>NC_068388.1:23565953-23905953 GCF_023724105.1 Carassius gibelio | reverse complement strand
CATGATCAATTCAGTCTTAGTGTCACATGATCTTCAGAAATCATTCTAATATGCTGATCAGCTGCTTAAGAAACATTTCAACACAACAGAGTTGTGCTTCTTTATATTTTGGTACAAATAATACTCCTTTTTTCATGGAAACATTAATAGAAATTTCGAAAGAACAGTTTATTTTAAAATATAAATGTTTTGTTATGTTATAAACTGTACTGTAAATTTACTGTCATCCTTGCTCAATAAAAGTATTACATACAATATATTCACATACCTTTATTTCTTACTATTATCATAGTTGAAAACAGCTGTGCTACTTTATATTTTTGTGGAAACAATGACGCATTTTTCCGTAAGAGGTCGCTTTCGACGTCACTGGGGTTTTGTTAAATCTTAATTTTTTTATTGGTTAATTATTTTTAAATTAATAGTGTTACATATTTCGTTAAAATCGATTCCCTATTTTCATTTTCAAAACTTGTTTTTTTTTGGTTGGTCCGATCGATTGTGCAATCGATTTTCAAACTAAGAGTGACAGCCCTATTAATAATGTTTATTATATTAACAAAATAAAATAATATATTTTCATGACTGTTTCTTAACACACTTAAGTACATTTTTAAAAATTGCATTTTTTTTTTTTTTTTAGTAAAATTTAATTGGCATTATGTCATAATGTTGTAATAATCTTTATTTCATGCACTTATTTTGATGTGTTGACTAACATACTAAAGCTTAAGTGATTATAATATTAACTGTAGTCTGTGATTGGTATTGCATTTGAAGTTAAATGTACTAAACTGCAACTTCATTACCACATCATAAATAAATGTCTATACAGAATATATTTAAATGCCATGCAAGTTTAACTAGAAATTACTACAAAGTCGATCATGTAGATCCAGCTGGTTGTTTTTGCAAAGTAAACCCCAACTGAAATCAGGAGCCCGACACGAAGCACTTTAGATTAGGGAACTCTATAACTAGTTGCTTATTAGCATGCACATTACCGGCATATTGGCTATTTATTAGTATTTCCTGTATAAAGCACATATTAATACCTTATTTTGCATGCCCATAGTTTAGATCCCTAAATCCTACCCAATACCTAAACTTAACAACTACCTTACCAGATATCAATAAATAGCCAATTAGGGAAAACTCTTAGTTAATAGTGAATATGTGTTACCTACTCTAAAGTGTTTCACAAAAGTTTTCTATGAAACTAACATACAGCAAATGCACGATGAAATTCTTAAAATTTTAAAAGCTATTTTTAATCTTAGACTCAAACATATTGAAGTTAGTCAAGAGAGATATTCTAATTGACAATAGTGAGTTTTATGAGCTTGTGTGAGAGGATGTGTGGGTTTTATATGTGTGTGTGTGTGTGTGTGTGTGTGTGGTCTGTAAAGTGAACTGAAAGTGAATGATCTGTTTCTTACATCAAGACTGAATAATTAACAAGCCAAAGGCTCTGTGCGCCAAGCCACCAGAATGCATCTCTCTCTCTCTCTCTCTCTCTCTCTGTCTTTAGCTCTTGTGCACAGTGGGTTTTGTCTCCATCATTTTCTCACCTACTCTTCCTCCGGCTTTTCTCTCAGTCTCACTCTCTCTCTCTCTGTCATCGTTCTTCAACACCCCTTCCAAACGATGCGTGAGACATAGCGTCTCCCGAGCCCTGATCTCTTAGATGAGAGAGAGAGCTGCAGCAAGCATGAGGAGAGAAAGAGAGAGGCTCTCGCAGACAGAGCGCTAGTGCCGTTCGCTCATCCTCCGTACCGTCGTCTTCCTCTGTTTGGGAATGCCTCTGCCCTCCACATCGTCTGTCTCTCCTTCCATCCATCTCTCCTTCTCTTGAAGTGGTGCAGAGCGCGGTGGAGCCGTGATACATGGCAGCCAGGTTAGTGTTGTGGGTTATGTTGTGTTTGAGCATTGAGGAGACATAATCGCTGCCTCATTATTTAACAGGTTCATTCCGACGAACTCTTGTCTAAGCCTCTTATTGCAGATTGGGTTCTTTCCGACACTCGTCTGCCTGTCTCTCTCGCTCTTTCTCATTTTCTCTCTTTCTGGTGGTGTGTGTCAATGTAACCTGAGGAGGAGTGTGTGTGACTGTGTGTGTTTTGATTCGGCAGCAGCAATTAGGGTGTGGCACATGGTTTCTGTCACTCCCACATGGTGTGTGTGTGTGTCTGTTAACATCTGCAGTTGTTAATTGTTGCAATTGTTCCATTTAACCAATTAAAAAGAAATGTGTCGGTATATATGAATATTTAGGCTGATTTAGGTTCATATTTGTGTGTAATTTTCTTATTTTCTTACCTTATTTTTTTTATGATATGTTTCTAAGGGTCTGAAATAAAGGAAAATAAACAGACAGCCAGGTTGAGTGACAGAGCTCATGGTTAAACCTGAATGAGTGTGTTTGAGAGAAAGTGCACATCCACACTCACAAACACATTCTTGCAGACTTGTTTTCCAGTTAAAATGTGTAAAAAAAAAATGTTTAAAAAGGTTCCTCATTTCTTTGGTTACTGCTGTAAACAAAGCAGTGCTGCACTTTTAATTACGACATTAATATGCATTATATGGGGATTTGACAAAATATATTATGAGATACATTCATATAAACCCCAGTTCAATAATTAGGATTTTCTGCCAATATTTTGTGCATCATGAACAGTTGCTCTGTCTGCTACAGTATTTTCCTCTTTGAGTTCGTCTACAGTTGGTTTATTTGCCCTGTTAAAGAATCAGTTGTGTGTTATTAATATTTCTTTAACCATTAGTCAGAAGTGTGTGTAGTCAACAGGGATCTCCTCTCAATTCACGAAACTGTCTACAGTGCTTAGACACTTGTACTGGTAGGCCAGGTTTTTTTTATTATTTTTTTTTTCAAAGTGGTTTACTGTTTGAATATCGCTCAGCACTACTATTTCATTTCTTGTTTTGAACTTTTTTGTTAGATGTATGCTCAAAACAATAGTAAAAAACTGTTTGCTAATGGGGTTAGGAAATAGTTTTGTGTAAAGTAGCCTGAATGGTGTCCGCTCTCTCCAGACTTTTGAAAGCTTGGTGCATGTGTGTGTGTGCGTGTTTGTTTGTGTGTAAGAGGGATCCTGGCAGTTGGTCATTATTCACGCTCAGCCAGTACTGCAGAGAAAACCGAGCCTTCCGGAACAGCCCACAGTCCTTCCCATGAAAAACTGGACAGGGCCTTTCATGTTTGGACCCGTCACAGTTCAGAGAAAGGCCATAGACACTTTGGGGTCTTTTGGCAATAAAGCGACAGTGAGGTCATTCATTTTCAGGAGTGCTGGTTTGAATGAACACAGAATGGTTTTCTGAAATCAGTGTATGATTTAATTTTATTTGTCAATTTGTCTATTTTTTCCTGTAGTTGCTACCAAAAACTGCCTCAGTTTTAATCAAATTACCATAGGTGTCCCTCAATCATGAAAAACCTGGAAATAATAAGAGATCCTAAAATTGGGATTTCCAAAAATGGAAAACTGTAGTTTAACTGCAGTAACAATGATATTTTGTTGGAAGCTTTGGCAAACATTTGTGAGTGAGTGAGTGAGTGAGTGAGTGAGTGAGTGAGTGAGTGAGTGAGTGAGTGAGTGAGTGAGTGAATGATGTGTCTTTGTTGGAGAGTGTTTTGATTGGTTGAGGAGAGCTGAAAATATGTTATTTTTTTGCACCACATTCAAAATATTGCAAAACAGCCCTGTTACCATAACAGCATTAACACTGTCACATCACACATCGCGGCATTGTGCACCTGTGAATCTGAGTGTTTTGGATGTTGAATGGAATGCTTTGATTGGTTCTCACATTCTCTGATAACATCATTAAAGCAGATTTGCTCTGCTGCACGCCTGCGTTTGTTATCTAACGTTCCAACATCTCTTTTTCTCTCCCTCTCTTTTCTTCTCTGTGGAGTCCAACCACTTCCAAACTTGGCCAGTCCTGCGCTGACTGTTTCCATGGAAACATATTCACTCATGGCAGGTCAACAACGAAAGGAAAAAAGTTTGTGTGTGTGTGTGTGTGAGAGAGAGAGTGTTTCCATTATTTATGATGGTCTCCACTTGACTGTCTCACACAAATTTTTTTTTAACACATTTACCTTTTAAAGTGGGATGAAATGAACCACAATGAAGTATTTATCTAAGATCTGATTAGATGGATACATGCAAAGGGAAAATGTGTGAAATGTGAAAACTTTTTTTTTTTTTAAGTTACAATTTAAAACTTTAAGTGTTAAGTTGGGGTTAGGTTATTATATTTATAAATAGCTTTATATAAAAACAATAGTTTATGGAATGTCCTCATTTAGATACATGTTAAGTATTTTTAAGTAAAGACTCTCAAACTCTGAAGGAACTAATTTGAATCATGCGGATGAATCCTTCACTAAATAAACTATTAAAGCAGCTATTGATTCAGTAGATTCGGATGTATTCATTCAGTGAAGAATTTGTCATATGATTTACTTACTAAGCTGCAAGTTACTTCAAAACCCTTGTGAAAAAGAGATACACTTTAGCCTACTTTTAATATCATTTAGAAAATACTAAATACACATACAGTACATTTTCATTTTCACTAAATGCATGTTAATTACAATTAAATAAACATACATTACAGTTAAAATGTATATCAAATGCAGTTTGTTGCAATTAAACGTGCTTTTTACAAACTTAGTAGGACTTAAGTACATCTTTGTATTCATTTTCAAAATGATTTAATTAAAAGTGCACTGCTGAATGTACTGACAAGCATTTATAGTAAACTAAAATATACTTTAATGTCATTTCTATTGAAACTTGAATGTCATGAATTTAATATATTTTTGAAATTACAAATTTGTTATGATGAAGTTGCAGTTTATTATGCAAGTCAACGCATATAATTCACATACAAAATAAAGTTCTTTAAACAAACTTCATTTTTATAAATGTTATTTATTTAAAAGTATGCTTAAAGGAACACTCCAATTTTTTATTTTTTTAATTAGGCTTATTTTCCAACTCCCCTAGAGTTAAACAGTTGAGTTATGCCATGTTTTCTTTTAGCTTAGCTTAGCATAGATCATTGAATCTGATTAGACCGTTAACATCTTGCTCAAAAATATTTTTCCTATTTAACACTTGACTCTTCTGTAGTTACATCATGTACTAAGACCGATGGAAAATGAGACGTTAGGATTTTCTTGACTTAGATGTCTAGGAACTATACTCTCATTCTGGCGTAATAATCAAGGAGCTCAAGGCTAATTCAGGGGGTCCATAGACCATGACAGATAATAACTGTGACACATAACCCCACATTAACTGCCAACCATAACTTCAAATGTTGTGGGCTGTCAACTTAACTTTTGAGCTTAGCTTGGAGTGAGAATTATACAGGGATAATTAACAAGCTTGTGATTAAGTACATTTATTTATATATTTATTTATTCTAAATTAAATTATACAGGGAACCCTATTGTTAAGGTTAAAAGTAACAATTGATTTGTAAACAAGTTCATCCTAGACCAGTTTTATAATCACATTATATCAATTCCTTTTTATTCATTATGATAAAAAAGAGTAATTATATGAGTGAAAATATAATAAATGTAATTGTTGCTAAATTAATGGTAAATGGACTGCATTTATATAGCGCTTTCAACAGACCACATGGCCATCCAAAGCGCTTTACAATTTGCCTCACATTCACCCATTCACACACTCATTCACACACCGACAGCGGTGTCTGCCATACAAGGCGCCATCCAGCTCGTCGGGAGCAGCTGGGGTTAGGTGTCTTGCTCAAGGACACCTCGACACTTGGTCAGGTGGAGCCGGGGATCGAACCACCAACCTTCCGGTTTGTAGACAACCTACATGAACCACTGAGCCACTGCCGCCCCGTGTACATTTTCTCACTAGAGACTGAATGGATTTTCTGAGCTTATGTGACAGTGTTTTTAAGCTGCTGTCTTTCTGTAGGTGAAACACTCATTGAGTGATCACATGAGACACTACATTCAGTTAGATGTAGTGTATCTTTCCACACGTGTTCATTCATGTTTATTTCATGATAATTCAAATCCACTCAGGTTTCACTTGAACTGATGCAAAGCAGAAGCGTATGTGAACCATCCCACCACTAAAGAGCTCCAAAACTGTATTCATCTTTGAAATTCTTAATAAAACTGAATGTGAATACTGAAACTTTGTTTCTTATTATCAAAAGAAGTGTTGTCAAAAGACCCGGTACTTCGATACCAAGTCGGTACAAAAAAAATGAAAATGTGACGGTTCCAGGTTTCTTTAAGTACCGGTGGTACCGAGTACCCGGTCAACCTGGTTCTTGACGCGTACAGCGCTGTGATTTACACGAAGTAGAAAACACGGACAGTATCTCAAATTCCAGTCATGATAATGAAACTTACATTTTAATATGGACAGTCACATAATTTGTCAAAGTTAGTATAAATTAATGTCATCAAATCTCCATATGGACCATTATCTTTAAATGTTAAGCCGCAAAAGTTGGTTGCAATATGAATCCTGCATGTTCTGCGTGTCTCTGTGTGAATGAATGAATGGTTTGTTTACTACATAGACTGAAGCGCGTGACGATTGCAGTAATTTCAGCATCTGGCATCTCAATGAGGACATAAATACATAAACTACATCACCAGAACTGTTCTGAGTCACTTCACAAGCATTTTACCGTTTCAATTAAGTAAAACCAGTGTCAAAATAAAAGTAGCCCGTCAAAATAAAAGTTAATTTTTATATAAAGGCATTGTGCTAGAAATATTAATATTATTTAGTAGAATGTATGTGATACTGCTACTACTGTTGAAAAAAAATATAAAACTCATTGGAAAAAATATATTATAAATATATATATATATATATATATATATATATATATATATATATATATATATATATATATATATTATTATTATTTTTTTTTTTTTTAATCAAAAGTAACCTGCTCTGTCTTTTCTGTCAGCGCGTTGTCAGTGTCATCACAGACATCAAATGCTTCTTTCAATATGATTAAACATTCAGAATGAAATAGTAGCATATTCAATTTTGGGGTTGCACGTGGGTAGGCCAGTTAGCTGTCAGGGGTGTCCAGTGTCCACCCTGTTCTCCCTGGACACCCCACTGCTAGGTGGCACCTGGCATGTATAATCAATGAAAGCATTGATTTTCTGCTGTCCATTAGATTGCAAGACTGACACTTTGATCAGCATGCATCTTAGGCAGTGCACCTGACAGGCCACTGCAGGCGGCTATCTGTGCTAGTCACTGTGACCAGTCCACACGCACACACACACACACACACACATATTCAAGGCCTTGCTGAAATCGTAGAATAGTGTAGTGACCTTGTTTAGCAGTTCTGATTGGCTAGTAGTGATGTAAGTCGTTGCATAAGAGCCAGGTTGCTCCCTTTGGAAACTGGAGAGAGTCAAGCATCCCCAGAGACAAGTCAGCATGCAGCTCGTGGTTATATATTTATGTAAACGTGTGAGCGAGGGTGTGTGTGCATGTGTGTTAATATGATGAGACATTATCTTAAGAAATGAAGTGTGTTTAGATGTCTGGAACTCCTGCAATACTGAAGTTGTGGTGATTTTGTAACTGTTTGGCTTGATTATCAATTGTTAATTGTATGTATTAGCGTCTGCCCATCCCTGCTATAATGACTTGAGTCTGTTAGCGGTGGACTTCTTCAGGTCAGTGGTGTTTAAAAGGTAGACTTGTTTTAAGTCAGTGGAGTTTTGGGCAGAATTTTAGGTTATTGATGTCTGAAGTTTGTCAGTGATGTTTGTGCTTAAATGGTTTTGGTCAAATATAATATGTAATATTTTATATAATATTTTGTGACATTGTTTTTTTATTTTTTAATAATGTATTTATAGTATAATATTTTATTTTAATATTGAATTGATTTTAATTAAAATACATCTGTTTACTTAAGGCATGTGACTAGGCATGTCTCTTTTCTCACATTTTCCGGGTTATTGTCATTTTTTTAAACTAAATCTAAAACCACAACTTAATAAACATAAACTGTGGAACATATTATCTCTGCATATCAAAATGCTCCATCAATATCAATATCTACTTTAAAAGCTCGTACTTTAAAATTCTCATTTATTATCTTGAGCTTTTAATTTCGTTTATGTCAGGAGGCATTTTTTTTATTCTGAACTTGGATTAATTGTGTATGTATGTTATTTTTGTATTATTTGTTTTATATATTATTGATATTATATCAAAGTTTTTTTTGTACAGCACTTTGGGCAACTGCCGTTGTATTAAATTGTGCTTTATAAATAAAGAAAAGAAAAAAATATATATATAAAAATAACTTTTTGTTTTAGTTTAAACTAAAGTATTAAAATAATTAAGGCTAAATAAACTAAAACTTAATAAAAACTATATGGATTTTTTTTTAAATGGCAAAACACAAAAATTTACCAAAATTTCATTTAAAAATTAAAATTGAAGCAGAAAATATAAAAAGAAAATTGTATTCAATATATTAATAAAAATAATATAATCGTACGGTATATCGATAAAAAAAAAAAAAATCTGATTTGAGTAAATGTAGACTGTTGTGTTTATTTTATTTTAATATTTTATATTTATGTTATATTATGCATTACCGTTAATAAGGCTGAAGTTTTTTTTTTTTTTTTTAAAGCTGTAAATGCTATATACACTAAGTGCAAATAGCCATAGATGCTATTAGCCCAAAAATGAAAATGATCTCATTAATAACTCTCATGTCGTTCCAAACCCATGAGACCTCCGTTCATCTTCCGAACACAGTTTCAGATATTTTAGATTTAGTCTGAGAGCTCTCAGTCCCTCCATTGAAGCTGTGTGTACGGTATACTGTCCATCTCCAGACAGGTAAGAAAAACATCATCAAAGTAGTCCTTTACCTTTCTGGACAATGACTGTATACCATACACAGAGGTCTCACGGGTCTGGAATGACATGAAGGGTGAGTTATTAATGACATAATTTTCATTTTTGGTTGAACAAACCCTTTAAATGTTTGTTGTTTTCCTTGGTAGTTCTAATGTTGTTCAGAACCTCCAAACACCTAAGGGAATGAGTGTTTTCATTTTATGATGTTACAAGGAAAAGAGATTTAAGTTGTCGCTCTGTGAGAAACAATAGTCTTGATCTGAATGTCTTGTCTCTCCAGCACAGCCAGTAACTCTAACCGGAGTTCCCCTGCCTGCTCTCCGGTTCTGCGGAAGCGCTGCCGATCTCCCGTTCTGCAGAACGTCGAGACAGATACCATGGTGGAGAAAGGCTCAGAGCAGTCTGACACCTCCAAGTCCCCCTCCACCCCTGAGCAGCTGGTCACTCGCACCCTCTCCGGCCTGTCCACACGCAGCGGGGGCAAGAACTCCAAGGTATGTCCTCCTCTTCCAGCCCCACCTGTTGGGTTCCTCTACGGTTCTCCAGCAAGCCCAGATAATCTACAGCATCACTTCCACTAGGAAGCCTGCCGTGTATTGGATGTGATGCACTTAATTATGTGGAATGGCCTTCTCCTACTGTACCTGCTTGTTTGCACTTTGTTGTCCAATCATAGCATGAGTCCAACCTGTAGACTCTGATTTGGCATAGTTCTACAATTAACTATTTTTGCAAGTAATCTGTCCCATGCAGATCTATTATATTACTGTAAAACATGATTTATTTAATATATATTTATTTTCACATTGAAATTCTGTTAAAGGAGAACCTTAAATTTATTTAAATAAATCTATCTCATGCTCAAGTGCAGTAGTTATAGACAGTAAAGCAAACTTGTGTGTCAAATGAACATATGCAGTCAGGAACAGGTGAAGCAGCAGCAGAAGGAATCAGTGTAAACATCTGCAATCAAGACCAAACAGAGTTCCACTCTCAGACACAATTACAGAACCTTATAGGAGGCTGATTCTCAGAACACAGTGCCATTTATGATTGGAAAAAATGCCAGGAAGATGTTTATCTCCTGTTATGTCACTGCTGAGCACTTAAAGTATTAGCACTGTAATAGAAAACATGAAGAATTTATTTTTATTTTTTTATGTAGTCTCTTCTGCTCACCAAGGCTGCATTTATTTGATTAAAAATACAATAAAAACTGTAAAATCGTGAAATATTATTACAGTTTAAAATAACTGTTTACTATTTTAAAATATTTTAAAATGTAATTTATTTTTGTGATGTAAAGCTGTATTTTCAGCATTTTTACTCTAGTCTACAGTGACACATGATCCTTCTGAAATCATTCATTCATAACCTTATTATTTTCTTTCCAATGTAAATATGAATTAAAAAATGCAATTTCAAATGGCATCATTTACTGAGAATTTCCTGAAGACATCTGTCATAATTATTTTTTTAATAATTTATTAATTTTTACTACAAACAAGAATAGGGTGACCCCGTTTTCTGGGGGCAGTCCCTTTTTTGGTGTGCTGTGTCTGACTGGGCCTGTCCCCGGAAATGTCCCCATTTTACAGCACATTCAAAACAATGATTACTTTCACCAGCAGAGGGCGCTGCGATCTATAATGATTACTAGTCATGCTCAGCTACCGTAGCCATGAAGAACTTCGAAAGAGAGCAGAGCTCTATCATCATCAATTATCAAAAGAGATGCTGTTATTGGTTTCAGGGTAGTCACATTCTAAAGGTGCTTTCACGGCGTATCGTAATTACCATTATTACGCGATACCAACTTATGAAAAGTGTTCACGTACCCATAGTACTTGTAATTAAAGCTTTTGGGTGCTGGGAGTTTTCTGAGAGCTACAACTTGTACCACCTGACCACCTCAGCTTCATTAGGCACTATGTTTAGGCATTGATAGTGTATTCATTCTGAGTCCAAGGGTGTAAACAGCTGCAAGTAGAAAGCTGTAATTGGTAATTACAACACAAATGCAGTGAATGCAGCATAACTATACATGTTAAAACAAAGTAATACTGTTTGTGTTCACTTTATAGCAAGGTGTGATAAGGTTGCTGGATTGTTTAGAACACAATTTTAAACAATCCTGAAAATTCCACCGTCACAACTCCAATATAAAAAAGATTAAAAAAATTAACAATTAAACTTGCACGATTACATTTGCAGAAAGCACATACTTTGCGGTCAAAATTAGCCTAAAATGCTAAATAATAAGTCTGATTAGAGATAGTAAATATCCATTTCTAAAAGCATAAACATAAAATTACATTAAAAAATACTTTATATTTTTTAAAAAAATTTATACAGTTTTATTTATCATATTTTATCATATTTATTGTGTTTTTGTAGAGCCATAATTTTGTTAGAATCCTATTTTTATCTGTTTATTATTTGAAATAGTTACTATTTACTTTTCATAATGTGATTTTTGTGAATTGTTGGCCCATTAATAAAGTAAGTTAAGTTTGATCTTCAAATAGCATTATCCTCAAAAGTAATTATTACTAATTATAATATTAATATATGGAAACCAGAAAAGTTATATATATATATATATATATATATATATATATATATATATATATATATATATATATAAAATACATAAACAAATATATTGTCCCTGTTTTTTAATTTGTAGATGATCAAAAGTGAGATTTTAATTATATTTTGACCACTGAACTAGCACATGTCCTCGGTTTACTTTTCAGAAATCTGGTCACCGAATGAAGCCAAACAGCAGATGTTTTGTTCATGTTGCTTTCAGTGTCTGTAAAACAATTTAAAAATCTAAATCCCACACATGCAGGAATTCAGGAATGTGTCAATAAACAAGTGGCTGAATGAATGGAGAGATGAAGCTTTGCTGTTATGTGAAATGATTTGTAATAAATGAAGAATAGCTCATGTCATCATTCAGTCTGTCTGTCTGTCTGTTTCATTTCAACTGTTAAAGTCCCTTGTTCTGCCTGTTTCCTTTCATTTCTCACATTTACTGTACTGTTTTTTTTTTTTTTTTTTTGACATTAGTTTTGCTGATGTCATATAAAATGTATTTGAACTAAACTTGACTATCATGTTCTTCTCACTGTTTGTGGTTGTTCCGTTTTCTGATTTCTGTTTTTCTCCTCGATGCATGCTAGTCTCACAAGGGACTTTCCAAAGTAAGCATTTCTCTCTTCTGTTCTGTATTCACTCAGTCTCTCACCCTGTTTGTCTGTTTTTCTCCTCCAGTGGCTGTTCTGTGGTCTGTTTCAGTGTTATTGATTTATCTGACTCTATCTGTTTGTGTGAATGCAAGTGTGTGTCCAAGTGTTTGTTTTTAAACAAATACCAGCATAGACTCCCTTCTCTCCCTCTGCTTTCCTGTTAGTAGGCATATTTGTCACTTATGATTCTGCATAATAGTATGATAGTAGGTTAAAAATAGTGAGAGTATTTGGCTTAGGGCTGCATGATAAAAATAAATAAATAAGAAATATAAATTATTGCACTTTACATAAGCACCAGTCTTGTTTATTCATTTATAATATATAGTATGTATGTATGTATGTATGATATATATATATATATATATATATATATATATATATATATATATATATATATATATATATATATATATATATATATATATTAGGGGTGTAACGGTTCACAAAATTCACGGTTCGGTTCGATACGATACACTGATGTCACGGTTCGGTTCGGTTCGGTTCGATACGTTTTAGATACAGCAAAATGTAAAAACATCTCAACTTTTCAGAATGCCGCAAGCGCACCGCGGGTCATGTGACAAGAACCAACCAATCAGCTTCATCCTTTCCCGTAACAAGGTTGAGAGCTCAGCCAAGATGAAGGAACAGCTGATCATAGTTGTATATGGATTGCAATTTTGAAATAAATTTAGTAGCAGAGCTACTGCAAGCGATTTTTAGAGCTGCAAATCCATCTATCCTTAAATTTCCGCGTCTCATGGAGAGAGCACGTCATTGTTGCTTAGCAAAGACAGACGCCTCATGAGCGCTTCTGCCCGAGCGCTTTGGAAAGGAGGAGAAAGACGTGCTTAGCGTTTTCCACGCATTTTTAGGAGCGATATGTGAACGGCCCCTAAGGCGCTCGCTCACTCAGCACGCGCTGAAGGCTCGTTGCAAAATGTCTAATGCATTTAACAGACCAGAAATATAAGATCCTAAAATAACCAACAGGTCTGGTGTTTGGGTTGGATTCCCTGTAAGCTATAGTCTCTAAATGCTGCAGGGATAGTTTGCTGCGTGCATGTTTCTCCTTTTTTTCGTCTTTTCCCAGATAGTACTGACGCATATATCCCAGATATTCCCGCTGGTGTTTTTTTTTTTTTGTTTTTTTTTTTTGTATTCCCGCTGGTGTACCCTGTCATGTTGCAGATGCGACATACCGTTGTTTTTTTATCCACCACTCTCTTGCCATCACCATTATAGCTTAAAGGGAATCCAAAGTGCACCCAAACACCAGACCTGTTGGTTATTGGAGGATCTTCTCATTTCTAGTCTGTTAAACGCATTGGCTATTTTGCAACGAGCCTTCAGCGTGTACTGAGTGAGCGAGCGCCTGCTGAGTAGCCTAACATAAACATATAAGATGGTGTTTTTTTCTTCTTAGGGAGTGTCAGGGGCGTTGCCTGTTACGTTGTTTGGGTTATTGGGCTACCTTGTTGAACGCATATCATTATATTTCTATCTCTCTCTTTTTTTTTTTTTTTTTTCCAAATATAATTAATTACTCCAACGAACCGTTCGGTATACATAATGCGTACCGCGTACCGAACCGAAAGCGTCGTACCGAACGGTTCAATACGAATACGCGTATCGTTACACCCCTAATATATATATATATATATATATATATATATAGTCAGGATTCATGTTTGGATTTATTATAGTTTGTCACTGAGAATATGTGCGCACATATTTAATTGCCAGATTAGGAAAATTAAGTCATACCTGAGCAGAAAATGTATCCATTAAAGAGACAAGTTCTTGTAAGGGGATTTAAACATCTAGTAACCCTACGCATGAATGCTCTTGGGGGATTGTTACCAATGCAATATAATGGAAATGTAAAAAATAAATAAATCAGGAAAGTTAGATGATTGTGTTTAATAAATCAAGAATTTTTTACTTTTATGTGACTGTCCATTTATTTGGGCTAAACATTTGCCATGCAGGATTTCAGCACTTTTAATCGATATGTCTTTTCATTGATCACATTGAAGTGTTGTGTGATGAAATCACTGGATAATCGAATGTTTGTCCCATGAGTCACCTCTCTTTGCAAACAGGTGTTGATTTATCTCTGTGGATTTCCAACAGAGGGAATTCTCAAACCAGGAATTTCCTGACTATGCCTTCTGTGATCACTAAAGTATTGATCAATAATGTAGTAAAAGAGTGCATGTGTCTTTTAATTATTAAACATTTCCATGTAAAAAAGACCATAAAGCTTCCTTTGTTTCTTTCTCTGAAGCACATTGGATTTTCCATTTGCATGTTGCTATGCTAATAACTTGATATGCTAATAACATTAGACATAAATATAGCACCTGCAAACCTATGTAAAATGTGCATTTTAATTGGTCTTGATTCATTTAAATAACATGTAGATTGGATTTAGTTAGTGCTTTTATGGATTTGTTTGGCATTGAATATATTTATGATAAACATTACTATCAAATCCACTTTTGATTGATTGATTGACTGATTCAGTTATTAAAATATTTATCTGTTTATATTTAATATATTTATGATAGACATTTGTCTGGACTCCATGATTTTGTGTATGTATTTATTTATTTATTTATTTATTTTCAAACAATAAAGCATAAGCTTAGGCTCAAATATTGTAGTAATCTTACAAGGCAGCATAATGTTACTGCCTCTTTGGAGCAGCCTTCATGTCAGGAGCAAGCTTGTGATGCTTTAAAATGCTATTATGTACGCAGCTTACTAGTTGTTATAAGTAGTAAAGCATACTAGCAATACCAAGGTAATGGGTTCAACTTCTAGAACTGAAGTAACTTTGGATAACAAATGCATGAAAGTGCATTAGCTTCCAGTTTCTCCTTGGTTTTATTTTTCATTCTGTTTTCATTGCTTTACAGTGTGACAGATTAAACCTGATTAAAGTAAGCATTTCATGTTCTTCTTCATTTGACCCCTGACCCGTAAACTAATGCTACCTTAAGTGTTAGTTCATATGTGTAGCACCCCTCAACTATTCCTCCATTCCCTTTCTCACCTCTCTCTCTCTCTCTCTCTCTGCCCACACGTACAGTACACATGAGAGACCTGTCTCAGACCTCTCTTGAGTTTAGATCACATTAAACCTTTCAGTCCCTGAGCCTTGATAAAATATGTGTGTTACTAGGTCGGCGTGCATTGATCTATAGGCTTTAAAGGGTCACGAACAAGACACAATGAGAGCTGCGTGCTAGCAAATGTGTCAAACACACACGGGATGTGTTTGGGGTGTAGGCTAATTGAACAGCTTATCGCCTGACACACACTTCTCGTCATTTTGTCTGCTCACTTTAACCTAGACTATAAAACAAGTGAGCCCATTGTGTGCCGTGCCTCTTCAAACTGATATAGCATCAGAGTTTATCCTCGCCATAAGCTATTCCCCTGTTTCTTTTCTTTAAGACGGTGGTCTATTGTAAAGAAGATATGTAAAACTAGTTTATCCCCATAATGCAGACAGTTTTTGGAAAGACATATATCTCACACTACCTTTTATTTCAACATGGAGTTATTTCCTTGGCATGAAATCACGCCCTTAAATACCTCATGAAACGATTTCAATGAATGCAATTATGCCCAGAACGTTTGGATGGGATACAGTATGTCAAAAGTTTGTCTTTTTAGTTCATGGCACATTCTGGAATGTCATTTTGCGAGATAAAAACTGTATAAAATCACAGAGATCAAAAATCACTTTGAGAGATAAAACAGTCATAATTATGAGAAATAAAGTGACTTTGCCATATGTAATGTCTGAATTACAAGAAGTAGTCACATTGTGATATATGACATAATTACAAGAAATAAAGTCACACTGCGAAATATAATGTTATAGTTATGAGAAATAAAGTCACTCTGATATATAGTGTTATAATTGCAGGAAATAAAGTCACCCTGTAAAATATAATCTCATAATTATGAGAAATAAAGTCACTCTGTTAAATACACTCTTAATAAAGTCCTAATTGCAGCAAATAAAGTCACTCTGTTAAATATAATGTCATAATTACAAGAAATAATGTCAATCTGTGAAATATGTCATAATTTTGAGAAATAAAGCCACTCTGTTAAATACAATGTCATAATTACAAGAAATAATGTCATAATTACAAGAAATAATGTCATAATTACAAGAAATAATGTCAATCTGTGAAATATAATGTCAGAATTATAAGAAATAATGTCAATCTGTGAAATATAATGTCAGAATTTTGAAAAATAGTCACTTTGCACAGATACAGTCATAATTATGAGAAATAGTCAAATTGTGATTTATATAACTTAATTACTTAATTAAAAGAAAAATGTTGAGAGATAAAAAGTGACACAGTGATGATAAAAACTCACTTTGATAAACAGAAATTTATAATTACAAGTAACAAAGTTACATTGCGAGATATAATGTCATAATTATGCCCAATTATTAATGCCCAGGGACTACGGGTGAAAATTAGCTCTTGAGCTAAAACCTGGTACTATGCATCTCTCCCTTTGAGGTTAATGTTTATTGTACGCTGTCCCTGTTTCTTTAAAAAAATAAAAATAAAAAAAATAATAATTACAAGAAATAAATTCACTTTGTGAGATATAATGTCTTTTTAATGGATGTTTTTTTTTTTTCTTTGCCAATTGAACAACATTTAAGTAGAGGTAATAAATAAAGCCGTAGTGATGCCAGTTCACCCCTGTGTACACAAACATCCCCTTAAAAGTCTCTTTAAGTTTCTATTTCGGTCCATACGGGTGTGAATTTCTCTTATTTCCATGACATATCAGCTGCTCATTTAACCATCTATTTTTGTTTCACTCTATTTGTGGAAAGGCCAAATGATGTACAGCATGCATGTGCAATTATCCAGTGAAGGGAAATGTAATTCTAGCAGACTTTACCAGCTGCCACATGACAGGCCCGCGTCCAACCCTCACAGTCTGTAAATATACACTCACTATGAGGGCCACATGCAAATAACGCTCTGCATAGCTACTCTTTTGCTCTTCGTAATATAGTAATTTTCTTCTCCTTCTCTTTCAGAAAAGCCAGAGCTGGTACAACGTAAGTAAAACTTTATATTAATTAGCGTGTGTGTGTGTTTATGCTTGTACTAATGGTTGTGTGTCCACCTGCCTTGAAATACAAACAGCCATCAGTGTTACCATATAGTGCATTCGTTGTGTTAACATGACACGTCTTGCGCAAAGGAAAAGGTTAATTTAATTAAATGTAATAATTAAATCTAATTTAAATTATTTTTAATTGAAATGTCATTTTTATTTAATTTAATTATTGTTTATAATAGGGATTATGTTTGGAATTTTTGCATAGATAATTACTTCCAAATTGAAGAGTGTTTTTTGTTTATTTTGTTTTGATGTGTGTGAGAACATTGATGCGTTCGGTGATCAAACAGTTAAATTCTTGTGTTGTTTTACTGTAACGATTTACAGATTTGGTGCTCTTTCTTCTTAAATTTCAGTATTTTCTTGCAAGTTTTGCATACAAAATTTCTTAAATAATTTCATATTTTATATGACATATTCACATTACAATGATATATTGAATGAATATTTTATTATACATTGAATGGTACTCTTGAGTTGCATGCCTAAAACATATTTAGGCATGTTATCATGGTATTATTTTATAGTTTGAAAACGTTAATGTTGTATCATTTATTATCATTATAGCAATAAAATATCAAGAATTTTTCTTTAAGTGTTGATTTCTGTTTAGTCCATTAGCCACAAGAGAGTGTAGTTTTACTCTCTTATCTTTCAATCCATTTATCTTTCAATCACTTTCCATTCCACAATATCTTCCCACAATATCTCCTTCAATCTTTGCTTTCTTTTTCTGTCTGTTGTTTTGTTTTGTGTGCCCGTCTCTTCTCTCCCTCTCCCTCACTCTTTCTCTTCAGCATGAGAGACAGCACATTCTCCGAGTAAGCACGATTTTACACTCCACCTCCTGTTCCCTCTCACACCAGTCCATCCCCAAATGTTCGTTATGAGGACTGAAATGAGTCTTGAAGGCTTCTGTCGTTCTGATGATGGCTTTGGCATGTGTGTTATCATCTAATGATGTAACCGTAGCACCTTCCTTGATGAACTTTGCTAAACGAATGCTAAAAAAACAGTATGCACGCCACTAATATCTCCTTTGTGAAAAATTAGTACACTTAAAAAAAACAAAGTACTACAGAAGATTATTATAGAAGTTAAGATTATATTAAAGTGTGCACTGAATATTACGTTTTTGGACACTTAATTACATTTTGTTTATAATTAAATGAAAATGTTCTATAATTTAAGTTTACATTAAATGCAATATGTTGAACTTGAGAGTCCTTATTGACACACTTAAGTAGGACTTAATATATGTAATTGCATTACTACATCTAATGTCTTTGAAATTTCATAAAAGTAACTGCTGAATGTACTGACAAGCATTTATGGTACAATACTGTAATTTCTATTGAACATATATGTCACATATTTAAAATATGTTTGTAATTACACTAGGGCTGCATGATTAAGGTGAAGGTGCTATTTTCATGAATATCTTTCGGTGAAGAAAGCATCTCCACCCGAATGCCAGAGGATGCTCTCGTGCTGAAAATCCAATTTCGCCCCGAAGAAGAAACCCATGAAATGCTGTTAGCAATTCGCAAATCACTTCATTATCACGAACAATTTCTTCGATTTCATAATCTAATTCGATTTTATAATTTGAACTTTTAAAAAGTGTACTCGATTGTTAAAAAACATATAGTAATCATGAAAGTGTACTCTAAGTGCACAGTTAAGTACATTTAGTGCTAAGTACATTTAGTAATTCTATATTATCTAAAAGTACAGTTTTAGAAAAATATATAGTTTAACATTTGAAGTACACTACAAGTGCACATTCATTAGAAATAAGCACACTTCTTTTTCACAAGGGCCCGCATGGCGGCATCACAGTAAACAGACTTTGCATCTCTTTTATTGTCTCTGATTGGTTGATTACTCTGCAGCTGCATGAATGTGAGCTATTTGTTGCGTACTAAATGCATACTAGGCATGATGTCACGCAGTGAAGTTGACATTACAGTTATATAGTTTTTTTGAACATTTCTTATGCACTCTCTGTGGAGTGTATGTGTGTCTGTGTTAGGTCGTATGGGCAGTGATGATCTCCCATGGCCCTGAGAGCTCTGTGATTACATCTCAACCGTCATCATGTGATTTCTGAGCCCAACTGACCACCAGAGTGAATGTCAGCTCCTGTACAGTGTGGTTTACTAGAAAGTGCTGATTATTAAGAGCATCTGACTCTGTACAGGAGCAAAGCTTGAATAAATGACTTATTTTAAGGCAGAAATTTCATGGCACATTATTATTAGACAGAGGGAATGAAAGATGTATGAGAGTATGGAAGAGGTTGTGTAACATTGACCCAGAGCAGACGTGCCACACAAAGGCCAGCTCTGGCTTTTCATTTTATGGCTGTTATCATCACTCAGTTTTGCTGTGTCCTTGTCATCTAAATGATTCAAAGACGTTTTCTTATTATATTATACTGATTATATCAGTATAAGTTTTGGTTTGTAGTTTAAAGTGTTTGATTACGAACATTCTTCAAAATGTATTTTTTCCCAGTGGAAGTTAAAGTTGGTGAAGTCTCATACATGTACTAAACCAATACATGGAACCTACATATGGTAAACTATTTAAAATTTTACATATAAAGAATTCTTCAAAAATGTTTTTAACCAACCTCTTAGTAGCCATGAGATCAGTCAGAGTATGTACTTTCGCCAGACACTTTCTATTACGATTATTTGTATGACTTTATTATATATATATATATATAGATATTCAGACATTTACAGTATTTAAAATACCATCTTTAGTGCATTTTAAAGACTTTTGAAAGTATAGTTCACCAAAATATTTTGTCATCATTTGTTCTCCCTCATGTTGCTCCAAATCCGTATGTCTTTCTTTCTTTTGAAGAACATAGAATAATCTATTTTGACAAATATCTTAGTGTTTTTTGATCCATACAATGGAAGTCATTGCTCATCAAAACTGTTTGTTTATCGGCATTCTTCAAAATATATTTAGCAGAAGAAAGAAACTCATACAGGTTTGGACCAACATGAGGGCGAATAAATGATGACAGAACTTTCATTTTTGGGTGAACTGTCCCTTTAAGTTGGACGTTTGGCTAAATAAAAAACGTTTCGAGTTGCGAGAAACTACCCTTAACAGAACACACCCCAAAGGTTGATGCATATTTCACACACTAGACACTGTGTCACTTGCCACTGAAAACAAAGGGATCCCCTGATAACATTATTTGCGTCGTCACACCCACTCCTGTACTAGCCACCGGCGTCTCTCATTATTTACTCTTTTAGTTAATAAGTAACTGACTTTAAAAACTCATCAGCAGGAGCAAACACACATCCAGCTCTACATAAATCAGCAGGACAGATAGAGGTGTAGTGCTCTGCTGGACTGGATCTGCTCTGAAATGTTCCTGAGTATCTGCTTCTCCATTGGGAGCAACTATCCATCTGCCTTTATGGATATTTATGCATAAGCATTGAAGAGAGGACACTTTTGGGGCGAAGTTGTTGCTTGCACAAGCAGAATTTTATTCTTAGCATTATGACTGCTGCAGATCATGTGTCAGTCTTTGTTCTTGGTTATCTTTAGGCACAAATGAGAGGGAGTATAGTTTGGGGTTGAGAGATTTGTTGCGAGAGTGAATTCTACATTGGAAAGTGTAAATGATTAAAAATAGGACCTAAAAACCCAAGGATTTGGCACAGGGTGTTTCCTGAAGGTCTTTCTTTGTTGACGTGGTCCATTTCACACCTGCAGAAGACCATCTTTCTTCTTCGAAGTCTGATCAGAAAACAAGAAAAACTCTAGGAATAAGAAGAATCACGTCTTTGATGGACTAAGCTCAAAGAGGAACGAACTTTGAAAGCCAACAACCAACCTGTAATGGAGATATTGGATTGGTAGCCGTTGCATACCAAGGTAACGATTCATAATTATATGCGGAAGTAACTTTCTGTTCCTTCTTCATCGACTCTCTGGTGATGCTCTTATTTGACGTTGTGGTCCGATTCACATCTTCAGAAGACTTGAAGGTGAGTTTCTTCTCTAAAGTCAAACAACAACAGCTGCTGAATGCGGAAAACAAGCAAAGATTTTGAGAATTAAGATGAAACATGCCTTTGATGGACTAAACCCCTGAAGAACAAACTTTGAAAGCCAACAGCCAACAAGTAATGGAGATATTGGTGGCCATTTGCACGCTGAAGTAACAATTAATAATCTTACGCAGAAGTAACCCTCTAGTGATGCTCTTTAGATGCTCTTTATTTGTCATTGTGGTCCGATTCACACCTGCAGAAGACTTATCTTTCTTTTCTGGAGTCGAGCAACATCAGCTGCTGAATGCAGAAAACAAGCACAAACTCTAGGAATAAGAACAATCATGTCTTTGATGGATTGAACTCCAGCAAGAACGATCTTTGAAAGCCAACAATCGAACTTTAATGGAGATATTTTTAGCCATTGCATACTGAGGTATCGATTAATAATCATATGCGGAAGTAACTGTCTGTTCCTTCTTCATCGACTCTCTAGTCACAGTGTTTACAGTCTGAAGGAGCACAAAGAATCAAGACACGCATACAGACTCCTTCCCAGTGCAAACGGTGGGAAAGTGGAACAAACAGCAGCATAATAAAGTATCTGTCTGGAGAGGTTACTGAAGGCCACTTGTGTGTGAGTGTGTTTTTGCACTGGAATCACGTGGCACTAGTCAGAAGAGCCCGACACTCACATCCTGATAGAGGTTACACCCTGATGAACTTCTGTGATAGCATCGACGTACCTTAAAGGAGTGAGTGAATCCACAGACCCACCCTAATCAAAAATATCTCCAGGATCTGGAAGTGTCAGGGGAGTGTCGTTGTTGATTTGATTGATCCGCTGGCTGTAGTAGGAGACATGGATTCATCACTTAGCTCTCAGGACGACTGGGAGACCCTTATGGAGCTGGAGGAGGCTTTGGCAGGCTGGTTAATTCAGGGTTCAGACTGGGACCAGAACTGGCACTGGGGCCCGCCGGACGACCCGTACCAGGATGAGGAAATACCTGCTGTGAGTCTCCATAAAGATTCAACAGAAGAGTATAAGACTAGTTTAGGGTACACTGTCAATAATAATAGGCCAATGTACAACATGAAGATTTTGTAAATATATATAATACAGTATACAGTGTGTGTCTACATATAGTGTGTTTCTATATACACACACACACACACACACACACACACACACACACACACACACATTCGTTTTTACACTTTTTATATATGTAATAAAAAAAAATCTTATTGTATTTTATTTATTTACTCAATTTTATTTGGTAGAGAATTTTACACATTTTTATTTGGAAGAAATTAGTATATACAAATGTTGACACTGAATTGTCAGTTCTGTCTATATATACAACTTTGATTTTATATTTTTAGGATTATAATATAATATAATAATTAGACATAGAGAGTGAGTACAGGTTTATAGATGGCCGTGTGAACTGTAGATGATAAAAAGGATGTGATAAGGAATTATATTATATTATATTATATTATATTATATTATCAATTCTGTTTTTAAAATAAGAAATTAATGTGAACGTATATTATAAGCATAACAATTTATAAAATTATTATGTGTATAACACACAAAACACACTTTTAACTCAAATTGTTATGCTTATGTATTTATGGTTATTTATATATTTATTTTATTTATTTGCTCATTCATTCTAATATTGTAGAAATAAGTAAAAAAAAAAAAAAAACATTAAATGTTGACAGTGTCAGTACTGTTTATACAAGTAATGTTAATTTTATATTTTTGAACCGTAATCCAGTGGTTAAGCATGTGTTTCATTCTAAAGGTATGTATGATCTTTTGTTGTTGTTTTCTCACATCTATGGCAACAGTGTATCATCTTCTATTTTTCTTGTAAGGAATCACCGTTACCGTTTTACATGGTTGATCTCCAGACACCTTATCTATGTTGAAGTAATGGTCTTGTCTTTTCTCAGAGCATTTGTCTTTAAAGGCTGTTTATGCTCCGCTGCCAGGTGTATGTTCACTTATTAGCACAGTGGAGACTCCACAGAGGGAATGCACATCTCACGCTGCTGCACGGCAAAACTAAAGCAGCTTTTGCCTGATGATCAGCTGTGTGAGACTGGAATGGAATGGCTGTTTTTTTTTCTGAGTGTGGATGGATGTGAGAGTATGTGTGTGTGTTCCTCATCTACTGCTTTGTTTGTTTTGTAGGTCCTCAGTCCCACGTACAAGCAGCGTAATGAAGACTTCAGGAAGCTCTTCAAGCAGTTGCCAGACACAGAGCGTCTCATTGTGGGTAAGAGCTCTCATGTACTGAGTGTATTCATGAACAAATGAAAGACTTGTTTAAATGCAGTCACATTAGCATTTAGATTCAGTATTTGTTATAAGAGAGTGATAAAAATAAATAAATACAAGGTTTTGCAATTGTTGTTTTAATTGAAAGTCATTGTTTTTCATTTTAAACCCATTTTGTTCTCTTTGCTCGAGAGAAAAAAAAAAATTATGTTTAGATAGTATTTTTGCTTGACATCAGAGTTGTCGACTAGCTTTACTGACTGCAGAAATGATTTGGGTTTTTATTGATGTTTCTGTTGTTTTTTAGTGCATAAGAGCAAATATGATGAAGATTTTAAAGAAGTCTATTTTCTCTTAATGTACTAAAACCAATGTTGTCTTTATTTCTAGTAAGTAAACTAAATTAAGCATTAACAAACAAAATGTTATTAGTTTTATCTTAAATCATTAATTAAATTTATGCTGAAATTAAGTTGTAAAAAGTGTGTGCGCGTGCGTGCATGTGTGTGTATATATAAACAATTAATATATATATATATATATATATATATATATATATATATATATATATATATATATATATATAACATTTCAAATTATTACAACTATAATTAACTATTTAATAATTGCATGAAATTATTTTGTATGATTATTTTCTCCTTGTGTTTAGAACTAGATGGAAGTAAACTAAAATATTAGAAAACAAAATGATTCAACTGAATGATGTAACAGGAGGGGCATCTTTTGACCTTTGACCTGTTATTGGCAGACTACTCGTGCGCTCTCCAGCGGGACATTCTCCTGCAGGGCCGCCTCTACCTCTCCGAAAACTGGATCTGTTTTTACAGCAACATCTTTCGCTGGGAGACACTGGTATGATTTACAGTAACTCAGATTTTTGGAGCTACAGCCTGATGAGAGATCTGAGTTGTTCTGTTTCATGCGTGCGCAGCTTACAGTTCGGCTGAAAGACATCTGCTCCATGACGAAAGAGAAAACTGCACGTCTGATTCCCAATGCTGTACAGGTGTCCACAGACTCTGAGAAGGTGAGTCTTTCAGACAGTACAACATATTATTAACACAAGTTGTTTCTTTGGTTCATCACTCACTATCTCTGCTTTTCTCTTCCCTTCAGCACTTTTTCACATCGTTTGGTGCGAGAGACAGGACTTACATGATGATGTTCAGACTTTGGCAGAATGCACTGCTGGACAAGGTGACAATATGAACACATTAGTGTTTAATACCAAGTGGATTCTCAAATTGTTAAAAAGCAGAGGCCACTCAGAGAAGTTTAAGGCCCATTCACACCAAGAAAGATAACTATAACAATAACTATATTAGCATCCACACCAACACATTATTATAAATGCACTCTGTGATTTTGTCGTCTGCTGCCTTATAAACGCTCAATGTCTTTAAAGCAGGATGGATTCTAAGTAGAGTAACAGAAGTACAGGAAAGGTTATGCAAAGAGTTCTTATATGGACACGTTTGGGCATGTTTTATGCAAATGACTAACTTTGGGTACACAGTCACTCATTTCTGATACTCCAAAATCATCAGAACTTTAATAACAGTTGTGAAACATTAGAACGAGGTATTGTATGTGTGTGCCACAATTAAGCTGAATTTTGTCATGAAAGTTCTCTTGTGTGCATAAATGCACATAATCCATGCAATGATTATATATTAAGCAAATATAATGAATTGTGATATGCTCTGTGTGCAGCCTCTCTGTCCTAAAGAGCTCTGGCACTTTGTACATCAGTGCTATGGAAATGAGCTGGGTCTCACTAGTGACGATGAAGACTACGTGCCGCCTGATGATGATTTCAACACCATGGGGTGAGTTAAACATGCATGCTCTCTTAACTACTGCTCCAGAACTCAACATATTCAGATACGGCCTATAACAGATGTGAATGTTGCACAAATTTTGCACCTAAGTGTCCATGTTCTCTCTGTTCAGATACTGCGAGGAGATCCCGGCAGAGGAGAACGAGGTCAGTAATGATAACTCATCCAAGAGCAGCAGTGAGAACAAGCCAGACAACAGTTCTCCTCCGTCACACAAGAGATCCATCACACACTCCACCACTCCTCCCAGCAGCACTGATACACCACTGTCTGTGAGTATAAGCTCTCAGGCTGTCTTCACATAGGCCGTTTTAAGAGATAGTGTTTAAAATAATGCTGGTGTCAGTTTGATATTGCAGCAGAGGAGTATACAGACTGCCTTCCTTATGGAGATCTGCTGGCACTCCCTCTGCTGGCCGAGGAGGGGAACAGCGAGCCGGCAAGTCCTCTGGATCCTGTGCCACCACTGGCTCTCGACTTCAACGACAATGAGGATATACCCACTGATCTCAGTGATTCCTCAGAGACAGATGATGAAGGTTTGGGGGGGGGGGGGATCTTCTTGTTTGTTTATGTTTAAACAAATGTTGTATTCCTTATTTGTAAGTCTCTTTAAACAACAGATGTTTATATACTATCTATCTATCGATCGATCGATCGATAGATATTATTAAATAAAATATAAGAATTCAAATTAAATTAATTATTTAAATATTATTTAAATATTGATTTTAATTATATTATATTATATATTTATTGTATATTTATTATATGTTTAATTATTTCATTTATTTTCTTAAAATAAAATAAATAAAATATATGGGTGTGTGGGTGTGTATATAGATAGATAATATATTTAATTTTGCTTTTTATTAAAAAAGAGGAAAATAATTATATAATTAAAATATAATACTTAAAAGAATAATTAATTCATTAAATGAAATATAATAATTGAAATTCATTTAATAATTAAAATATAATTTAAATATGATTATTTTATTTAAATTATATTAATTTGTATTATATAATAATAATGAAATAATTAAAATAAAATAAATATTACGATATAAAGTGCACGCTTTCACATTATCAAAACCAATATAAACATGTTCAGTTTGGAAGCAGCACAAAGCAATATTGATTTTTACAATTAATCAATTAATTGTTATACCTTACTACACGTAGATTCATATTCTGCATTATTCTGAAAATGTGTTGTATAGTGAACAGTGTGAGAATCTACACATATTTTGATGCCAGTACTTGCTCTTTATGTTTGAATGTTTGTTAAGGTGATGAGGTACAAGCTTTCCACGAGGATCTGAACGGCCGCCAGTACATTAATGAGGTGTATAAATTCAGTGTTGATAAACTGTACACCATTCTCTTCACTGAGTCCCAGTTCATGACAGACTTTATGGAGCAGAGGAGATTCACAGGTCAGAACACTTCAAAAACAGAATTAACTTTAGATTATCTAAAATAGATCCTCATAGAAGGATCAAGACCATGAAGAGACTGATTTATCTGTAATCTCCAGCTCACTGCTTATTATAGTGCTCATTACAGTTACTTGTGTAAAAAAAAAAAAAAAAAAAAAAATCCTATTTGAGTTTACATTTCTTTATTTTATTATTTTAATTATTATAAATATATTTATTAATTTTTATTTTATTTTTACCTATTACCTACAAGCTATATATATATATGTATATATATATATATATATATATATATATTTTTTTTTTTTTTTTTTTATGGTTTTAGTTGTAGTTAACTATAATAACTGTTCTTCTGATATGCTTGATTTGGTTTTGCATATCTACTCACAGATGTGGTGTATCATCCTTGGAAGAAGGAAGTTGCTGGAAATCAGACCAGGGCCATCATGTACACAATTTCCCTGACCAACCCGCTGGCTCCTAAAACAGCTACAGTTACTGAGACTCAGGTTAGACTGGAATTCTCCTCGGTACTGTTTTTGTGTGGGTGTTTTATTTATGTATTTATTTCACTGTTACCTCTCTGAACCAGACTCTGTATAAGGCCAGCCAGGAGAGTGAGTGCTACATCATAGATGCTGAAGTCATCACTCATGACGTGCCGTACCACGACTACTTCTACACCCTAAACCGTTACATGCTCACGCGTGTGGCCAAGAACAAGTGTCGGCTGAGGTACGGATGAACAGGACAGTAGTTTTTCAAGGTCAAGGCCAAACAGAGAGAAGCAGGTGTGGATTGACAATAATGTGATTAATTCATCCGTCAGGGTTTCTACAGAGTTGAGGTTCAGGAAACAGCCTTGGGGGCTGGTGAAGGGCTTCATTGAGAAGAACTTCTGGAGTGGGTTGGATGAGAACTTCAAAAGCCTCGGTAAGACAGTTTCAGTGTCCATCCATTATGAACTCACCTACACCCATCCTTAGTTTCACAACCACCCAAAACCACCTCAACCTCAACCATCCTAAGAGCCATCCAGAAACAATATCAAGCTTCACCCAAAACAAAACTTGACCCCACCCAAAATAATATAGAGTCCAGCCAGCAACAACATCGAGCTCCATCCACAACAATTCTCAAGCCCCACCTACAACCATCTTGAGCACCGCCCACATCTATTTTCAATTTCACTCCACTTTTTCCATTAATCACTCCAACCCCAACATTAAGCTCCAACCACAACAATATTGAGCCCCACCCACAATAAAATGGACTTCCTCCCACAACAAAATCGGATTCCACACAAAACATCAAGTCCCAGCCATAATAATGAGCCCCACACATAATATTATACTCCATCCACAACAATGAATTCCCCCCATAATAATATCGTAGCTCTGCCCAAAACATCAAGCTTCAACCATAGCAATATCAATATTTAGCCCCACCCAAACAATACTGAGCCCTAAACACAATAAATATTGTAGCTCCAATCTCCATCCACATCATTAAGCTCCACCCACAACAATGAGTCCCACCTTCAACAATATTAAGCTCTGCCCACATCTATATTGAGCCCCACCCAGAACAATATAAATTCCCACCCGTTACAACATTGAGCCCCACCCAGAACAATAACAATTCACACCCACAGCCATCTTGAGCACCACCCACAATTTTCTTCCGCTTCACTCAGTGTTTTGCATTAATGTCCCTCCTTCTGTTGTGCAGAATGCTTTTCCACCACTAAAAAAAGTTATTTTAACAGAACTGGAGTTAGCAAAGATGGAGGACGCTGTAATGGAAAGCCACAGACTGTCTCCCAAAGCTAAAGCAGTGAACAACTCCATCCTAAGACGGAGAAAAAGACCCCCCGCCCACCTGCGCACAGCCCATCTAGATGAGACCCTAAGTCCTGTTACCACACCGACAGACGAGGAGGTCATCCACCGCATTAAACACGTGGCAGGTGAGTTCATGCACATCCAAATATAATCAAACATAAAAGATATTAGGTTTAAACTGATAAGACTTGTTGCTTTTTCATGTACTCGTCCTACAGGTTCCACTCAGACGAGACACTTTCCTGAGCACACACCAGGGGGCAGGATTTTCTGCAACCTCTCTAAACCACTCCTCATCATCAGCTTTGTGTAAGTAGTACTGTCTCTTTTAATTAGTACTGATGGTTTTGTTTTCAAATGGTTTTATTAATATGACTTAGTGACATTTCCTATCTTTTTTGTTTGCTTGTTTGTTTGTTTTGCCTCATGTGGTTGGCCTTAGGATCTGTATAAGGTACATTCCTTTACTGATGTCAAATGTATATCCATTTTACAAAAATCCCATCTCAGTGCCCTTCTTTAGTCCCTTTCACACTGCCATTCCGGCAATTACATGGGTAATGTGTCCTGGCAATTGTTGCCAGTGATTACCCGGAATATTTGCGTGCATTCACACACAACCCGTAAAGGTCCCGTAAAGACACGTGACATCAGGGTGTGACATGTAATGTACAAGTCGAAAACGCTAGGCACGTTAACTTTCACTTAAGCTGGCGAACGATCTCAGCGTCAGCGCGGAAAGTGAGGAACTAACTGCTTCGCCGCAAATGTTGATCTGCCTTCAAATAACTCGCTTAAAGAGTCACGTGATAACATGCGTCATCACTACGACACAGCCTTTACGGCATTAGTTCTGGCTTTTGTTCACACAGCGCTCGTTCCGGGACTGAACCTGGCAATGTTAATACTGTAGGTCCCTGACCTGGGACCAATCCCGGAATCAATCCTGGGACTTGTTTGCATTCACACAGAAGGTGACCCGGCAATGTTTCGGCAATTTTCCGGGTCCATCATGCAGTGTGAAAGGGGCTTTCCAGTCTTATGCTGCACTTCATTCACCACAACAAGTCCACTTTTCCTACTTGAATAAAGTCTATTTCTGTGGACAAAAGTAGGAATGTCTCATATTTGACTTTGACTGAAATGCAGCAAAAGTGTATCTCTGTGTGTAGCACATTTCCTTCCTCATCTAACATGCGATCACGATCACTCTACTCATCACAAGTCCAACGTTTGTCATTTTTTTCTTCACTGAATGTGTCCATGTGTCTGTTTGTTGTCTCTCTGCAGTCTGGTGCTACTGGTGTTTTTGAATGTGATGCTGTTCTATAAACTCTGGATGCTGGAGTATTCTGCACAAAGCTTCTCCAGCTGGCAGGGCTTACGCCTACATGAAAGGTACAACACGTGCTACAACTTCTTCACACCTACAACAATACTGAGCCAAGACCCACCCACCAACATCAAGACCCATCCACAATGGTATTAAACTCCACCCACAGCAATATCAAACTCCACCCTTAATAATGCTGGGTCACACCCAGAAAAGTGTTGAGCCACACCCACATTTGTGATCTCCATCCACAACACCAAGACCCAAACCATTTATATTAACCTCCACCCACAGCAATATTAAGCTCCACCCTCAACAATGTTGAGTCACACTTATAGCAATATTGAGGCACGCCCACAATGGTGAGCTCCTCCCACAAAAACAACAACCCACCCACGATGGATTGTGTCCCACCCTCAACAATGTTGAGACACACTTATAGCAATATTGAGCCACACCCACAATGGTGAACTTCTCCCACAAAAACAACCCACCCACCCACTATGGATTGTGCCACACCCACAACAATGTTAAGTCACACTTACAGCAATATTGAGCCACGCCCACAATGGTGAGCTCCTCCCACAAAACAACAACCCAACCACAATGGTATTGTACCCCACCCACAACAATGTTGAGTCACACATACCACAATATTGAGCCATGCCCACAATGGTTAGCTCCTCCCACAAAACAACAACTCACCCATAATGGTATTGTGCCCCACCCACAACAATGTTGAGTCACACATACCATAATATTGAACCATGACCATAGTTATGAGCTCCTCCCATAACACTAATTTGGTTGTTAAGTGGTGACCTAAGAAGAGCTGTTTCCAGGTCCAAGCCTCAACTCGCTTCACTTGAGAATATGACATCAGCAGCCATTTAGGAGCACTGTTTATTCATATTAAACATTTACTTACGGTGTACACTAAGCCTCCATGCTCAAAGCGTCCCAAAAAAAAAAAAAAAAACATTTTTATTTGTTTATTTATTATTATTTTCATTTTCTGGCTATCTGGGATTACAGTATGGAGTTAAAGGTTAGGATTATACTTTCTACTTTCAACTATACTTTCTCATGGTATCTGATAGAGCGTTTGGACACAGAAGCAGTGACATCTGCTCTCTATAGCTCTCGCAGTACTTTGATGTCATACATTGATCGGTCTGCGCTGCTTGAAGTCAAACACCTTATAACAGCAATGTCAAACCCCTCCCACAACATTGTTAAACTTCACTTACAACTCCTCCTAAACACCAAGACAACAATAAAAAGCTCCACCCACAATACCAAGACCCACCCACAATAATAGTTCCACCCACAACAACATTTATTCCCACCCATAATTCTGAGCTCCACCCACAGCAATAAACAGCAATCAAGCCCCACCCAAAATAATTCAGAACCACAGAAGTCACACCTACAGTTGTGATCTCCTCCCACAAAATCCCAAGAAAAATCCCAAGCACATCTGCGGATGTTTGGACTGCATCTAACCCTGCTGATTTTGAAATTTATAATAAGTGTCTATACATTCTACTTGACAGTAGATCACTTAGTGGTGGTGTTTTTGTTACCATGCATTTTAGCAGTAAACTGCCATCTACACAGATGGAATGGGCACAGCTCCTGGAGTCCCAGCAGCGCTACCACGACGCAGAGCTGCAGAAATGGAAAGAGATTATCAAATCTTCTGTACTGTTATTGGATCAGGTATATGATACGTTCGCATACACACTGAAGCGATTTGATTAAGCATGCTTGTAAAATGATTGCATATGTGTCTTCACATAGATGAAGGATTCCTTACTGAGCCTACAGAAAGGTGTGGGTCTGCGAGGTTACAACTCAGCCTCCGACGAGAAGAGAAGTCGATATCACTGACACTTACCCTCCAGGCCACCAGGGCGCGCTGTGCAATGTAGAGCCACTTATAAAAAACAAAAGGCAAAAAACAAAGCGCTGAAATGAGTGTGTACGACTATGCATACCAAACAAAAGAGACACTTGATAGAGACCAGAAGAAGAAGAGATGGACCAGAAACTCCATAGTAGACAGCAAATCCACAGTATGGGGCTGTGTCTGTCCCATGGAATTGTGGGACAGTTGAAGTCCGAATGGGCTCATCACTGTTCCAGCTTTCTTTCAGGTTCTTTCTGATGAAATTACAGTTTGCAGAGGAACGTAATGGACCTGAAGGGGGAAAAAAAAGAGCATGCTTTTTTGATTATTTTTCAGAGGAAAATGATCTTTTAGATTGGTTTTAAACTGTAACGACGCAGCTGCCATGTCCCTTTTCCTGTTTGTGGGAGCTTAATCTGCAGGAAGCATTATGAAATCTAGTTCACTCATGCTGTAGTATCCGGGCTGGTTTCCCTGATAATCCTGCACTAGAAATAGTTTCATCCAAAGGGCCATTCGCGCTAATAACAGAGACCTTACATTTCTGTGAAGCGTTGACCATTATGCTAAAGAGTTTTTGCACCAGAGAAAGAGTGTGAAAAGGGACACTGCAGCCAGGATGATGGATGAAGTTGTTAGTTTTTGATTACTAAACTGTGATATCTCCTGATTCATTTGAAGATGTAAGAATATGTCTGAAATATATATACTTTATTAGAGATTTAATATATATTTCATTATATAGAGAGGTTGTTGCAGATATTTATTGATAATTTATGTACATAGAACACTTATCAAAGCTCTAGAAAGAAAGAGTTTCTAATTATTCAACTGCGTTTTATTCAGCGACACGCACAAGCAGGTTTGAGACGTGTCCGTGTGAGTGCGTGCGTGTGTCGTAAGTGGATCTGTGTCTATTTTGGTGAATGTAAGAATGTCCCTGTGATGTTTTAAATCATTCCACTTGTATGTCTTGTGTCTTCCTCCCGGCACATGAAGCCAAACTGCCTTTTTCTTGCCCAGCAGCTCAGTCCACTGGGCATCTGTTTACACATCCACCTGGCTTCAGAAGGCTGAGTGGTCTAAAAATGACCATCTCAGCTCAACCCGAACTTTGTCTGCTGTGGCAGCATTCCTGATTTTATTTTGTTTGAGGTTAGAGTTTGGACCAGGAACAAGCACTGGACTCACTAACTTTGTGTTTTAATTTATCATAGCCCCTATTTTGTCATTTTAAATCAGTCAAATTAAAGAAAAGTTATGTGATGTGGTAATGATATATATATATAGAGATAGAGAGAGAGAGAGAGAGAGAGAGAGAGAGAGCACAAGTGCTCTATCCTAAACCAAATATTATAGATGGTAGAATTTATTTATACTGTATATAACATAAAATGCAACGATTGCCTTTTTATGCAGACGACATGAAGAGAAGCAGCACTTTACATCCAGGCGTTGAAGATGGAGAGCCTGATGTATGAAATATATGTTTCCTGGCACATTGCTGGTAGCACATACAGTATGATAATATTCCATCTACAAAACACATGAAGAGTTCAGATGCAAAAGCCTCTAAGTGCCATCTGAAATTTTCATCTAAAATTAGGATTTTTATCAGGCTCCTATATTTATATTCAGTTATTTCACTTTAATAGCTTGGAAAAGGATCTGCACATCACAATTAAAGTAAAATGACTCAACCTAAGCATAGGACCTTGATAAAAATCCTAATTTTAGATGAAAATTTCAGATGGCATTTAGAGGTTTTTGCATCTGAACTCTTCACATGTTATTGTATTGAATTTATGCAAGATGTTTTTCCCAGAACATAATCTGCTGTAATGTGATTTGAAATCATGAATCGTGTTCCACAGTCCAGCAGTTTTCGATTTGGATCTTTCAAATCCATCTTTAGTGTTGCTCTGAGCAGTGTTTGAATCTGGGATTTTATTCCAGAACGCAGCTGAACTACTGAGATATTTAACTGCGTATTCACTGTTCAGAATCGTCCCTCGGTTCTAATTCTTTTATTTTGGCATTAGAGTGCATCTGGATAGGTTGATGGGTGTGTATTCTGCAATATGGATTTGATCTCTCTTTTTTCACTATGTGTGTTTAGAGAAAAGATGAATTGGTTGCTCATGGTTTGGTGTTTTGTAACAGTAATTGGAAAAGTAAATGAAATCACAATCATGTTCACTGTACTGTATGTGTATAAGTGTGTGTGAATGCCTCGTGAAATTCTGTTTAATGCATTTTAAACACCACCTGATTTATTTTGCTATACACGAGTATACATTACTGAGTCCAACTGAGCAAAAAAATATAATTAACCTTCAGTCTGATTGTTTTTGCTCATATGCAGCAACTTCTTGTAATGTATCTATCCAAAGATTTAAATTTGCATTTTGCAACAGAAAAATATGTAGTCACTAAGAGATTTGGCTATTGAAATTATGCTGAGCATTTGTCATCAAGTATTCAGGCAAAAGAAAGATTGTTCTAAATTATATTTCAGATTTTGAGATTTTAGTGTCTACTGATGTCATTTCCACTGTACCTGTGCTAGTTACATGATCAATATGACAGTTTCCAGCAACAAACTGTCTCACTGTCTCTACTGTTATTTTCTTGAAAGTGTGCTGATTGATTTCCACTGATCTCCATTTATGGCATCCCATAACTTGTGTAGCAATGACTTACTGTATTTTTTACATCTTTTTAGAGCTGCATTTATCTCTACATCAGACTGATTTGTACATGTTCCCATATGCACAGTATGTATAAGACAATATGTGCAGTGTTCACTGAAACAAGCAGAGCTGTGCTGTGCACAGTTTTCCATTCTTCCAACAACTTTGTCTAATAGAGAGTCTGATTCAGTGGCTCTCGGGTCTATGTAGACAGATTACAAATAATAACAATAAAACAACACTGAGAAAATACCTTATATTATTTATCTGATGATTATTATTATTATTATTATTATCATTATTATTATTTACCATAGTAACCCTAGTGCAATTACTTTCTCCAATGCACAGTGTTGTAAGTCACAATGATTTCACAGTATGCTAATATCACATGCAATTGCATTATGCTTTTTGGAGTTTGCCAGAAGCTGAGTCAATGCATTTAACACCTCATTAAAAAAAAAAATCTCAATATTTTCCATACAACAGCAAACTATCACTCTAATGTCTAGCCACTAGATAGAGACATGACCCAGTTCTTTAATTATATAATTGCCAGATGCATCCTTATAGTCCTATCCAAATGTAGCAAACATCCAGCTTGCATCAGCACTGCGTTTTAAATCGATTAAATACGGATTTGTTTTTGATGAAATACCAGTATTAGGTAGAATGCGGTGAATGTTGAGAAAATCATATTCACGTACGATATATATATATATATATATATATATATATATATATATATATATATATATATATAGATAGATAGATAGATAGATAGATAGATAGATAGATAGATAGATAGATAGATAGATACATATAGATATAAGATATAAGATATAAAACAAACATTCCTTTCAATTAATACCAGACCATTTTTCGAAAATACCGTGGTGAAGATAGATGACAGTTCCAGTTCGCTGCAAAAAGACGATCCTTATGTCACCATTACCAAGAAAGCCGAAATATTTGCCAAGTGTTCTTTAATGGTCCTTATTAAGTCACCCTTTCGAGAAATTTCGTGTCTTCTGACCTCTCAGTCGGCCGCACCAGACAAATTAATATTCTCGGCGTCCATTAATTAATTCATTCATTCATTCATTCATCTATGGTTGAGCACACGAAGACACATGGTATGTATGCAAATGAAGCTGCGGTGTCTGACCAATAAGAGTATGGGAATTCCTCTGGAGGGCGGGTGACTGAGAGCTTTCAACCAATCACAGCGGACAGGGCGGAATATACTAATAAGGAGGGAACTCCTCAATGTTCAGCAACGTCAAACTGAGATGCCCAAATATTGTCCGGCCGACCGCAATGTGAGTAGACCTAAGAGAGAATCGTGTCGGGGAAAACACTCAAACTAAACAGGAATGGTCCCTATTTAACCCAAAGAGGCAGGCTGAGGCAGATCATATTGAAAGATTGATTGCTTTTGTTCTGTTGGGAAGGGTGAGGAGCATCCTCCTGGACCTCGAGGTTCCTCTGAAGATGGAAGAAGAGCGCAGTCGGAATAAAGAGCGTCTGGAGGCTAGTTTGACGTGGCTGTGTGAGCTGGAGATCCTGAAGCAGCGGCAGGAGAGCCTGGTCCTCGGTGCCCTGTCCCTCGGGGACTCCGTGCCGGGATGCCCGGCTTGGGGTGATGTGGGACCGGCCCCCAGCAGCAGGGAGCAGGAGCAGCTCACCTTAAGACGACAGCTGGTAGGTGCGACATGATGAAAACCATCCTTTAGAAATTCCCTCCAGCGGTGTGGATATTCGGAAAGTGTTGTGAAAAGTTTAGAAATAACGAGAAATGTAGTGTCAAGAGCGCACAAAATCAGAAACCTTGTTTAAAATGTACTTTTTGACGTTACATAATTGGCACGTGAAAACTGCAGTGTGTATATAATGCCATTAACAGAAGCAGTATTATAGTTAAAGTAGTTAAATGCAATTTACTTTCATGTTTTTGACAGCTGTGATTGATGTGCGCTTGGAAAAGGGGGCGGGGCTCTAGACCTATCTATTGTTCGTTTCACGTGGATTTGCCAGTTCCTACTTTATCTAATGAAATAGGCCTACCAAGCGGCCTTTAATTTTTTTATTCGCGTCATCAGTCTATATGTATATATTATATTATATCAGGCTATATTATATTATGCCATATCATATTAAATTATTGTTGTGGTTTAGTCTTGATGAACAATATGCACTGAAAAAAAAAAAAAACTAATTTAGTTTATTAGCTTTAGGCAAAATCTGTTTATTTAAATGTACCTAAAATAAATTGATTGCAAACTCCATAAAAAAGTAAAAATTTAAATGAATCTTTTATTATTATTATTTATTTATTTATTTATTTATTTATTTATTTATTTATTTATTTAATAATTTTTTAGCTACTCCTTATTTCGTTTACATAAGTAGCTGGGGAGGCGTAGCATAATAGAGTATTTATAAACTAACAGAACGCATGGTCCCTCCTGTCCTTTCATTACCTGTCCATCAGTATGTCTTCCTCCAGGGTCGGGACCTCACTCTTAACTCAGTTTTCAATAAAGGCGGTGAGAGAAATCAAAGGAGCAGCGGTCTCTCTTTCCCCAGAGGTCCTCTCCCATAGAAGGATCAGACAAAAGGCGCATGGAGCGGAATATTAATGAGTAAGACTCGCGGGACGGGCGACACACATCACCCAAGAGCTGTCATCGGCTGGCGGAAAACATCCTTCAGTCCGCCCGACTGATGAGAGTTTCACTCAGCAACGCCTTCATTTAGCCTTTCACTCCACTCTGATTCTGGCATCATGATACGACCCTAAAACGATTAAAATGTTCATATTATTAATTAATGAATTACAGACTATAAGGACCACATGTAGCCTATTTTATTCGTTTGCATAAAATTACTTATATAATTATTAGTACTTTATAAATACATTGCAAATTAATAGTAACAGTGCTTAAGAATTATTATTGAATCTTTACAAGAAATAAACAAAAGGCTTTATCAGTATATGATAGTTTTGGTTATCAAATCTATGCTGCATTTGAAATTGCATAATTAATGCTTTGGAAAATTTGGATGAGAAACAAGCATTTTGGAAGCCGAAAAAAAATATATGAATTTACACACTTTAAGAGTTAGTTCAACCAAACCTTGTGAAGTCTGACTCATGAAACAGGGGCATTACAAATCACAAATCTTTTTTTTTTTTTTTTTTTTTTCGGTCTAATTGACAAATCTTATTATTTTTCTCATCTCTTTAAATTGACTAAGAAATGCCTTCTGGTTAAGAATTAGACTTTTGGAGAATTACCAATAACTTGTATTGTAATTTTTTTTCTGTATTTTCCTAGTGTCAGATTTATGGTTTGTTTATATAATACACTTTTTCTATTTTGATCACAGAATAAGGCAGAAATTATATTTTATAGTTTCTATAGGATACTGTAAGAAATGCTATTTCAGTTAGCACTACATTATTCAGATAATGTATTTATTACATATGACTTGAAAAACACACACAAGCCATATTGTCACAATTGTGCATGTATTGTCTTTGTTTTGCATCCAGCTGAGCTACAGAGATAGCTGGATGCCTTTGCCCATAATAGGGATTTCCTGCATATCATTACTTCTATGAGTCCGTTTTGGACTTTCCCTCCAGCGTCCAGTATGAATGAAGCATACACTGCGTGTAACGATGCTGCTACTGCTGTGACAGATCGAGGAGCAAAGGAGCGAGGAGACATAGGGGAATCCATCAAGTGATTCTTTATTTACACCGAACCAAACCAAAGCACATGTAGCAGAAAGGATAGACAAACAATACCTGATGAAAAACACAGGGCTAAGAACTTAGAACCAAATGAGACACACCTGAAATCAAATCGCATCATACACAAAGGAAACACCTGGGAACAATGAACATAATCAAACATGGGAGAAACCAGATCATGGGGCACGCGGGGGAGCAAAACACAAAACCCGGAGCAAAACACAACAAAGACAGGAGCAGAGGACTGACAGAGGGCTTGGCACTCCGTAATGTTCACATCTTCTCATTTTTGGATGCAATAAAATGCCAGATCATGCAAAGACTATCTTTTCTCTTTGAAAAATCAGCTTTTTGGACTCAGCTGTTAATTAACCAGTTATAGAAAGACGATCAGATTGATCTCTTCAGGCGACTACAGTGAGGATGGAGTGTGGTGCGGTGCTCACACAGCCCTCTGGGTAACATGTAATTACACATGCATACTTTAATTAAATAATGAGCAATGCAACTGGGAAAAAGATTTATTTGTAGTTCAGCTTTGTAGTTGAGAACCCTGCAGTGTTTGCATTACAGCAGCTTATTTGCACCTACAACATCTGTTCAAACGAACTACATCAGTCCTCAAGGCCAGAGTTTCCCTCCGGTACTCGTGTGGATGTGTGCTTCAGAAATTAATTAGTGCTGTTTGGTGATGTATTTAGTATTTTAGGAGTGTTAGAGTGATGTGTGTGTGATGCTATATAGTGGGGGCAGGGTGATGTGTGTGTGTGTGTGTTCTTGTTTTTGTGATATATCAGGACACAACTCTGTATAATGACATGGGTACGACACAGGTATTACATGGAGAGGGTGACTTATGAGGACATAACCCATGTCCCCATTTTTCAAAACGCTTGTGTGTGTGTGTGTGTGTGTGTTTGATGGGGGTGCTTGGTGTTTCCCATTTTGGCACATTAAAGGCAAGGCGCTCACAGCAGCTGGATAATGAGAGTACACGTGCACCCTGATCTCCCTCAGGTCCTGTATGTTTCTGTAATAATCAAATAGACTGCCTTCTGTGTGCTTTTGTGCATCAAGACTTTGAGGGTGAGACACCAAAGCAGGCGATTCGTCTCGACATCTCAAGTCAGTCATGAAGCGAAAAAGCCAATATTAGCTCTATAATCCTCACGACTGGATCATGTTTTCAGTGAGGTGTCTGCTTGTGGTCTCTGTTCACATCTGGCAGACCTGCTTCACTCTCTGTCCTCCTCCTCTGTTTTTTTTATACTTGTCATTTTTCTCATGCGCTTGAGCATCGACCTCAGCCGCTAAACCACGCTGCCATGGTTTCATATGAGCTATTCTAAGTGCAATTAAAAAGTTCTTAAAGTCTTATTTTGGTCTTGAATATTGAAAATACTTCTGAGCTGATTTGAAAGGAAATGGCATGTTGCAGGAATGTAGAGGAAAAACACAAGGATTTGAATCAAATATCAGAAAATGTTAGCTTAGTTCTGATGAATTTGTCCAATGTCCAAATAGAATTTCAGAGAGGCTTCTGCTTTTTGGAATCCAATTTCCCACTTGATTTTAAACTGACTTGGCTCTTTCCAAACCCTTAACATGTATCTAATACAGTCTTATCATCAAATGCTCCGCTTTCCCTTAAGCCCTAAGTAAGATGATGCTGTAGTTTTTATTGTGGCGTGCAAGACACTGTGGCATGCTTTTATGAGAAAAAAACAAAACGTATGAATAATTAATTAGCCAGTATTACCATACACCATCGCACGCCTCCATGTCATATAATAAAAAGTTATTTCAAACATATATTAACCTTTCATATCAAACTGCCTCAACCAAAATAGCTGTAAATACAGTATGAAATGCATTAGTATGTACCTAAAATCTTTTCATTCTCACCAGTTTGTTTCTCACATCTGTCTTGGATCTGTGCACCCAAATGCTGGTTTTGTCATCATTGTACACCCTTTATTATGGAATAGAAGTAGAGAAAAACAGTGAACTGTAAATAGAGAAAGTGGTTAAAATAATAAGTCAAACCACCTTTGCGTCATAAACCAGCGAAATATAACAAAAATAACCTTTGATCCAGATGTGGAACATACTGTGATGCCTGGATAAAATCTAGAGAAAATAAACCACGATCAAAACTCAAATTAACCCCAGACATAGACGTCATTAAACACAGGTTCACAATGTGTTTTAATAGTTGAATTATCAGCTGCTGAGAGCATGAAACTATAAACTAACCAGAACCACAGGTTCAAAAAATAGCGTATGCAACAATATCTGTCCTGTCTTTGGTAAATTATTGATGTTCTAGGTTTGGTGCATTTGTCGTTGGTTTACATAAGTGGAAGTGGTGCACATGAGCACACTCTACATTGGTTATGTGCACATAGAAACACGTGCTACATGCTTGAAGCTGTCTATCCAGGCCATCTTACTTCTGTTTGTTGTCACACAAATTATGATTATTCTTATGTAAATGTAAGACACATCATCAATATTTTTTTATTTATACAAGAAACCAGTTTGTGGGTCTGTAACATCACTGATTTTCAACCTTTTAAAATATTAAAGGTTGAAAAATGTTTTATGCAGTAAGGGTGAGGTAGAGTAACAGCAATTTGGGACATAGGTTAATATGGTTCCTTAAGCATAAGGATACGTACTATCCTTTCAGCTAACGTGGTATATTTCTGCATGCATTTGTATGGCTGTTATTGTATTTGTATTCTGTTATTGCATTCCTATAGCTCAAACAGTAACACATAACCGCTCCCAATCCTAAACTTACAGGTTTGATTCTCAGGAAGTAAATAAACTGATCAAATGTATACCTTGATTTGTCTGCCAAATACATTAATGTAAGTCTTTTCCAGCTGCCCTCAGTACTGATGGCTGTGTCATACCCTGCAGAACCGACTCCAGGGCGCCCCCAGCCTGCTGATGCTGGCACTACATCAGCAGCTCAGTGAGTTGAGGTTGGATACAGGACTCACATGTGAGCAGAATAATGAGGAAGATTTGGACAGTCCCAGTGCGTCCAGCTCGGGTACTCCACAACCCCATGAATCATTTATTCCTCATAGTGTTCTGCAAAATTGTTGGACAGAACTGATATCAGATACATATTTTTAGTTTTAGCTGAAAATATAATAGACATGATGGCCAATTTTAAATATATAGGCTGCTGTATTTTGTTTTGTGTTCTTACTAAAGCTCTGATATAGAGTTTCAACAAGCATAAGAACATATAAACGTAGAAATACAAAAACAGTAAACAAAGCAATTTTTTTTTTCACCTAGTAAAATTTTTTTTATTATTTTTTATAAAAATCTAGATTTTATCTGCATCCTGCACCAGGATGATACTGATCATTTACAGATTTAGTCAAAGATATATTGTGCACACCTAGTAATGCAACGGTCTGGGATTTGTGTTTGGAAATGTGTTGCCATCATGTTAAGTTATTTAACAACAGCTGGCAAATTGATTACAGAACCGTACAGTTCATCCAGATATTTTGAATAAAACAAATGAAAGCTAATAATTAATAAATGAAAATAAGATTTCAATTTATCTTGATCCCTCAGGGTTTTATGAACAATGTGAAAGTCCGTCTCCTCCACTGCGTTCCTGTTCCTCCCCAAACGTCAGTGTCCCCTGTCACAGGTCCAGATCTGTGGGTAAGTGTTTCCTTTAATCATATTTTAAACCAATTATATATATATATATATATATATATATATATATATATATATATATATATATATATATATATATATATATATATATATATATATATATATATAATTTTTTTTTTTTTTTTTGGTCTTGATAATATAAGTCCCTGCAATAAAATGTAGGCCATAAACATAACCTGTTTTCAAAAAGAAGCTCATAGGAGCTTAAAGGCTTCCTCCTGGTGCCCCTCTCCCACAAAACCCATCATCTGGTACAGCTGTATCATTGGTAGAGTATAAAATGATTAAAATATTTAAATACAAACCTTTCAGGCAAATATAACTTATGTAATATGTCAAACCATTAACCTCTGGGGAAACAATCCACTCACAGCAAGAGTCTAAATGTACCCCAGTTCCTCTGGAAAAGTGCAGACTTGGGAATCCTGATATATAGCTGGCTTTGAAGAAGGCTATCCTTGGCAAGGGGATCTTCATATCTGACCATCCTTGATATGAAAAACCCCTCTTGTTAAGAACTGGTTTTATTTCTCATAAATCTTGTATTTCTCACCTGCTGACAGATGCCTACTTGCTGGACTGGCAGGGTCATATGGAGCCCACAGTACATACCACCCTGCGCCGCTCGTTTTCTGCCCCGTACCCCCCACTGGAGGGTATTGCCGAGGGAACAGAGGAGGAAGAAAATGATGAAGAAAGCCCTCAGTGGGTTACAGATAAGATAGCTGATGGAAATGAAAGACTTACGCCAGAGATGAGCCTCAATTCTGATGCTGAGGCAGATTCTGCAGTAAAGATAGATGATGGCCCAACTGAAGAAGACATCCAACAGGTTATGCGTGTGGAGATGTACATCCTGGGACTACTACAGCAGCGACACCTCAGATCTACAGCAGAACTCAACTCTCATCCGGATCGGTGGCATGACTTACACACATACCCACCTATTTACCCACAACTTGACCAATTGCAATGGCAGGAATGGGCTACTCTACCTGAGGAAGAGAATGAATGTGAATCCCAAGATGGATATAACATGAACCTTCCCAATACCCAAGTTGGACCAACCTCCCTAAGTAGTGAGGAGCCAGAATCCTCCTTGGAAAGGGATCAATATGGGATTGAAGAAGTCTACACTAGTAGCAACGACTCCCCTCGGCATCAGCCAGTTTACATCGAACGCCGTCCCACAATGTCAGACACCATGAAACCCCACATTCACACCTGCTGCAATCACACCTGTGTACCTACATTGTCAACTCCAGAGTTCCATGAGCAACACCAGCCCATTCCATCCCAAAAGTGGGCCCTTCTTCAGTCCCAAGGCAGAAGAAGTCCAGAGGAAAGGTGGATAACTCTAGGAGCAAGACAAACCAAGTCTTGGTCAGAAGACAGTTGTGTCTCTCAAGGATGGACCGCCCAACCGGAGCACAAATACTATAAGATGGGACGGACAATGGGCAGGCATCATAGTGATGAATTGTATCCATCTAATCAGCGGCTTTGGTGCTCCTCAGCAGATCTCAGTCAAGAAGAGGACGAGGGGATATTCAGAGAAGACGTGCACGAATCAATCAGACTAAATCATTTACCTGCCAAGTGCACCAGTGTTCAGTTCCTGGAGTGGGACCTGAGGGTGCAAGAGCAGTCAGAGGCCACGACAGCACCGCCCAATGGTTCTGACTCCAGTCTGAGCGAGACTTTCTCTCCAGGAACCAGTTCAGTGTCCAGTGACTCAGATGAGAGCGGAGGGCTGGTCTGGCCTCAGCAACTTCCCCCTCGCTTGCCCCCGTCCTCCTCTTCTCCACAAAATCCCTCCAATGTTGTGGTCAAGACTGAAGCCTCCCGTGCATTCAAAAAGAAGATCATGAGATTTCGTTCAGGCTCTCTCAAACTCATGACCACTGTCTGATTCTGGCCATGAACATATCTGCCTATTTAAATCTTAAAATTCAATTGAGAACATTATGCATTACACTTCTTAAGCCTTGACGTACTGAACACTGCTTCCAGGTCTAAGCCTCTACTCTCATTTCACACAAGAATACTATCCCATCAGCCATTTATGAGCACTCAATTATGGCACACATTTAAGCTAAGCTTTAAAAAAAAAAAAACTCACAGTGTACTTTCTTTGCCTTTGGGATCGGATTGTTTGGACTCAGAAACTGACATGATGTCAAACTTAACCAGATTTACACTTGTTTATAAGTCTATCCTCCAGTATCATCTTGCTTTACTGATTTTCACCCCTGGGATTATTGTATCTTTCTTCTTGTTAATAAAAGATTTGATGAGAAGCAACCACAAGATACAGACCAAACCCGTTAAGCACACCAAACCCCTAACAACCCAGACAGCAAGCAGTTTCGGCCCAGGTCTGGCCCACATCTGGCCCACATGGATTTCATGCGGGCCAGATGTGGGCCGGATCTGGGCCAACACTATGTTGCTGTCTGGGAAGATCATACGATTTAGGATTTATTAGAACTACTGAATATTTTTATATAAACCTGACTTTGTTTCTTTTGTAGAACGCATTTTGTCCATACAATGGAAGTCAATGGTCACCAAAACTGTTTTATTCACCAACATCTTTTACTATATTTGTTCTGCATTAATCATATTGAAAATCATACAGTTTTGAAATGGAATGAGTGTGAGTAAATTACAGAAAAAAAAATGGGTGGACTTTCCCTTTAAGAAGGACCATGCGTCTGTAATGTTTATAAATCACTTACTTCAGTTTCAAGTTCTCAGGCATGCCCATAAATCTCTTTCTTTTCAGCACTATCTCTATATATTTTAGCTTTGCCATACTGAATAAAGTTATTTTAAAGTCTTTGTTTTCTCTATTACTGACAAGACAATGAAATAGTGGCGAGAGGCAATGTGAAAAGAGAAAGGTGAACAAGATAAGGAAAGGACCCCGAGTCAGGACTTGAACTCAGGTCATCTGAAGAGTGTGGCCCATAAGGCTGTTTTAACACTGCGCTGCTAATGATGATGTCACATTGTCCATTGTGTAATAATGGGAATTTGTATCTCTTAACAAGCAAACAGGAATTAAAAGGTATTGTATGTGTTCATCTGGAATTGATTCTTATTAGCTTAGCATTTTAAAGGGGGCAATTTTCATGGCTCTCCTCACACACATATGACAGGATGTGCCTGGAGGCATCCTTATCAGTACTATGTACCACTTACCATGTCCCATGTCCATTCATAAGAATGAAGTCAGTTTGATGAATATTTTGTAGCATGTTTGTAGTGTATTGTACTGTATTGTACACTACATAGGTTTGTAATGCATATGTAGTGTAGTAGAAAATCTTTCAACATTCAGAGTAATTGATTAGGATTTTTATACTTCATGATCTTTGATATCATGTAGCTTCTTTATTGGTGCCACCTAGTGCATTGGAGGACTGGAATATTTCATTTTCTTGCTGCTACACAGCCAAACTCCCTTGCCTGTGCTGTACAAGTGTACAAAAATATGCCGTGTCTGAACATAACTTTTCACCACCTTTGATTTCATGCTCACAGTTGTGACGTAGTGATTCTGGCTATGGCAGTTAACTCAAAATCACACTTCACAGAACAGTAAATTAACCACACATTTACAAATTGCAAAACAGTTTTTCTGTTCTTTTTAATTATTCTTGTTCTTTTTAATGCAACTCAAAATGGTCTTATTCTTTTTTCAATATCTCTTGCTACAAAGCATGTTAAAGTAAACAACCAATAAACAACCAAAAATAAACCATCTCATGAATCAATACACCATATAGGACAGAATCAAGGGACCGTTTGTCGAGGGTATTATTGTATTATTCTCACTCAATGACTCAAGACAACATCAATAAATATTCAAAAAATAACATTGCTTCGGTGCATCAAGTCCATAAGTGAACCAAACATAACCCATTAACTCATTCATTCATTCATATACATAAGGTTCTTTCAACAGTTCTGATGACTCTTTTGAATTATTGTGTTCTTAAATGAGGGGTTTAAAGTGGAAATGGTTGATGTTTGTGTGTGTGTGTGTGTGTGTGTGAGAGAGAGAGAGAAAGTTAGATGTCCAGTAGACCCATCTTTTTCGAGATTCATTGATGATTAATTAGCTTAGTGGAGATAATGAACTTTTCAAGGCCTACCTGGAGTCCAATGCACAATCCGGGGATTTTTCAGTCCAGCCAAAACACCACAAACTCAAAGTTACAGCATTCCAATCCCATGTAGTTCAAACACAGCTCATAAACGAATGGCATACATCTTAACACTCGTCCACTGTGCAGTCAGCGAAACTTCTGTAACACCGTAGACTTCAAGCTTGTAGTTTCATTGTCAGCAGCTTTACTTCACAGCACCTACTGTCTGCTAATTCAGCTTTCATATGGCCCAGACACCACGAGGAAAGGAGCAGCTTGCAGGAATTGTAGAACCCAGGCACTCCTCCGCAGCGCAGCAAATGAAGCTTACTTAAGACTGTCTTCTCCCATTTTGTTTCTTCCCATTTTGCACATTTTAAACATCTTTCACAAGGCAGTTCAAACTTCTGACCATCGATTCAGCAGACAAAGACTCAGCGGCACACACTCACTCAACACACATGATCACCTGTTTTAAATGGGTTTGATTACTCAATTTCCTCCAGCTGACTGACTCCTCCCACTTATTGCATTGCATTTTGGGCTTTTATTTTTATTATATGTCTTTTTTTTTTTTTTTTTTTTTTTTTTTTTTTATAATTCCCTTATTGTGTAATTGTATCTACATTTTATATTTGATCTAGTTATTTTTTTAAGCTTTAATGGTAATGTTATCTGTATGCACCGGGGTCTGAGAATAACGCAATTTCGATTCTCTGTATGTATGTACTGTACATGTGGAAATTGACAATAAAGCAGACTTGAACTTGAACTTGAACTTGAACTTTGTAGTTCGTTTTCGTCACTCTACCCCTCTGTTGGACAAGGCATCTCATAGTTCCTTATGAGATGTTGAAACATTAAAATCCGAAGAACTCATCAATCGAGGATTCCTGAAAGAGATCAATAAGGTTTCGTCTGTCTTGTGCTTCTACTTCAGAGGCAGTTGGAAAACAGGGCTTTAAATTGCAAACATGGACATAACTAACACTAACATCTTCAACTGTAGATTCCAGTGCTATTTGGTAATTCACTGGTCCCATTTGTTGGATTACCCGGTATGGTCCTTTCCATTTTGGTGCAAGTTTAGCAGTGAAATTGTGCTTTTCACTGGAATGTGGAAAGTGTCTTATCCATACTCTGTCTCTTTCTTTGAAAGACATGTCCCGTCAATTCTTATTGTAATTTCGAAGCTGTCTTTGATGTGCTTTCTTACTATTCTCTATTGCTCTAGCTTGCAATTGTTTTAAGTGATACACCGTGTCATAACGGGGTGCATTGGGTGACTCTGTCGGTCATGTTTGTCTGCGGGTGGTATGCTGTAGTTAATTTTGGTGTTACATACAACTCCCACACACTTCTTTAAATATTGCAGACACAAACTGTGTACCTCTGTCAGATACGAGAAAGTCTGGAACTCCCCATCTGGTTAGTACCTCTTTTCGGAATACAGTTGCAACAGTTTTGGCAGTAGCAGTACGAATGGGGAACAATTCTACCCAACGAGTGAAGTAATCAACAAAGACTAAAAGGTATTCATTTTGGTTAGTGCTACGGGGCAACGGTCCTATGATGTCTACACCCATTATCTGATTTGGTCGTGTGCTATTAATCTTCTGCATTTTACCAGCAGGTTTCCTTTGGTCAGATTTTAGGGTCTGGCATTTAACACATCTTTTGAAAAACTGTTTTATATCGGACCATATCCCAGGCCAGAAAGCAACTTCTTGAATTCTCTTGTAAGTTTTAAAGATTCCTGCATGTCCACTCATGGGGTCACAGTGATAGTGTTCCAGTATAGCTGGCACAAGATCTTTGGGGAGAAAGAGACGATAGTGTGATTGATTTTCGGACACTGTTTTTAGATAAAGCTTATCTTCAATTACCTTGTGGCTTATCCGCAAGTCTGTTAATGTTGGGACCTTTAAACCCAGTTTGACTGTGCTTTGAGCTCAAGCGATAGTCATACTGCATCTGTTGTAGATGATCCTTCTCAAGTTGTTGTCCAAGTCGTACCAATTCTTCCCCAGTGGACACACGACCATGCAACTGGCTAGCCAGGTAAGGTTTTATGTTTTTCAGAATCATCTTGACCAAGTCCGACTCTGTTTAGGTAGGCCTCCGCCTCTTGCAAATTGCACTATATGTAAAGGCAAAGTCTCTTACGGATTCTCTCTCACCTTGGGTTCTGATTCTGACACATTCAGCAAGTTCATCCTCATAGTCTTCAGAGAGAAAAGCAGTAAGGAATGAAGACTCAAACTCACACCAGGTAGTTATCGCAGTTCTGGCAACTTCCCACCAATCCCGGGCAGTGCCATGTAGGACTGTTCAAAAGGTAGCTAGAATTTCAGGATCAGATAAAAGTATGTTATGCAAGAAAATCCATACATTTAGTTAAATACAACAGAGGATCAGAGTCATCCGATGGTCTTCCGAAAGTAGGAAAGGTTAACTTGAGTAGTCATTCTTGACAGCAACAGCATTTTCAGTTTCCTTCTGTGGGTTCAGAGGTGTTTTGTGTTCGGTACTTATTATTAGCTAACTCATTTTATCACTGAGGCAGTCAAGTTGGAAGGTCCAATGTGAGAAATCTTTTACAAATTCATTGTAACTTCTTTGACAGTTTTGTTGGACAGCTTTAATGCCTGAGTAATCTTTAACAAGTTCATTGTGGCTTTTTTGGAAGTGATGTCTGATGTCTTCTTGAACCTCTTGTTGAAGTTGCTCTACCATAAAACGAATATTGGATACCAATGATTTTTCAACTTTTGGATTTCATCTTTAATTAACAACTTCACTGTTTTTACAATTTGATCTGTCTCAGTCTGTTGATTATCTTTTGACAAAATCTTTGAAATTTATTGAGTGTGGTTGGCCACTTTATCAGCAAGACTTTCCAATTGGCTTTTAAGTTGCAAACGAACTCTGCTTCTGTTCACTAGTGCACTTACAGCTTTCTCTTGTTTATCCATGAGGTCAAGCACAAAGCACATTTTAAACATCTTTCACCAGGCAGTTCAAACTTCTGACCATCGATTCAGCAGACAAAAGGTGTTTCAAAATGTCAAGGATACTTCCTTGGTAGGACTGATCCTTCCAAGTCACTTCCTTCAGAGGCTACGTGAGACTCCTCTATAGCATACGGAAAACACGTAAATGGAACAGGCTAGCAAGTGCACGTAATTGCATCATTACGTCAGTGAAAAGGTCCGTTTGAATAACGCTGTGAATGGTATCATTAAATTACTTTGGACAACTTAACTAGTTATTTATAAAAGAAATGCCGTTGACGCAACCAATTGTTAAATGACAGGTCCGGTTCAGTTAACCATTTGTATTTGTATAATTTACAATATCAATATGGTAGTAATTTGTACTGGCATTTAAACGTCAAACTTTATTTATATTTACTACAGTTATAACAAATGTTTGGTTACGTAAATAAAAACCGTTAACGCTCCGACTACGTTAACGTTCAACATTTTTGAATTTATTAACTAACGTTAGATAGCAAAGCTGCGCATAGGATTGTGGGTGATTTGAGAGGGCGAAGAATACACATATGCATCCTTTCCTGTGTATGGGATATTCTTCGAACGAAGGACTCAGTCCTTGGTTGAAATTCCGAGGATCCTCGACATTGGAACAGTCCTTCGACGGATGTCGATGACGTAGCATCCTCGAAATACTGGCTTCAGAGGATCCTTCCTTGACATTGAGAAACACCTACAGACTCAGCGGGCACACACTCACGATCACCTGTTTTAAATGGGTTTGATTACTCAATATCCTCCAGCTGACTGACTCCTCCCACTTGATGCATTGCATTTTGGGCTTTGTAGTTCGTTTTCGTCACACAGTGTATTTTAAAGATTTTTCACAGTCTTTGAAAATGTTCCTGCTTGTTGAATGATTTTAATAAAGTCTTATCCACGAGCCTTCTTTTGAAAGTTTTTTTTTTTTTTTTTTTTTTTTTTTTTAATAAGATTATTTGTATTTACTTCTACTATATATAGGACTTAAATTATAAATATAAAGACTTAAATATAGGACAGAAATTATGTAGTCAAAAGATGACATTTGTTCCCCTTTGAGTGGAAAATACAATTATTCTAGACAGGGCCATATAGCAGGGGGTAAAAAGTGTATACCAACACAAAACAAAAAAAGTTAATCTTCAGAGGGGTGTTTAAACCTTTATATCTTTATTTTATATTTTCAGTATGTATACAGAATTATGTCAATTATACAGAAACGGTTAAGAAAAAGGGTCAGATAAGCAGTGAGATACAAATGCTACAGTAACAAAACATGATATTATACACATTGAAAAAGCAGCAGAGGATGTAAGGCATATGAATTATGTTTATTACTCAGCTTTGTCTACCTTGTAGAGCAGTTAGAAAGGTTTCTTATCCATATCCACACACAATTTTGGCCTTGAAAAAAAAAAGGCTTTCAGAATTACTCTAAAATTTTTATTTTTTTTAATTTATTTTTTGCCATAAGTACCCCCACTTTTTGTCAATAAATATATCAAATTATGCAGTTTTAACTTAATATAAAGATAATAATATCCAGTATGATGCTGTTTTTTTTTCTGTGTTATATCTAATTGAAACAAGAACTTTTTTAGGCAGCTGCAGATGGATATTAATTTATGGCCTCGAAACTCACAAACATGAAACACCAAGTGTTTGTGATGTGACGGTGGGGAATCTCAGCAGTAGTCTACCAACTTTAGTTTTAACACTCACTCATTACTGACCTCTACAGGTTAGTCAAACTCATGAGCAACAGACAGTTCACATGGACAAACACGACTGGCAAGCTATATAGGCTTTATAAAAAATACATATCGAAAGATTTGCCTGATTGTTATGTGTGCACCTTTGATATGTTGTTTGCAATTATTTTGGTGTGGTACATTCAAGGCTTCCACAGAAAAAGTGTAACTGCGATTTTGACTGCCTTCTGTGGTAATCAATAGTTGTATTTGTATCTAAGTTAAATTGAACCCCAAACATTATTTTAACTATCAAGCGGCAACCTCCTGTTTTCTGTCTGAATCCAACACGGAAGTGACTTAAACTGTAATTCGTCAACTGGCCGCTAGAGGCTGGCTGCAAAATAATTACAGTTATTAATACTGCAATAATAATCATCAAAAAAATCAATACAAAAATAAATAAACCCTGTATAGACGGTTTCATCGGGCGCACGCGCCTGGACCTAAGTTAACTTCCGATCTGTGTTGTGTATATCGGTCTGGCTGCAGTGCCTTCTACAAACGCAGTTAAAGGCAAGGTGATGAGTAGACTGAAGTTGGGCTCAGGTGGTTGTGCTGTGGGATGTGTTTCCCATACATTTATTTATTTTTGGAGACTCGCCACAATTTTAAAACTGATCCTTTTTCAAAAAGGCTTCATTGAGTAACGTTACGTACTGCACGTTTAATAATAATAATTCCTTACATTTATATGTTTAAATATCAAAGCAAGGCACAGGTGTTTTTATATCGCTGTATTTCTGAAGGAAGACTTGCATGTTATATGCCTGATAGCAGCGTATGAGCGTACCAGCTCTGCTTCGTTTACAGCTGTTACTGGAGAAACCTCTATTTCTCGCGCTTTATGTCTATGCTTTAAAACATCTCCTGTTGGCATTTTCATTAAGTCCACCTGATCCACGCAGCAAACATTTTGTTTGTTATCAAAAAATACCTAGAGGGACTTGGCTGTTGTTATTGATTCTATTTGGAAGTCTACCGGAAGTTAAGTTAGGTCCACAAAAGCGCGCATGCGCAGTAACGTTTGTTTATGTTGTTGCCGTTGAAACCGTCTATATCAAGCAACTACTTTTTTGAAAAAAAAAAACGACCTGTTTCAAACTAAATATGTTTCTTCTCTCTCTCTCTCTCTCTCTCTCTCTCTCTTTCTCTCTCTCTCTCTCTTTATTTATTTATTTATTTATTTATTACACTAGCCCATGTTCGTGCCACAAGAGAAATATTAAGGGAGTAAATGAAAATATTTAGGCATAGTTAAATAGCGTTATCAGCATATGAAGTATATGAAGAGAATATGCGCCCTTAATGCAGCGTTAGACTCTTTTGCCCAGGCCAGCAACAAATAAAAATAAAAATTGACTGAAATGCTTGTATTCAAAGATTTTGCATTGATAAAAAAAGTTTCATGTTAAGTTTTGTTTTGTCATGGCCACTGGCTTTTTAGCTGTGTTTATGATCAGTATACATAACAGTGACTGTAAAATGTGTATTTTAAGGGAAAAAAAATGTGAGTTTTGACATTTGGATTGTGTAACTACCTTAACCACCAACCAACCGCACCCAAACAACCCCCCCCCCCAGTCCCACTAAAATAACTCAAACTAAAATATGAGTGTTTACTTATATATGTTTTTTGCATATGTCTGATGAACTGATCAGTGTATAAGTAGTTTCCAAATTTGACTAATTTACTTATTATATCTCTTCTGACATAGCTACTTATATAACATAGATATGTTCATATAAACACAGCTTCCAGAATCTGAAATCAAATTGGATTAATTCCGATTGGTGAAAATTTGTGCATGCAAACAAACCTATAGTAAAGTATGCACTGCTGTTTTTGCTTAGCTGTGACATGACCTGGTTATGAATTGGTGTTTGCAAAATGTGTGTGTGAATGTTACGGATGTTTAAAAAGGTTGTTGTTAATACAGTAGAACAATACTGGTAGACAAATTGGTACATCTTTGGTGTGCAGCATTTTGCAGTCATGATAAAATGATTATTTAAACCTACAAATGATTCTAGAGAGTGGTATCTGAAGACAAAGATTACTATCCATATCTCCTCGCAAAAATTTCACAAGGGCCTCTCTCTGAACCCGTCTGTGGTTGACTTACTGATGGCAGTCGTGCTGATTCTATGAATTGGTGCCTCAGATGCGAAGTGAAGCACACTTCGCAGCGAGCTAATCAGATTTTCCTTAAAACCGCGGCCAAGACATACATAGAGCAGCGGGTTCAGACAGCTGTTAATGTAAGCCAAGCAGAGTGTCAGCACATGGGCTAGATTCAGGTTGGCTATAAAACTTTCTGATTGTCCTTCTGTCATTAACATCATAATATCCACGATGTTCAAAGGAAGCCAGCACAGAAAGAAGCTGAGCACCAATGCCAGGATGACACGTAGCGTCCGGGCCGACTTGTCGTTGCTTCGTCCAGAGCTCGTTGCGCGGAAAACCTTCCAATGGCTGATGCAGATGATCAGGAAAGGCAGCAGAAAAGACAGAAAACAGCGGGTAAGAGTTACAGACCATGCATAACCTGCGTCACTGTAGATGCCTTTGCATGATGTTTTAGTATTGCTCTCTTTATGGATTTCCATGTGAGCAAACTGAGGAGAACCAGCCAGGAGAGAGAGAATCCAGACGACCAAACAGACGCAGCGGGCCTGCCTCGTGTTCCTGTGGTTCTGGCACCACACCGGTCTGGTCACCAGAAGGAAACGGTCCAAGCTGATCACGACCAGGAGCAGAACGCTGCAGTACATCATCATGTAGAGCAAACCACTGAGTAATTTGCAACCTAAAGCACCATAAGGCCAGTGCTGGTCCTGGGCGAGCGGCACCATGAGGAGAGGCAGCGATAAGCAGCACAGCAGATCCGCGATGGCCAGATTCAGAAACCACTGTGCGTTCACAGAGTTCGGCATTCGGAACGCGGTCACCCACACCACCAGAGCGTTCCCCGGGACACCCAGCAGGAACACAATGAGGTAGCAGACCAGAGCGAACCAGTGCCGGGAACCAATCCTGGACAGTGGCGGTTCAGTGGGGAGCACAAAAGGGGTGGAGTTTGGATTCCCCTCCCACCAGTCGATATTAGAATAATCAGTTGAAATGTCAGCTTCCCCCATTTCTGCTGTGAAGTGAGAAAAAGAAAAATAACAGAAAATGTGCAAAGTAACTCAAGGCAAAAACCCTCAAAACAGAGTCTAGTGGTTCTTTAAGAGTCTAATTATTTGCTGAGTGTCATTTTAAAGAGTCAAACACTGCAATGTTACATTGTTACGATGCAATTGTGTGGACAATTTCAAGGCATTTCTTAAAGTGCTACCTCTTAAAATAAAGTTTCAAGAGTAAAGCTCATCAAAAATCACAATTCTGTCATAATTTAATTTACTGTACTCTAAAGTCACCCTAAACCTGTCTGATTTTCTTTCTTCTGAGGAACGTGAAAAAATTCAATAGAAAGAAATCAATAGGTTCCAGTGTTGTCTTGGGGGAACATACAATATATATATATATATTCACCTCAAATAGTTCCTCAGAAGAAATAATAATTTTTTCTTTTCAATTTCTTTTTTTTCTCTACACCTTGGAAATATAGTGTAACTATAATCATGTTGAAAATCTTTGATAATAGACAATAAATACCTCTCAGAGTTTCTGGCTGTGAAGTGCTGGACTGCTGCACAGGATGTGATTCAGCTCGTCTATTTTTGCACCCCTTATAGCCAGGAAATTATTGCAAAGCGCTGTTTGCCAAGCCTTTTCCTTAGCAATGTTGTGTAAGCACTTTTTACACAAGGTTTGATGCCGTCGTTGGTCTTTAAACTTTTTAAACTTAAAAGGTGTCAGTGGAAGACTCATACAGAACTGGAACAGAGAAGACTGACGTCTGTCCCGCTATATCTGAATCAGCAGATATTGTTCTTCTTTTTTAAGGTCATATTATTGTATTGCAACTGGACAGAACAGAACTGTTAGATTCTGAACTAAAAATAATTTTCAGTAGTGGTCCTGATGCATTTTATTGTTTGAAATTTCATTTAGTAATAATCATTTGAAGAAAAACATTGTGTGTACATATTGCAAAGATGAAATCTGAATGACAAAGATGCAAAACTTGTTTCTTTTTGGAATAAACATAAACAATGCACTGTTTTATTCTACTCAGAGGTGCACTTAATGGTTAAAATGTAGATAAACATGACAGAAATACAAAGAAAAGGGACAAATACCACATAAAATTAGGGTTGAAAGAAATGTGCCATTACAACACATTTCAACTCCTGTGTAACGCAACACTGTCACAGATGATACGTGTATGTGTGTGTGTGTGTGGCGTCACTAAAAATCATGTTTCTGTTATTCTCTTTCCCCTTTTTTGATGAATTCACTACAATTTTCCAATCTGCGTGATAAAGGGAGAATGTGAAAATGCTGACTGGTTTAAACCCCAAAATACAGAAACTAATGATTGCATTCAAAAACACAACAAACTGTGGAGACACGGTTCTACAGTGATGATAAGAAGCAGAAAAAACTAACCTATGCAAGACTGTAATGAGTAACTATAGTACAACATATAATTAAATTTCTTTACATTTCTTCACAAGGTTCTGTTGCTCTTTTTTTTTCTAGCCTACAGAAAGTGTCAGTTTGTCATCTTGTGCAATCACAGTGAGACCACAATCAGCTGCATGATCCTAGTAGTTCCTCTGAAACAGCTCTTCAGGTTAGCATCGTCGAGTCGTTTCCTGAAGGACCGTGAGGAGTTCAGTGGGTGTCAGTTCAGAGATGAAGCACTCTCTGGAGGTAGAGTCGGGGTGTCGTCCCTGAAGTCATCTGTTTGAAGATCTACAGGACAGACCGAGAGAGAAAATGAAACAAAACCAAAGCAAGCAGACCCTTCTAATGTAAAGAAACTGAAAATGAGCATTAGTGAGTTCACACAGCAGTTCCCTCTGTGACAGAGCTGCTCTGGAAGACTTCAAAAACCCTTGGTGTTTCAGAAATATTTTGGTGTTGCAACAATCCATATAACAATGTCCTATAACCGCAACAGTTACTTGCTGTTTAAAATTTGGGTTAGGGGCTGAACAGAGAAGTATTAAAGAAAGAGATCTCCACAGCATCTGAATGCTGATCGCTCCACACATCTCCTGCACTATGTGTGTTTATTTATTGGACAGTTTTGTTAATCTGAGCATTATTTCATCTACCAGTAGAGTTCTGCGGTGATGGCATAGTTTTGAAAAGCCAAAACATAGAAACCTAGGGCACTTCCATTTCCATCGTCCTAGCATCAGTGGAATTTTTTCAGTTTATTTTTTTGAATGGGTTTTAGGTTAACTGCCTGGCATAGATTCTGTGGTTATCACAAGCTCAATATATTTTCACTTTTTTTTCCAGTCATGTATTTTATCAGTAACACCCAGCAGTGTTATAATTTTTTTTTTTATATGAATGCTAACAAGTGGCTTAATAAGACTGCAGAGGTAGTCGGGGGGCATTAGATGTCATCATACCCATTCATCTACTTGCTAGTTGCTTTCAATCACACTCTTGCAAACTATTCTTAAATTTCCAACTTGTAGATCTCAAATAAAGACTGAAAGAGTTGTTGGAAGCTTAATGGTGGTGATGTTGAAGTCATGTGACCTTGGTGTAGTTCATTTATAGCCTACGTTTAGCTTTTTACTTATGCTTTGAAAATGCGTAAAAGTTGTGTTTATTTCTGAAGATTATCATTATGGACAAAACATGTAAGAATCATAAACTTTTGTTGGTCACAGAGCTTATTTTCTCCATTAATCCAACAGCCAGTGAAAAAAGCCAGTGAAACTAAAGTGGGTGCTAACTTAAAGCTTAACCCACAAAAATATGACATCAATTCAATGATCAATTTAACTGATAACCACTGATTTCCCACTCAGTTACCCGCAAAAGAAGGCAAAACAATTTGTGTGGGCCTAGTTATTGTATACCTAACAGAGAAGTGTTCTGCTGGTGGTTTTCAATAATAGAGCTCTCTTCCTCATCCTCCCCCCAGTCAGCGATGTTAGCAGGTGGGATGCACTGCTCCAAGAACAGATCTTCATCTTCATCGAAGTCCATGTCTTCTGGAGGCCAGCGCAGCTCCCCGCTCTCCACCTCGCTGACGTCAGTCGGCTCCACCACGATGGACGGCAGGCGCTCCTTCCCCTGCGGCGTGCAGGTCAGACAGCCTTCAGTACTCAAAACTACTTCCACTGGATCTGGAAAGATCTGCAAAATTAAGCAGAAAGAGAGCAGGAGAAACCTTGAGCATTGAATGGTGTTTGCATTACAGTGGTTTCTGCTTGGCTGCATGATTAATGTCAAAATCTGCATATGGGCTCTTTGTGATCTCTGTTACTTACGAACTACTAAGGCAAACAGCAGTTATCCTCAAATAAAATGTAGATAAGAATTGCTACTACATGAACACCTTATATGTGGAAGACAGATGTTTGATAGAAGTGTAGATGTCACTCAAATAAGGCAAAAACTGTTCCGGTTTATCTGAATTTACCCTACTTTTGTACAAACTAAAAGATAGTGGATGACAGATGGTTTGGTTACCTGAAAGGGCAGTCTGTCCCCTTTTCTCTGAACTGGATATTCATCCATGGCCTGGGCTTCTGGGTACCCCATCTCTCTGTTATATAGTGAGACCATGACATATGGGAAAAAAGAATTACACAGGGGAACAGTCACAACTACTATTCATCGCTCTCATATACTCACTACCCACTAGGATTTCAGCTGAATGTATCACTCTGTTTGAGCATTAGTGACGAGGTAACATATAGAGATTTTCAAAAGTATGCAAATTTAGATATACAGTACAATTTCTGTACTTTATCGTTACACCAGTAGGTGTAGTAGGCAAGTGACTATGACTGAATAACTGAATGAATGGTTCAACGGGTTCTTTCAAAACACTGATTCATTCAGGAATTAAATACCTCAGAATAGTATATCAGCATGCATTTTTTATAATTTCTACTATACGTATAGGGTATAAACAGTAAGAGTATTAAGCTATTCCAAATTCAGACACAGTTTCTGTGCATCATTTACTCAACAGATTCGTAATTCTAAGAAACTGGCCGGTCTAGTTTGTTGGAGTATGTGCGATTTGCTAATCACAGTTGCTCCCAGGTGACCTGTGACTAATCGTTCCTCTTTCAAGCCTCTGCTGAACGGCCGGATTACAATGCTTATAACAGACAGTCAGGGAGCGATTATATCAAAATGGATTATGCTTTCATGAACTCATTTTTCATTAGCAGTAGATTGGATAAGAGCATGGCATTATGTGTCATCGCTCCATATTTGAAATCTACATAAAGAATATTGTGCATTATGCACTGTCAACAGCAATAACAAATAATGGTGCAAAATGATCACAGCTGGTATTAATGCTGGTTCATTCAACAAGCTGAGAGCATTGCATTATGGGATGTATGATCTGTGCAGTATGTGTATGACGTATGATACACCCAAATGGTGATTTTTGATTCCCTTTGATGTGCTGAATAGGCACAATTGGTAGACACCTTTATCCAAAGGTTGCTTTTAACTAAATATATTAAAATAAATATATTTTTAATTTCAAAAATACATTTCATTGAGATGCACTGTTTATAATTGCACACGGTTTATAAATGCGTGAGTTTGACATTAGTAGATGTCATAGTAACTTCTGAGAGAGTGAAAAGTGTTTTTTTTTATTATTATTTTTTTTTTTAAATCTTCTAAAAGTTTACATGACCTACACCTTTTTGTGTGATTGAAGGATGTATCTTCATTTCTTTGTCTTTCCTGTTGCAAATCTATTTATATTCTCTGGACAGGGATTAAGGAGGCCTGAAGTCCTGATAAACAAAATCCTCTTTTTGACTTCCACAGTGTATGCTGTGTGTGCGTGTGTGTGCGTGCGCGTGTGTGTGTGTGTGTGTGTGTGTGTGTGTGTGTGTGTGCTCTTGTTTTTGTGACATATCAGGACACAACTCTGTATAATGACATGGGTATAACACAGGTATTACAAGGAGAGGGTGACTTATGAGGATATAACCCATGTCCCCCAGTTGGTGTAGGGCCATAGAATATACAGTTTGTACAGTATAAAAACCATTACGCCTATGGGATGTCCCCACTTTTTACAAAAACAAACGTGTGTGTGTGTGGTTGTTTGTAGGTGGGTGAGTGTGTGTCGGCTTAAGCCATCTGAAACAGAGAAGTATGGTGAAATGGAGGTCAGCTCTCTCTGAAAAGCCACAACCTGCTTACAGTTTGCAGTTCACTGTGTCAAAATGATAAAATAACATTTTAACACCTGATTCAATATCTGAACATTTTCATCTTTCCAAAAGGAGACCGTATTAAATAGGAATAATTTAGCTTAAAGGGGTTCACTTTGCCTTAATGACCAGCTGACTGACCTGATATCTACTTAGCAAATAAATACATATTATGATTTTGGATTTAAAACAGTTTTTCTTATTTATTATTCATTACTCTTTCAGTCAGTTCACCAGAAAAAGGAACTTAATAACTGTTTTCACATTTGTGAAAACAGTGGTTTTCACACACACACACACACACGCCCGATGGACGTCACATTTCCACACAGGTCTCTGTGGCGACAGCTGCCTAGCAGTTAGCGGTGTAATCCTGCCCACCCTTCCTGCTGTCTGTGGTAAGTCATTAACAAGCTAACGGAGCAGATTTGGCTCTGGCAGGAGGCAGCAGCTCTGCGTGCTGTTGACAGGTTAGTGCACAGATTGAGGACACACAGTCTCTTATTCAGCAGCTGGTCTTTAACACACCTTACAGCCATTACCTACATGCACACTCATCATTTAGAGGCACTTTCAGAGTGCTCATATAACTCTAACCAATATTATGATAAACACAATGAATGCACTGTAAGTTGTTTTGGACTAAAATGCAATCATTCGATAAAATACTTTATTGTTTATTTATTTGTTTGTTTGTGTGTTGTGTGTTGTTAAAATATAAGGTAACACTTTATTTATTTTAGGGCATTTTAGCATGAATATTACTAGAATATTAGTCATTTACTAGTACTAATTAAGCACATATTAATGCATTATTCTCCATCCCTAATTCTACCCAGTACCTAAACTTAGCAACTACCTTACTATCTATTAATGAGCAGCAAAATGGGAAATTGTCGAGGGAAAAGTCGTAGCAAAAAGTCAAAAGTGTTCCTTATTCTAAAGTGTTACAAAATATGATATTGAACAAAATCAGAAACCTTTTCCACACTCACATACCTAGAATGGGAAAATAGAGAATCAGTCAAGTAATATTTATTTGTATAGTGCTTTTTACTGTATATTGTTTAAAAGCAGCTTTACAGAAAATCATGACAATGTTTAGAATATCTTAATATCCTCAGGCCTTTTAGTCACATTTAGCAGAATGTATAAAACAATACGAGCAATCAAGCATGTCAGATTTGCAGTAGGCCTATTTTATATTTTTACACGTATGCAAATAAAGTGGGACATACAGTATATATCGAACTACTGTATACAGCTGTGCGATAATAGAACTATATTTTGCATTTAAATAAAATTGGGGCAGATTTGCTATATACAGTAGTATATACCGCTTTACTGTATGCTGTGTGTATGTGGATACATTTTAATAGAATTGATCTCCACCTTTAAATGTAGAGCTTTACAATAACACACTTTACATTTAGCAACAACAAAACAATCAAGCAGCCAATAATTGTTTAATTATCATTTATATATAATATATAAAAACATTTATACACACACATATATACATATATATATATATATATATATATATATATATATATATATATATATATATATTTACACACACACACACACACAACTATATCGCTAGGGGTTAGAAGTGGATATGGCAATAAAAAAAAAATATATATATATATATATATATATATATATATGTATAGTGTGTGTGTGTGTATTCATTTGGTCACAAATTTCCTTTTTAAACTTTTCCTTTTAAACTGCATTATTTACATTATTTATTAAACATTATTTACAGTAAAAATTCAAAATCATCGACCATTTACATACATGCAATTAAGCTATGAATTCAGTGTAGCCAAAAAGGCATAAATGTTATACGTAAGTGTTTGTCCCCCAATCCTTGTTTTAAACACATGCCATCTGTTCAGTCTTGCACAACAACAAACACAAAACATTAGTATGGAGTCCTACCCATCTGTGGAAAGGCATCCATCCTCTTGGGTGGTGCAGAGCTCCACGCTGTCCATGCTGGGTATGATAATAGGGGGCAGAGAGGGGCAGCTCCCACAGCACTGCCCCTCCACAGGCCCCATCGGGGGACACTGTTCTTCCAGTGCGATGCCTGAGAGATAGTTAATGCTGGGCGCAATAGGAAAAATACTGCAAGCTGATACTCCAATCAAAGCACGTCAAGCAGTCATTTCCCGCTATGTTTTTTTTCCCCTTGCCTTGCCGTCTTTATCCTAAAGCCCTCTCCTATCCCCTCTCCCCCCCACCTCTCTCTCTCTCTCGTCCTGAGCAGAGGAGAAAGGCTTTATAGAAGAGCTGGATTAGTGTCTCTGTCGATTAGTACGGCAGGGCCAGTGACGTCAGAGCAGTGAGTGGACTCAACGGTCTGGCACTCGCCAGGTGTGCACTTACTAGTCTGCATGGATCTAATATCAGCCTAATGCTGATTTAAGTTCAGAACTGGCTTTCTTACACATGTACTGTGTTATTTATTAAATGGAATTGCCCATCTCCCCAAATCTGAACAATTCTGGGAATTAAGTTGCATTTAGGAGGGAGGGCCTGGATATATATAGCTTGAGCTCAGTCATCTGTTCCTATACTCTCATGGTGATCAGATGAGTGGAGATGTGCAGAAGTCCAAAACAAACACTATTTAACTCACCTATTTTAAGACCCCACACCTTAACCTGGTTCCCTAACCTATGCAAAAATATCTATCTATCTGATTTTAAATTAATTCATTTATTTTTTTGAGATTTTCCTTTGAGAATTGACAGTTATTAGCAGTAATCAGACAATCTTGCTTTTAATCAGAAGTGCTATGTCACCTCCTTTACCACAGTTGGTGTGAAAAAAATAGCTGCAGGTGCAGATTTAATCAGGATTCAGTTTTAACACCATGATGAGCAGACTTAGACATTTTGCAGGCTTGCAAACTGCAATCACTATAAATGGCCTCATCATTTTTCTGGAGCTTTTCCTTTCTTTGAAGAAATGTAAATGGCATGTGAAGAATCACATTCTGGTTTTGTTACTGTATTTCTTGCACAGGCTACTTAGACTATATTAAGACTTATATTAAAGTAATATTGTTAAATATTACAATTTATAATGACCATTTTCGCTTTACACTATAATATTTTAAAGTAAAGGTAAGGCTGAATTTTTTTCAGAAATCATGCCTGTAGCCAGCAGTCCTCTGTAAATTTGTCATCTTCAAAAACAAAATTTGTTCTCTAAATGACTAACCTGCTGTTTAGACAGTCAGCAAGAATGTTTAGTGCGTGGTATGAAAATGAGTGGTTTTATGTGGGTTTATTACGTAGTTTATGAACTTCAAGTGAAGAGTGGGGTGCAGACGCTGCTTCCGCCGGTTTGCCAAATCCGGCTATTATAATTAGTGTCTTTGCACTTGTCTTTTCTTTTTACTGTGTCACTTTACAAATTCATTAGAGCAGGAAGTTTCAGTTTATTGTTAGCGATATCTTCATCTTATCTTACGTACAAAAGTTTTGAACTCATTGAACTCATTTATTTTTTTGGGGTTTTATTTGTTTTCATAGCAATATCTTGCAACATTGCAGAGTTGATAGTAATCAAAAAAGAGCCCACAGATGTTATTTCTGACAGGATGCTTAATTCGGCAATGCAAACGGACAAAAAAAACAAAAACAAAAAAACTATTCTGTCAGCAACAACATCAACGCTATCTTAGAGCAAGTAAGTTACGTCTATGACATTATTTCATATTGCAGCTAGATGGTATTGTAGTTAAATTTTCACAAAGTCATGCAAACAACATTCATAAGAGCACCAGACAAAGATATAATCTATATAACAATGGTTATTAATGAGAACTCTAACAGTAATACAGTAATACAATAGGCCTATGTAATGTTGAATGAACATTTAAAATCTGATAATATTACATCCCTAACCTAAAGTAATAATACAATATGATATAAGTTAACAATGCAAACACACACACACACACACACACACACACACACACATAATTCACAAACATTATATTATAGCACAATTATTAACCAAAACCAAGACCTAAATATATATATATATATATATATATATATATATATATATATATATATATATATATATATATATATATATACATATATATACACACACACACATATAAAATAATTAAAATTTAAACATTAAAATAACCCTACTCAAAAGTTTGGGAACCCTTGGTTCTTAGTACTGTGTTCTGTTACCTGATGATCCAGGACTGTCTTTCTGTTTTGTGATGGTTGTGCATGAGTCCCTTGTTTGTTCTGAACAGTTAAACTGAGCAGCGTTCTTCAGAAAAATCTTTAAGGTCCTGCAGATTCTTCAGTTTTCCAGCATCTTTGCATATTTGAACCCTTTCCAGCAGTGACTGTATGATTTTGAGATGCATCTTATCACACTGAGGACATTTGAGGGACTCAAACACAACTATTTAAAAAGATTCAAACATTCACTGATGCTCCAGAAGGAAACAAGATGCATTAAGAGCTGGGGGGTGAAAACTTTTGAACAGGATGAAGATGTCCAAATTTGTCTTATTTTGTTGAAATATAATTTTTTTCCATTTAGTTCTGCCCTTCGTAAGCAACAGAAGATACTTGTATGTTTCCCGGTACACAAATTAAGTACAATTTACCTTGATCTTCAAATTCCAAAAGTTTTCACCCCCCAGCTCTTAATGCATCTTGTTTCCTTCTGGAGCATCAGTGAATGTTTGAATCTTTTTAAATAGTTGTGTTTGAGTCCCTCAAATGTCCTCAGTGTGATAAGATGCATCTCAAAATCATAAAGTCACTGCTGGAGAGGGTTCAAATATGCAAAGATGCTGGAAAACTGAAGAATCTGCAGGACCTTAAAGATTTTTCTGAAGAACGCTGCTCAGTTTAACTGTTCAGAACAAACAAGGGACTCATGCACAATACATACATACATACATACATACATACATACATACATATATATATATATACACACACACACATATATATATATATATATATATATATATATATATATATATATATATATATATCTTGGTTTTGGTTAATAATTGTGCTATAATATAATGTTTGTGAATTATGTGTGTGTGTGTGTGTGTGTGTTTGCATTGTTAACTTATATCATATTGCATTATGAGTTTAGGGATGTAATATTATCAGATTTTAAATGTTCATATATATATATATCCTAATCTAATCCTTTGAACAGAAGGGTTTATTATAATCCTAATAATATGGCATACATTTGTTAACACATTTGATAAAATTAGCCTACATGAACATATTAACGCAGTATTGTCAAAATACAAATCCGTTTCCTGTTCACAGAGACAAACAGATATGGAAAAACATCTGAAATATTTTTGTACGGTTGAAAGACGTGTTCTTGTATGTTTGACTTTGCATATTCTGCCATTTATAATTTCAGCTGTTATTTGGAAAATGGAGAAACTGGATGATTAGTGAAGTCCAACAGAAATTGCCAAATTACTCCATCATTCAGATGTTAAGAAAATATTCTGGACAAGACGCCACTCATTGCTGCATCTGAAGGCCAGCCATCTTTCCATCGGTCATAATGGCCTTCATCCTGCTGCAAAAGCACATAAATCATTTCCTCTTTGAAGCGCCTTATAACTCGCTTTTGGCTCTTGTGTGTCAATATTATTTTTTATTCGATAGAAGTTGTAAAATAAAGCTTTTGTATGATATACTTTTCTAATATTCTCCGGAATGGAGCAAATTATGGTGTTCTGGAATCTGTGATCAGGAGGAGGCGCCATTGTCTATATATTGCCCTTGCTTAAACAAAATAAGTCTTTATGGGGCACTTCACCCAAAAATTAATATTCTTTCCAGAAACCCTTGTTTTATCAATCCAATTATTTATTCATGTATTTATTAATTTATTAATTTATTTATGCATGTTGTTTTATAAAAAATGTTTCAGTACTCGCATTCAATTCTAAACTGCATTCTAAACAGCTGTTCCTGCGGGTTTTTTTTTTTTTTTTTTTGAGATTTTGTAAACTGATTCTCACTTCTCTCTTTTATTAACTAACTATTAACTACTACTTTTGCCCCAATAAACACACTATAAAATAACAGCAAACCTAATTTACTGCTTATTAAAAGTTAAAGTATAAGTTTAGGCATGAGGTAGGATTTAGCAATCTAAAATATGGTCATGCAGAATAAGAAATTGATGTGTGCATTTTAAGTACTAATAAACAGCCAATATTCTTGCAATATGCATACTAATAAGCAACTACTAATAGAATAGTGAGAATGGGTCCTTAAAATAAAGTATTAGCCTACCACTTTTTTTTATGAACTGTTACGAGAAACGAGTTTTTTTCTGCTGAAGACTGCAGAGGTAAATAATAAGCTGCTTACCAACAGAAATGAGAATGAGATCCTTGTCAAGAAGTTGCCATGCGGTAGCTGTGATGTTATAATCATTTCTACTGCGTTGATATGCAGATAAATGGTGTTCTGTGAGGTTATTAGGGTGTCAATTAAGCCTGACCTTGAAATATGACTCTGTTCGCTATAATGCTGGAATGTTTTTCACTCATTTTATCATCCACGGGGTGGAAATCATGCATCCAACTGAGTCTGATCAGTTAGAATATTAATAACATACATCTCAACAAACCACACATATTGGCAGATTTTTTTTTTCATCAGTAGCAGTCAATAAGTGTTGTTATTTTTAATTTAAGCATTAAAATTAGTTTTGTTAATTGAAATGAAGGTGAATGTCAGATATTCATCACAGTCACTGCAGTCACCATCCCGGACAATTACCCATCACAGTCCCAATTACCCACACCTGTTCTCACCAACAACAATTGTTGGACCAATACCTCCATGGATCCACATCATTTCACTCCTGCTGAAGTTTTGGAGGGGCTTGTCAGCACTCTCCATCTTTCCTTGCTTCCTCCATCCAATCCTCCATGCCTCTGTAAGTCCCATGGCCATGCCTGCTTCATACACGCGAGACACAGCTGAGTGTGGTGGTTTCTTCCAACAAGTGGTGCTCTACATTGAGATGCAACAACAGAAGTTTACCACCGAATGAGCTAAGGTAGCATTTCTGATTTCTCTGCTTACCGTAGAGCACTACTGTGGGCAAAGGCCATATGGAACGCTAATAGTGCCATCATTAATTCATTCGATGCATTCATTAACCATTTCAAAGAAGCGTTTGTTCAGTCTACAGGAGTACTATCTGTGTTTGATCAGCTGCTGCATCAAGTTGCTACCTCTACAAATGAATACACTTTGTAGTTCAGAACGCTGGTTGACGGGTGGAATGAGGTAGCATTACTCCATGCCTACTGGCAGGCAGTGCTGGGCAAGCTACTTGGAAAATGTAGTGAGCTAAGCTACCAGTTACTCTACAGTAAACGAAGCTTCACTACACTGAAGCTACCCCCCTGGGAAATGTAGCAAGCTAAGCTACATCAACAGTAGCTTGCTACATCTAAGCTACTTTTAAAATTAAATGTTTATGTTGAACACGTTTTATTACAAGTCAGTGCTATCTCAGTGCTCAAAACTGTCAGTCAAACAGATAGGCAGGTGTAATTGTTTAGTTTAATAGTTTTTCGTGTTCCTTATCAATTTGGCAACAAAAACAATCAAAATACATGTAATTAACAATGTGCGCAGAAGTAAATGTATGCACCTGTTGCATGGGCATGCTTAATATACTGTAGGCCTTTGCAGAACAAAATGCAAGACCTCCAAAGACCTTTCTCTGTTATCTCGGTCAGTGTCATGTACTTGTCGAGGTATGGCCACGGCGACTCACTCCTTGGGATTAACTCTTCTCCGACCTCATCCTATGCCATCATTTCATCAAATAATTTTTTTGCGTGACTGGCCAAGTAGTGGTACCATCCGGAGCAGAAGGTGGTGGTAATGCATCATAAAGATGGTTGGTTGCTGTCCACCGTAAACATGAACAAGATGAAGTAGCGCTGTCGCGTCACTACTGATCCAGGATCAGCGATCTTAGCAGTTGTATTTCCCGATTTGAGTTTGAGCTTCAGAAATGCTTGTGAAAATGTAGCTTGTGTGGAAGCTACCGCACTACTTGGTAAAAAAAGAGCTTCGCTACTGAAAAGCTATTTGATTCACAAAGCAGTGAAGCTACGACCAAGCTACTGAGAAATGTAGTTAAACTAGTAGCTTCACTGCTTGTAGCGACGCTACTGCCCAACACTGCCAGCAGGGGTTGGATCCCCATACTCAAGCCCAAATAACTATATATGATCCAGTCACTGAAGCCGTCCTGTTTGTCATGCCCTGTGGGAATCATGACCTGTGGGAAGACCAGTACCAGTGCCGATGCAAATTGATTCAAATAGACCCAGTAATTTCCTCTCTTTCAACACTGTCAGTTCAACTACTTACCCCCGTCTTTTCCATTACAGTCCCTGCCGTCGTCGACTTGGGCAATTTCATATCCCAGAACCTATGAAGTCGTCTTCATCTGCCCCCGGAAACCGTTACGAAAGTGGGTTGGTGAAGTTCAGAGCACCACCACTGAAGCTCAGAATTGGTAATTTCCTCAAGGAGGATGTCACCTGGGGCCGCTGTGGCCTAATGGTTAGAGAGCTGGACTAGTTACCAGAAAGTCACCGGTTTGATTCTTGGTGATGGCAGGAGTTGTGGGTGGGAGGGAGTGAATAAACAGCGCTCTCTTCCACCCTCAATACCCACGGCTGAAGTGCCCTTGGGCAAGGCACTGAACCCCCAGTTGCTCCCTGGGTGCTGGATATATAGCTGCCCACTGCTCTGGGTGTGTGTTCAAGGTGTGTTCACTTCTCACTGCTGTGTGTGTGCTCTTGGATGGGTTATATGCAGAGCACCAATTCTGAGTATGGGTTACCATACTTGGCAAATATCACGACTTTCACTTTCATCACCTTTTGGTACTGGAGGGACCCACAGTTGACATCATTCTGGGACACCCCTGGCTGGTTCTCCATTCTCCAGAGATCAGATAGGACTGGTGTGAGATAACTTGCTTGGAGCGAGCACTGTCATCGTAACGGTCTCATGTCTCTGCCTACTCCACTCCTAAGACCCAGTTCAGTTCAAGATGCATCGACCCTCATTAAATGCCTTGAGCCTCAAGAGCAGGTCACTGTCCCAGCTGATTATAGAGCATTCCAGGATGTTTTCAGTAAGCAGGCAGCCACTCAAATTCCACCTCATGGAACTGTGCCATCGACTCACCAAGGGTAGAGTTTATCTATGGAGGAATACATCAAGGAGTCTCTCAACCAAGGATACATCCGACCTTCCACCTCCCCAGTGGCTTTAAGCTTCTTCATGAGTAAGAAGAAACAGGAGGCTTACGGAAAAGCATTGACTATAGAGCTCTGAACTCCCAGATGGTAAAGTTTCTTTATTTCCTTCCTCTGGTCCTGACAGCCTTCAAGGAACTCAATGGGGCCTGCATATTCTCCAAGCTGGACCCCTGTAGTGCATACAACCTTGTTCGAATCTGAGAAGGCCGTGAGTGGAAGATGGTCTTCATCACACCATCTGGCCATTATGACTTCCTTGTCATGGTGTATGGGCTAGCCAATGCCCAGTCTGTCTTACAGGGGTTCATGAACGAGGTGTTTCAGGAGTTTCTCCACTGCTTTGTGATTGTGACCCTGTGACCCCACCATGCAGTTCCTAGGATACATCGTCAGCCAGGATGGGATTTAGATGGACCTGGGGAAGGTAGATGCAGTCAAGGAGTTGCCCCTTCCCCAGTCTGTGAAACAGCTCCAGAGATTTCTATAATTTTCTAAATATATTCGATTTATCAAGGATTTCAGTCTCCTCAAAGCCATGTTAACTTCCATGCTCCGAGAAAATCCCAAGACTCTGTGCTGGACCACCAGAGCCCACAAAGCCTTCAAGAAACTAAAGTGAGCTTTAAGGGCGGCCCCAATCTTGCACCATCCTGACCCGAATGTACCCTTCATGGTGAAAGTGGATGCCTCCACCACCGGTGTCAAGCTCGTGCTGTCTCGGCACATGGTGAGCCTCCTCATCTCCAGCCTTGCTCTTACTACTCTAAGAAACTTACCACAGCGGAGCAGAACTACGATATTGGCAACCAAGAACTACTGGAAAATAAACTCGCCAAGGAAGAGTGGCGTCATTGGCTGGAGGGAGCTAATCATTCTTTTACCATAATCAATGATCACAAGAATCTCCAGTACCTCAGAGACACCAAAAGGTTCAACCCCTATCAAGCTTACTGGGCTTTGTTCTTCATTAAGTTCCAGTTAACGATCCAGGAAATCATAACAGAAAGGTTGATGCCCTCTCACACATGCATACCCCTGACTTACTAACTGATACAGAACCCATTCTCCCTCCAGCCCTGATCGTTAGCCCCATTCAGTGGAACATGGATGACAACATCCGGGCCACCACTTTCACCGAACCTGCTCTGCTGGGAGGCCCAGAGGGGGAAAATATATGTGCCCACTTCCCAATGTCAGTCCTTTCTGGGCTCAGTTCACAATGTACAGGGCTCTGGACATCCAGGCAGCCAACAGATCCTCTTGCTCCTCCAAGCTAGTTACTAGTGGCCTAGTATGTTCTGTGATGTCATCAGGTATGTCCTCAGTTGCTCATCTGCACCATGCCTAAAACACCTCGACATCACCAAGTAGGCAAGCTCATGCCCCTACTGATCCGACAACGATCCTGTCCCACATTGGAGTTGATTTTGTGACTGAATTTCCTAACTCTGAAGGGAATACCTGTGTCCTGGTAGTTGTAGACCATTTTTCTAAGGCCTCCAACTTAATACCCTCAAAGGATTACCAAGCACTCTCCAAACTGCTAGAATCTATTCACACATGTCTTCAGAAATTTTGGAATTCCATAGATGTCTCTGACAGAGGGCCCCAATTAATTTCCCACAAATGGCCAGATTGAGTGGAAGATCCAGGAACTCGGACATTACCACCGGGCATATTGTCACAATGACCAACAGAGATGAGGCCGCTACCTCCCTTGGGCCGAGTATGTACATAATTCCCTGTGACCAAACACCACCAGCCTCACGCCATTCCAGTGCATACTCTGCTATCAGCTGCCACTCATCCCCTGGACAGGAGAGCTGTCAGAGGTTCCAGCTGTAGATCACTGGTTCAGGGTGAGTGAGAGAGTGTGGGACTTCGCTCACATCCAACTCCAACATGTAGTGTGGAGCCAGAAGACATTTGCAGATGCTCGCCATACTTCCACTCCAACATATTATCCAGGAGATCAAGTATGGCTGTCCATCCGAGATCTGCTCCTCCCCCAGCCTGTAAGAAGCTGAGTCCCCAATACATTGGTCCGTTTCCAATACAGAGGTAGATCAACAAGGTCTCCTACGAACTCAAACTCCCATCCAGGTACAGAATTCACCCTGCTTTCAATGTTTATCTTCTTAAACCTCACTCTCCCTCTGCCCCAGGTCCCACCGAATCTCACGAACCTCTTCCTCCAGAAATCCTGGAACAACCATCTATCAACCTGGTCCAAGACATCCTGAACTCGCGGCGATGAGGCAGTCAACTAGAATACTTGACCGGCTGGGATGGTTACGGACCTGAGGAACGTTCTTGGGTGGCCAGAGACAACATTCTGGACCTTTTGCTGCAAGAAGATTTCCACCACACTAACCAATTGTCCCACACCCAGAGGCTGTGGCTGCCCCTTCACTGCTTGAGGGCGTCAGGAGATGTCGCTGGGGGAGGGGGTAATGTCTGTGATGAATCCCTGTCACTCCAGTCACCATCCAGGACAATTACCCAAATTCGGTCACCTGAGTACTGATTACCCGCACCTATTTTCACCAATCAAGTCGCGCTTCATATGCACACTCTTACCAGTTATTCACTGTCTGGTCTACCGTTCACATCATTGGACTGTTCTGGACTCCCTGAGTGATACTCCCAAAGAAAGACTTGCCTGTTGTATCTTCCTGCGATTCTCCAACGACTCTGCTGATCCTGTTTAGCACACCTATAAAATCTGTAAAATGATTGATTTTAGTTTTTAATGTTTTATTTTAAATATATTTAGACAAAATGGTAACACCATACAATAAGGTCCCAATAGTTAACATTATTGAATGCATTATCTAATGTTAACTAACAATTTGTTACAGTATTTATTAATCTTTGTTAACATTGTTAAACTGTTAATTTTTAGTTTGTTACATTAGGTCCAGCAAATAATAACAATAAAATGAACCGTAACTAAGAATGGTAAATGCTTTAGTAGTAGTTTTTTTTTTTTTTTTTTTTATTATATTCCATATTCTAGATCCCTTGACCCTGCTTAACACCTAACAACTACCTTACAGAGCAGAGAATTTGGAGTTTATTGAGGGAAAACTCTTTTTTTAATAGAGAACATGTGCTCCTTAATCTGCCCTCAAGTGTAACCATCAAGATAATGTAGAGTTTTAATATATGCCGTTTATTGTTATCAGCCATGAGATGGAGATAATTATTGAGAATCCAGTGAGAAATGATCAGTGATGAGACATGTAATGTGTAGGTGTCTGACTGTTGTTGCAGAGCTTCAGCTCCACTGACACAGCAGAAACACACTGAGAGAGAGAGGAGGAGCATGTGTCGTCACCTGCTGTCACTCCCCTCCACTCCTCTCTCTCTCCCATCCTCAAATACACTCAGACCTTCCAGTCCAGCAAACCGCCTCTATCTCTCTCTCTATCTCTCTCTCACACACACAGCTGCAAACGAACGACTGTAATCCACTGTTCTGCTCTCACACCAGCATATCCAAAGCAGGAGCAAAGAGAACAAAATCCTGCCGCTCTCATGCAGGGCTACATTATTCCTCTCCTCCTCGTCCTCAGAGTGAGAGATGGAATCGGGACACCTCTGACATCGAGCCTCGTCCCTACTGAGGCCCCCAGCGGGCCTCCGGACCCCTGCGAGGGCAGACCTTGCCTGAATGGGGGCATCTGTAGTCGTGTGGGAGAGATGGAGGAGAGTCCGAGCACACAGATGCAGGCTGACTTCTGGGCTTATACGTGCATCTGCGGCCAGGGCTTCACTGGACAGAACTGTGAGGTGAGATCATGCGTGGTTGTGAGCGAATCCATTGCGCTTCTTTGGAGACTGGGCATATTGTGTGAGATGTGCTGGTGTGAATAAACAATCATAATCATGTTTCTGCCAAAGATCTGTAGGAGCTCATGTGCTGTTGGTAAGATGTGAAGGAGAGTGCTGCGTTGCTGTGGCAACAGATAGAAGAAGAGGAAAGGTGGCTCTGACTGTGTGTGAGCAAGTATTTAAGAGGAAAAGATCGTAGCATGAATGTATGTCTTGCAGTTAGATATGGTCTACAGTGTATTTATAAAGGAAGCAAAAATAATTCTCCGTATGTCACTTTTTTATTCATTTTGCTAGTATGCAGCGTTGACCTCCTTGCATGTGTTCTGTTTTATAACAAATCACTATGGGACACTGAGGCTTCCTGTGATGGGTGATGCAAGCTTTGTTTGAACCTCTAGTCAGGTGCATTGTGGTGCAGTGATGGTCAAATCAGTAACTAAATAAATAAATAAAACACTCACTTAATATATTCCTTGTTTTCCAGGAAAAATCTATACTATTTAAACAGTAAATATTTATGTTAAGATAATACTAAACATAATAAAAATGATTTACTTGCAGATTTGTTTTCAGACAATATATTTTTAAATTATCATATTGGGTAAGATTCCTCTTTTTGAAATAATAATATATATATATATATATATATATATATATATATATATACATATATATATATATATATATATAAATTACTTTTTTATATAGTTTTATATTTTTAAAAAATCAATAAGATATTTTAAATCCCTATATTTATTATTATTATTATTATTATTATTATTATGAAGTAAATTAAACTTGTATTGGATTATAAAGAAAATGTAACTTGTAACAGTATGCTGTAATAATATACTTGTTTTAATGAAGTTTATATATATATATATATATATATATATATATATATATATATATATATATATATATATACATATATGAAGATAAATACATTCTCTCTCTCTTTCTCTCTCTCTCTATCGATAGATAAAATATATATAAAAAACGTAATATTATTTTATTCTTAAAATTATTTTAACTTGAAAAAAAAATCTAATTCAAATTCTTTACAAAAACAATATTTTGCAGTTCATGCTCATAGATGAGGTTAAATGCTCACAGGGAAAGGGTGACAGCCTTTGTTTTAAGGTATTATTCTCAGATTTGTTGTTTATTGGCTGTACACACACATCAGTGTTAAAACGCTAATGGGAACAAAGCCTGAATGTGAGTAGCACAGCTTAACTCAATTAGGGCTTCGGACCTAAATCACACCAAAGCTTTGCTGGATTCAGAACAGATCCACAGAAGTGCCGTCTCACTGTGTACGCATGCATATTCACTGGACAACAGGTGGCACTCATGAAGTTATGAAATTGTGTGCAGTTTCATCTCATTGGTGTTTGCGTGCCGTTCTCGTCTTCGTCAACTCTCAAGTGTGAAGATGCATCTTTCTGCATGGCGAGACCTGTCCTTTCCTCAACCTTATTTAAAGCTTGCGTCTAAACCTGTGTCCTGTAACGTCATACTGCTCATTTACATCTCCCCTGATGCAGCCAGAAAGGATGCTACTGCATTATTGGTTTATGCACTGACAAGATTCACCATGATTGGTCATAGAGGTTTGCAGTCATTGTGATGTCACTCTGTGTTTCATTTCCCCAGGCAAGGCTGCAGGCTGGAGACAGCCATTTTTCCAAACTGCATTAACCTGCTCCTGAGGTGACTGGATGTATACAATGTAGAATTACATATTTGAGACTTTTTATGAAATTACTTTTTGGAAACACAGAGGAAGAGATTGCCATTTTGCCCTTGAGAAGCTGCCCTTAACCTCTTAACCAGCATCTGACGTAAAGTGATTGTGTATGAGTCACCTGTCTGTCCTTTCTGAGAACTTGTGTTTAAAAGGACAAGAACAAGGATTTATGTGTTTTTGGATGTGCACAGTCACTTATTTATTACAGAAACAGGATGCATACAACCGTAGATCTGTTTTCTGGCCATACAGTATCATCAGGGATGCTTATTTTAAGGGTCGTCGTGTTTTTCTTTTCTCCTCTTTGGTCTTTTGGCTTTGATTCCAGCTTGTTAAGCAGCCATGGAGAATTCATTAATATTAACGAGATGAGCTTGACTGACCATTGTTTCTCCAAAGCTTTCATCTTTGAAAAGATTCAAATATAGGTACATGAGCTGTATGTAGACTTGTCTGCCTAATTAAAGTAGGGATTTAAGGGTGGTAGAATAAATAAATAAAATGAGAATTGAAGGGGTGAAAGGATAGATGGATATTTTGGAGGACATCAAATGCTCAGTGAGGTCGATAGAGCCGGACATTCAGGAGAACATAGAGCGGAAAGAGCAATAAATATGGAGGATATAAATGTTGGTACAAACCTGCAAGACTTTATTTCTTTTGTCAAACAAAAACGGAGATATTCACCAGATATTAATGTCCACGCTGCTCTTTTCCATTTAAAGTCAATAAAACTCGTACAGAAATGTCAAGATCTCAAGATGTAAACTCGCAATTGCAAGAAAAAAATGTGTACAACTGTAAAGCTTTTCATTTCAGGTAAACAATCGCTTTAACTTCATTCTCTTGCTTCTCACTTCCTAGTGTCACATTTACATAGAATCATTTTATCCAATTGTTAAACATGAGTAGTTTCCAGAAAAATCCTATTAAACGAATGCCAAGTCTAATTCAACAGAATTCGGTGTAGATCCAACAAACATACAGTACCAGTCGATGTACTTCACATTCTAAGAGCTTCAGGAAAAGTGGCTTTTTTTCTATAATGATGTTAAACGGGGAACTCTGATCTTGCCTATTTAGTCTTGCCTCGTGTAGAAACACAAATAAGTCAATTTTTCCAAATAATCTGTATTTCAGCAGCTCTTCTACACTAATATGGCCATTTAGCTGGATAATTGGTAGCTCCCTTTCAGAACGTGCTGCATTAATAAATGTCACTGCCAGTGATCTCTGGCTTTAAGTGCATGTACGTATGTTATTATGTAGCCATGACATTGAATAAAATTTTATTCTGCATTAAATCCCCAGATAAAAATGTTTCCACTTCTGCATCAGATAGCACTAATGAGAACTAATAACCTTTAACGCAAGTAAACATGAATACTTTTTGGCCCACGCTGCTGTAAACAATGTTTTTCTGATGCAACTCCAAGTATTTGTTTTTCTCTATTTACTGTGTCCTCTTTCTGCAGGCTGGTTAATATTCATTCAGGCCATCCTCTGATGTTTAGTGGCTATGAGCCAATCACACTTTCATTTCCATTTCATACCTGGCCTTTGATGATATTCATACTGTATGAGTGCGAACATTTCTTGAAAGACACTTTCATAAATGAAAACTTCGTTTTCTCAAAGAAAAATGGGGAATTCATTAATTCATAATAATTATATAAATGAAAGGTGAGGGATGAACTGTCATACACACCCTCTCTCACTTTCTCTATTTATAGTCAGATGGCAGTGGGTTTCAAGTGTATGTATGTGTGTTAGAAAAATTGTGTTCCTTCTGTGCTCTTTCCACAAATATGTGCACATAGACAAATTGTTCTTTTTGAGTGGATTTGTGACTATGCTTTTGAGAAAGTACCATGTTGTCCAGGTCAACAGGAATGGCACAAATACAGAATTACCTGCATAAACAACGACAGTGTCACATGTGTACACAGACCTGGGATCAAATGATAACCGAACCTGATATTTAAAGATATTTTTGTGATTACACTGCTTTGAAAACTTTGGTTCCTCTTCGGGAACTCGAGCTGCGTCGAGCGCTTTTGGGGAACGCCTTTGGCAAGAACAACTCTGAATATCATGTGCAATCAGTCCAATGGAAGAGCGTGGTGTCACGGGCGGGGTCACGCAGCGACCAGGAAGCTATAAAGGCACCTGCCACACAGCTGACTTCAGCTTCGCGTCTTTCAGCCAGCGCTCTGTGTGTGCATGTCTAAAGTCTGTCTTGTGAGTCTTATTTATTGTTGTCTGTCCCAATAAACAACATAATGCCTAAGAGCAAAGCAAAGACATGACAGTTGAAGGGCGATTCCAGATCGCGCTATGGATTGTTTGTTCCTCCCTGCCCTGGTACATCACGGGTGGGGATACAAACAGTCTATGCGTGGTTTGCCTGGGATCGAAGCACGCTGAGTCGGCTCTCGAGGGAGGTGACTGCCCGGCCGTTGTGTACGCTTCGATCCCGTAGGGCTCTCTTCGAGGAGGGAGCCTTCGCCAGCATTCCTTGTGATACCGGTCCCGTTTTCGCCGAGGCGTTCGTTGGGTTCGCAGGTCGATCTTTTGGAGGGAATGGAGACGGGCACGTCCTTATCTCCTACCTTACCCATCAGATCTGCCCGGTTCCGGGGTTCGGAAGCCCGAGCTTCGGTTCTCCCCCCCCCCCCCCGAGCATCGGGCTTGACGCTCCGCCTTTCTTTCTCCAAGGAGATTGATACGGAGGGCATCGGCGAGCTTTTAGTTGCACAAACATAAAGTTGCATAAGCATATACAATAAACAGTGTTATGCCTAACATTATACAAGCAGCTAATTTAGTCTCCGAGGGGATTAATATTGTTTGTGTGATTAATTATTCACGCGATGAGGCAACGCGTGTATTACATAATTTTCACCGCTTGTCTGGTTGTTTAAACTCCATTTAAAAAAGGAGGAGTTAGTTCTATCACTTCAATGTGTACCTTGTCACAATCTAGACCGTGTTTACTTGTCTGATTGTTTTGATTTCATTAAATTCTAAGAAATTTAATAACTGAGAAGTTAATATATCACTTCAGTGTGTATTATATCACAATCCAGACCGTGTTTACTTGTCTGATTGTTTGATTGTTTAAAAATTCTAAGAAATATAATGACTTTGAGAAGTCAGCACTTCAATGTGTACTTTATCTCAATCTAGACCGTGTTTACTTGTCTGATTGCTGAATTTCATTAGATTCTGAGGAATCTAATGACTGTTATCTAACTTCAAGAAGTTCAATATATCACTTCAATGTGAATTGTAACACAATCCAGACCGTGTTTACTTGTCTGATTGTTTGATTGCATTAAATTCTGAGGAATATAATGACAGTTATTGAACATGTGAAGTTAGATGTACTGGAGTGACTGCTGGGCGGGGGCAGCCCCTCCATGTACAGACAGAGCAACGCTCTGGGCCAGCGACTTCTCAGCCTAATCCCCATCTGATGTCAGGCTGGGAGGTTCACGGCCAGGAAGTCATGACGCATTTCAGTCACGACTACAGAGGGCGGCCCCTACTGGGGTAGAGCGGTGTCCACCTCATTATACGGTGCCCGTCTCACCTCAGTGCCCTAGGGAGGTGGGTCTGCCAACCCTGCCAGAGTTTCAGGGTGCAGCCGCTTCCAGCGAGCACTGCTCTCAGTTATTTCCGCCCGTGAGCGTAGCGGAGCTGAGGCGCTCGCCGCCCCTTCAGGGGCCTCTTACACCAGAGGTCAGTCTCGAGGGACTGATTCCCTTAGTACATCAGTTAGCAGCGTGAAAACTACTGCCAAATGTATCTCAATGGGTCCTGCACACGGTAGAAAGAGGCTATCGCATTCAGTTCGGCCATCCACCACTGACATTCAATGGGGTTACACCGACAGTAGTCGGCCCCCAGCAGGCTCTGGTGATGGAACAAGAAATGAATACCCTATTAAGGAAGGCGGCCATCGAGGTGGTCCCTCCTCTAGACAGGGAATCCGGGTTTTACAGCCGGTATTTCATCGTTCCAAAGAAGGATGGGGGGGTTGCATCCGATCTTAGACTTACGTCATCTAAACCTCTCAGTTATGTCACTGAAGTTCAAAATGCTCACTGTCAAACAGGATGTAGCTCAAATCAGATCCGAGGACTGGTTTGTCGCAATAGATCTCAAAGACGCATACTTCCAAATAACCATCCTTCCACAACACAGGAAGTCTCTGAGGTTTGCTTTCAGGGGCAAAGCCTACCAATATCGAGTACTTCCCTTCGGCCTTGCACTCTCACCCCGCACGTTCACGAAATGTGTAGATGCGGCTCTGGTATCCCTCCCTATGCAGGGCATCCGCATTCTAAATTATATCGACGATTGGTTGATTCTAGCTCAATCAGAGCAGATGGCGGTTCGACATCGAGGTGTCGTTCTCGCCCATATGGGGGAGCGGGGTTTGAGACTGAATGCCAAAAAGAGTGTACTTTCTCCAGTTCAGAGAACCACCTATCTAGGTGTATTATTGGATTCGGCCACGATGCAGGCACGTATGTCTCCTGCTCGGATCGAGTCGATCCTCACATCAGTCAAGAGAGTCAAAGAAGGCCAGTCACTCACTGTCCAGCAGTTTCAGAGACTGTTAGGGCTCATGGCAGCTGCGTCCAACGTGATACCTTTTGGCCTCCTGCACATGAGGCCCCTACAGTGGTGGCTCAAGACCAAGGGGTTTTCCCCGAGGGGAAATCTTTTCCGAACTATTCAGGTCACGCGGCGATGCCTTCGTGCCTTAGACATATGGAAGAAACCTTGGTTCTTGAATCAGGGCCCGGTGTTGGGAGCTCTTGGTCGCCGTGTAACGCCAGCGACAGACGCGTCCCTCACCGGTTGGGGTGCGGTCATGAGTGGCCACCCTGCCCGCGGTCTGTGGATCGGTCGCCATCTGACATGGCATACCAGTTGTCTAAAGATGCTAGCTGTGCATCGAGCATTGAAATACTTCCTCCCAGACCTGAGAGGTCACCATGTGTTGGTGCGCACCGACAACACATTAGCGATCTCTTATATCAGTCACCAAAGAGATCGGTATTCGTGCCCCTTGTACAAGCTGGCACACCAGATCCTTCTGTGGTCCCAGGACAAACTCCTCTCGTTCGGAGCAGTGTATATTCCTGGGAGATTGACTGTGGGAGCAGACATACTGTCGAGACAGGGGCCGAGACCCGGGGGCTTCACTCCAAGGTGGTGAAGTAGATATGGAGAGTTATTTGGGCCTCTTTGCGACTCAAGAGATATCGCAATGTCCCCTCTGTTTCTCTCTTGTTCATCCAGCTCCTCTGGGACTGGACGCTATGGTACAGACCTGGCCGAGGCTTCGTCTGTATGCTTTTCCCCCTATCGCTCTGCTCCCGGGAGTTCTGGCGAGAGTACGCCGGGACGGGGTCCGTCTTCTATTAGTAGCCCCATTCTGGCCGGGCCCAGTATGGCTCGCAGATCTGATCTCTCTCCTAGACGGCTCTCCATGGGTGATTCCGATCAGGACAGATCTGCTCTCTCAGGCGTGGGGCAAAATATTCACCCTCGCCCGTAGTTGTGGAAGTTGTCTGTGTAGCCCCTGAGGCGGCACAGCTCATAGCTTCCGGTCTCCCAACCGAGGTTGTTGAGACCCCCACACTCCAATCCAGAGCTCCCTCTACGAGGAAACTGTACGCCCTGAGGTTGAAACCCTTCTCCTCATGGTGCAGAGACCGCCAGCTTTACCCTGTTAACTGCCCAGTTGGTACAGTTCTGGAGTTTCTCCAAGCTAAATTGTATGTGTCCAGTTCGAGGCCTTTCTAGCAGGTGTGTCCCTCTTGGACATCTGCAACGCTGCAGGGTGGTCCACGCCCTCTACATTCGCCAGATTTTACAATCTTGATATGCAAGCCGCTCCTGGCTCTTCTGTTCTCTCGCCTTAGCTGTGCTCTTCGGATACACACTAGGCAGGGGTTTGGTAGTCTGGTAGTGTTGGCACATCGTTCCCCAAAAGCGCTCGACGCAGCTCGAGTTCCCGAAGAGGAACGTCCCTAGGTTACGTATGTAACCCTAGTTCCTCGAGGGAATGAGACGCTGCGTCGCAGAGCCATACTCCCGGCACCCCTGCCTGCGCTTGCTTCCCTACTCAAAGCTGAAGTCAGCTGTGTGGCAGGTGCCTTTATAGCTTCCTGGTCGCTGCGTCACCCCGCCCGTGACGCCACGCTCTTCCATTGGACTGATTGCACACGATATTCAGAGTTGTTCTTGCCAAAGGCGTTCCCCAAAAGCGCTCGATGCAGCATCTCGTTCCCTCAAGAAACTAGGGTTACATACGTAACCTAGGGACGATCTATGCCACACATAAACAATAAATTTGTGTCACACCATTTTCATTCTAGTATGCAAGATGAAATCCTAAATATATATTTAAACTATAAAAATGCCTGAAAAAGTGTAAAAATGTCCTAAACGTAATTTATAATAAACAATTTTTTAACAGTAATCTAAGTGAAAAGATACATATAGATAGATAGATAAATAGATAGATAAAATATATATATATATATACACATTATATATATATATATATATATATATATATATATATATATATATATATATATATATATATATATATATATATATATATATATACATATATATATATATACATATACATATACATATATGTATATATATATCATAGAAATGTGCAGAATCATCTCGGGTTACTTGACTGTTACCCTGTTCCTGAAAAAGTGGGAGCGAGATGCTATTGAGAACGTTCTGCATGTGCATGTGTGTCAAACACGCCAAAGTTTGGCTTAAATAACCCCGGTTAGGTGATGCCATTCGATTGCGAACACCTGAAGGTTATAAATAGGTATAAATAGGTTGTAAATAGGCCAAATGCTGCGAACAGCACACCTTCTTTGTTATCTTTATTTTATAAATGCACAAAGTTTTGTTGTGATTATGTCTGTATAAAAAAAAGTAGACCCTTTACAGATTCAATTTATGTATTGCTCTTATCTGTACGATCAAAACTGAAAGTGTAATTTAAGTTATTTTCAAGGTTATCAGGAGAAAATGCTTCATAACTAGTATACGCATGAATCGACTCCAGAGGGTTAAAGATGCAACCCCCTGGTTGAATGAGCCCGAACACCTAGAGGTGAAGCCACTCACCGGTTATGGCTCCCACGGCATAAAAAAAGCTACTCCGACTTATGCCACTGGCAAGTGTGGTGGACGTAAACCTGAAGAGCACGTACTGGACACAGTAAGTGAAGTCTTTCCTGCTCCTGTGTCATGAATGGCAGAGGACAGAAGGCTTCGAGAAAAACCAAATGTATGGTCGAGAAAGGAACTTTCAGAAGATAATTAGGATAAGGATGCAAAATAACTTTGACACGCCCAGGGGCAAAATCTAAATAGGATGGCAGGACTGACAAAGCCTGTAAATCCCCAATATTATTTTATAGAAGTAATGGCCATAAGAAAAACATATTTAGAGTCAGAAGCCTGGCAGGCACTGTTTCTAATGGTTCGAAAGGGCTGCCAGCCAGGCCCTAGCGCACTACAGCTAAATCCCATGAAGGTTACCGTAGCTCTAGCGCTTAGAATAGTCTCTTTTACATTAGCTGGAAGGCCTGCATCTCTTAGTTGGTCCCCCTCAGGGGCCAGACATGGAGGTTCTAGAGCTCGGGCCGGGGATGAAACGTCTGTCGTTAGCATCTTGCGATGACAACACGGACCTAGAGTGGGACCCAAAGTCAGAAACCGGGGTGTGAACCAATCTATTTGCCTCTGGGGATTGGACCTTGGATTAAATCCCCTGGCTCTGAGCCACAACTGAACAATCTCATGTGCAGGAAGCCCAAAGGTATCACCGTGGATGCAGCTGCCATGAGACCTAGAACTCTCTGAAAGTGATGAACAGTGACTTTCTGGCCTAGCTTGATGTTCTTTGGGGTAGTTAGAATGGATTCAACTTGTGCAGTTGGAATCTCATACCACCCCAAAATACATTGTACTCTGAGCAGGAGAGCAAATGTTTTTCTTTGAGTTGAGTCTCAGCCTAAGAGATTCGAGATGAGCTAGGACGACATCCCGATGTCGAATTGCAAGCTCTTGAAACTAGCCAGTTGTCTATGTAATTTAAAATGCGGATGAAGTGGAGTCATAGAGGAGCCAGAGCTGCATCCATGCATTTCGTGTATGTGTGGGTTAACAAGGCTAGGCTGAACAGAAGAACCAAATACTGGTAAGCTTCACCCCCGAAAGCGAACCTCAGGAACTTCCTGTGTTGTTGCAATATTTCTATATGAAAATATGTGTCCTTCAGATTGATCGTCACAAACCAGTCCTCCTCATCTTGATTGTTAGCTTCTTGTAGTTGTGTGTTCTGGGGTAGCGGTTCAACCCATGAAGATATAAAATTGGATGCAGCCCCCCATCTTTCTTGGGAAGCAATAAATACTGACTGTCTGGAAGGGGAACATGTTCTATGGGCCCTTTGACAAGCAGGGTCTGCAATTCATGTGTCAACAGATGAGCATGTTCTGGTTTCACGGAAATGGAGATCACACTGTTGAAACGCGGAGGACAATATGCAAACTGAATCCTGTAGCCTCTCTCTAGAGTCTTTTGAACCCAAGGAGAGATTTTTGGCAGTAGCTTCCACACTGCCAGCTTCTCCAAAAGGGGCACTCATTTTGTTGGGGGGATGTTAGAGCATAGAGACTGGGGCGCTGCTTGGCTCACCACACTCTTTTTTTGTGCTTCACTCCTCAAAGGAACCAAACCTGGTCGGGACCAGGTGGCCAATGGCCCTGACTCTTGAGCACAGCGGGGAAGAAATCTCACAAACGCTTCCTCATAACCTAGTGGTGACGGTCTTGACAGTGTCGCCAAATAGGCCTGTGAGATGGGGGTATCAAGGAGGAAAGTGTGGTCTTTGCCCTTGATGCCCGTGATGTTGAGCCACAGATGTCTCTTCATGGAAACCATGGCAGCCATAAAACGGCCGATGGCACAGGTCACGCGGAGAGACAGATCTGTGGCCCGGCGAAGTTCTAAAAATGCCTCAATTGGCCTACCTGTGCTAAAGTCTTTCAGAAGGTCAGCCTGGTATGCTTGCAGAACCGACATGCAGCATCAGCCAGACCCCCTGCTTGAAAGGATTTACCCAGCAGTGAAGATGTTTCTCTGCATGGCTTGTCGGGGAGAGTTGTTTTCTTTAGTGATGGTGAGCTACCAGGAGAGAGATAGCCCATGAGTATCTCTTCAATCTGGGTCATCATCATATAGTCCTGCACTTTCGCATCAACAATAGTCGAGTAGATCGATGTCGATGGCACAAATACAGAGGCCGAATATGGTTTATTCCATGAACGATTTACCATGTTATGGAGGTCACTGAAGAAAGGGCCACCCGGCCACCCGACAGAAACCTGTCATCAAGCATAGAGCATTTGGCGGTCTCTTGCTCCTTCAGTCAATCTAGATGTAACCACTCGACTGCCCAGGTAACCACCTTGAGTAGCTCTTCATACGCACCAAGAGAGGAGCTCTTTGAGTTGGCACACTCCATCTCGGCAGAAGCAAGAGTTGAAGTCTCCTCTGCCCACTCAGAAGAAGCACTGGATCGCGCTTGAGAAGTGGATGGAATGACCTCCTGATCCGGTGAGAGCGCAAAAGAAAGAGGCGGGTCCATCTCACGCGCCTCAGCCAGATTGACACACGATCCCCACAATCTTTCTGAGCGCAAAGCACTTTGATAGAGAGGAGATCACAGTGTTCGCATTCTCCCTCGAGCCCGAGGACAGCATGCTCTTCCCCCAAACACTCAAAGCAGAAAACATGGAGATCGTCTTTAGAGAGCAGAGCAGCCTCTGGCAAGGAAGCAAACAACTCCTCTCAAGATCTGCTGTAGTTTTTATTTTTAATTTTTTTTACTAATTCACTTCCTGCTTGGTCTTCTTTTTAAGTAACTTTTTATTTCATCCCTGTTTGTTTTTTTAATGCCACACAGCGTTTAACACATGCTCTCACACACACAACAATGCAGTCCTTGAAGACAGAAGACAAAAGGATGTTTCAGGTTCAGGCCTATTTACATCAAGTGACATCACCTAACCAAGGTTATTTAAGCCAAACTTTGGCGTGTTTGACAGACATGCTTCAACAACCAGTCGAACAAAGAATGTTCTAAATAGCGCAGCATCGAGAGTAGCTTTTGATAAGGCAACATACATTTACATAAAAATACTATACTATAAAAATACTACATAAAAATACCTTTTGAATTTTCTGAACATATAATTTCTGATTTACTATTTTAAACATTAAAAATTATGTGTGTCTTGTCATTACCCTCATTTATGTTCATCTTATACGTTGCATTCAGTTCAATGCTTGATTTTCAGGTCTTGTCGATGTGTATTTGTATTTTTGCCTTCTCCCTATGGATTACCCCTATGTGGATTATTAAAGACTTTGCATCATCATCTTCCTCTATACATGCTTCTCTCCTGCACCACACCGTGACATAAAGTGTTACATTTAAAAATCTGCATTAATTAGAAATTTTGCTTTAATAGAAATTAACAGAATTATTATTATTATTATTTTAAATCATAACTCAATCATAAAACTTTACTTCTATTTGAATTTACATTATGAATGAGGAAGACAAGCTCACCCTTTTCAAATTTGCAACCATGAGTTGTTATTCAAGTCCGAAGAGACATTTCAGCATGATTTGGTAGCAATTTGACCTTTAAAAATAGGGAAGGAGGAGGTATTTGCTGCAAGCTGGAGCGTAGCTAACCTTTTGGGTTTTTGAAAGGTTTTTGAAATACTTTCTTTAATCACAATGAAAGAAAATTGAAAATTGTCTCTATAAGATTAACACCAGCTCCAGTGGTGGAGGTCTTGGGTTGAAACCACTCTACAGCTCTCAACATTAGAGGAGCCTCTCTGTAAAAGCCAAATGTCAGGGATGTGTTGAGAGCAGGTCTGGAGAGATATCTTGAGTTGAGAATTGTGAGAGATTAATGCTGTAAATGCTTCATCCATTTCTTCACACTTTGACTGTCTTTTCCTCACCCATGTCCTTTCCTCACTATTTCTCCTTGCTTTTTCAGCCGTCCTACCTTGTTCTCATTGTAGGGTGTTAACAAAGGCCTCCTGAAGTGAATTGATGTGTTTTTGTAAGAACATTATCCATATTTAAATCTTTAAAAACCTTAATCTCTAGCTGGTGAGAATATTCTAGTATCGTGAGAATCAAGTTTTGTTTACAGGAGCAATGGGAGCAAAGTTTCCTTTGTTTTGCAGAGGAAAACTAGTCTTGTCTAGGCTTGTATCGGAATGCTCCAACATGTTTCTTTACAAATCCTAGATTTATACTTCTAATAGATGAGCTATTTTTTGTTTGCTTGCTCCTCTGCACGTCCATGTCACTACTCAATGGATTTTTAAATATGGACTTTATTAACCCTCTGGAGCCGTGTTGAGTACTTTTTTTGATCGATGGATGGATGCATTAATTTTTTCGCTGTGTGAGATCATGATGTGGGGCCTGATAGTGTCATGGCTTTCTGGACATAGCAACAGTGTCTAAGGGGGAATTTGTTTTTGTGAAGGGTTAATTTTGGCTGGTGAGATCAAGGAGAGTCTCTAACATGTAACCCTCAACATGTGCAGCAGAATAACTCTCGTGCATTTCAGATAAACTTGCCAGTAAACTGATTAGCTTAATAAGGGGTCTCGAGGGACAGATGTGAAGAAGGAAATAATGTCGCATGTGTTCTGCAGTCTAAAAGGGTTTAATTGTTTACAGTTGATGGATTTTCAAAGCAGAATCATGTAAAAATGTGCCGCTACCTATAGCTCTGCAAAACTATAAAAACATACCTATACAGTACATGCAATTCACTGCAATTTCCAGCTGAAATGAACACTAGTGGCAGTAAAAGAACATATGTATGGCATTTCTGATTGCATGATACAGCATTAGATTTATGATTTGAAGTCCTGTGAAACACAATTCATGATAAAAGTTAAGCTAAAATGGCATGATTGTGTCAGCAAATGTCATGTTTGCTTTTGTTAACACTATCGGTTAGGTTGGGGGTCTGGTTTAATGTAAGTGGTCCATCATTTGCAAATGTTTTAGAGCATTAACCTTTTAGACCCGCTAACTGGACAATTCACTTTTAAAGTGACACAAAACATGCAAGTAGCAACATAATATCATTTTGCCATAGATATGTTTTTCCAATTAACCTTGGTTTGTAGATTTTACAGCTAAGTAATCTGTGATGGAACATTTCAATGTGTAATTTAAAATAATTACTATGTGTATCTGTTATTATATAAGGAGAAGCTATTTTGCCTGAAGCAAACCGTATGTTGTTTATTCCTTGATATCATCTATTATCCATTAGAAGCATCTTATTTTAGATTACTTATGTAATGCCAACACACATAATATGGACTATAAATAGTTTACAGATGAACATATGCACAAATATGGCACATATAAGTCCTATTTCATCTCTTGGGAAGAAGGCATGTCCCTGCCAAAGGAAATTGAGCATAATTAGAATAATTGGATCAATATCACTACATAATTGTAAGCTAAAGGAATTAGTGATGTAGATTTTGCTGCAGGTGTTCCTGCGGGCTGAGCGGGATGGCTGTATTGCTATTGTTCATATTTATAACGGTGCTCATCTGTGATCTGAGTATATTAATTGCTCTCAGTTCTCATTCTTCAGGCCAAGTGATACATATTAGTCGATACATATTTGCCTGAAATGAAAGCTGGATTATGCGCTGCCTTTTTGTGTGACTAGAGCAGTTTAAAAGGTTTGATAATATGATGCAGTTTTCATCTCTCATTCGTGTTGTTTTTATTGGGTGCAGTTTTTTGCAGATCCATGCGCCAGCAGCCCCTGTCTCCATGGCAACTGTAGCCAGGACAGTGAAGGGGATGGGTTTGTGTGCGAGTGCAGTGAGGGTTACAGCGGGGTCCGGTGTGACCTGCCTACTTTGACCTTTGACCTATCCGAGTCCACCTGGGACCTCGCCGAGAGCCTTGTACCAGAACATGCCACGCCTGCCACACCCGCCACACCTGCGACCACCACTCAAGTGTTCCAGCCAACCACAGTCCCCACCACCACTCAAGCTCCGCCCACCCTGGAGTCGTGGCAACCCAAACTGGGTCAAAAAGTGGTGGAGATACTGTGGGAGGATCAGCAGGTGAGCAGGTGTGCGTTTGCTTACATCAACGGTGCGTTTGTGTAAACGTGATGTGTCATGATGACTGGATCTGGTCTGGAATGCAGGATTGCTCTTCTGAGAAGCTTATTTGTGACCCTGGACCACAAAACCAGTCATCTGACAGCTGAATAAATACGCTTTCCATTGATGTAAGGTTTGTTTAGATAGGACAGTATTTGGCTGATATACAACTATTTGAAAAACGGGAATCTGACGATGCCAAAAATTCACATATTAAGAAAATTCTTTTTCAAAAAAGTTAAAGTTGTTCAAATGAAGTTCTTAGCAATGCATATTACTTATCAAAAATTACGTTTTGATATATTTTAAATTCACAAAATATCTTCATGGATCATGATCTTTAGATAATGTCCTAACAATTTTGGGCATAAAATACAAATCTAATAATTTTTAGCCATGCAATGTATTTCAGGCTTTTGCAACAAATATACCCCAGCGACTTAAGACACGTGTGTGTGTGTGTGTGTGTGCGTGTGCGTGTGCGTGTGTGTGTGTGTGTTTGCGTGTGTGTGTGTTGTAGGTCACTGATGAAGCCGAATGTGTGAGTACTGCAGGAGGTGAGTCTGCCGGAATGATGACTGTTTCCATGGAGGTCGCCGAGGAAACAGCTGTGAAGTAAGAAACTTTCTCGTGTATTATTTATCTTGGAAAAATATATTAGAAAGAGTGAGTTGTGGGCTTTTAATATGTTTTTATTTTACTCTCTGTGGTATACTCTCTCTTTCTATATATACGGATATTTCTAGCCTTCAGCTACTGCAAAACAAAATATAAAATAAGAATATAAAAATAATATTTAAAAATAAAAATAATATCTGAAAGTGATCAACATACGGGTGGAAATATAATTCATCAATTATATATTGTATATGTTTGACTGAATATATAATCCAAATATACATGTAAACCATAGCCACACTTTTGGGGTACATAATTACATAACTACTATTATGATTACATAACAGATAAATATAGATTTGAGATCATATTAATTATTTAAAAAAGCTTTAATATAGTAAATTATTGAATATTATACATTTAATATTATTTCTGTATGATAATAAATATTTAATTCAATCAATTATTAATTAATGTATTTATATTAATGTTACTATGTTCAAAAATAATATAATAAATAAAGTGCAAAATGCATTAAGCTGTCACGTTTATTTAAGAATAAAAGTAAAAAAGTATCTCGTTCCTAACCATTATGCTCCCTTTGCTCAGTTTGCTACATCATTTCCCTGTCTTCAGTTCATTTACATACTGACCCGACTGATTTTGATGAGCATTTACAGCATTAATTTCTCTCTCTCTCTCTCTCTCCATTTCCCTCTCTCCCTCTATCTCTCTCTCTCTCTCTCTCTCTCTCTCTCTCTCTCTCTCCCTTTCCCTCTCTCTCCCTCTGTCTCTCTCTCTCTCTCTCCCTCTGTAGGTTGGTGGGTAACGTGAGTAGCTCTGCTGTGCTGTGGCGTGTAGGTCAGGCCGGTTTTGAGCAGTGCTCTGTTGCAGATGGTACAATCATGTGGTTCCATCAGAGTTCAGATGGCCTGGTGCTCCCTGACCAGTCCCTGCCATTCGGACACAACTACTTCATCAGTAAGTGTGTATGTGCCTGCAACATGGAGTAATATATTGTATATATATGAAATTATTTGTTTGAAATTGGGACTTTGCCTTTGAAACATCCTTGTGCATATAATGTCTGTTTCCAACTCGTTTGCAATTAAGAATTTTTCCAGACACATTGATGAGTCTTTTATTTGACCCTGTCTGATTCTGTGAGCCAAACAATGTTTGCCCTTGAGGCATTGCTGTGTGTGTGTGTGTGAGAGAGAGAGAGAGAGAGAGAGAGAGAGAGTGTATGTGCGTGTGTGTGTCTAAGGCAAGGCAAGTTTATTTGTATAGCACATTTGGTACACAATGGTAATTAAAAGTGTTTTACATAAAATAAAGTAAAATAGTCATCAAGAAAAATAATACAAAAATAAAATCAAGCAATTTTAAACCTTTAGAAATCATTTAAAAATGGACTTATTTAAAATGAATTTAAAACAGTTACAAATAAAAAATGATTTTATAAAATACAGTGAATACATAAAATACAGTGAAATCAGTTCGGACATTACACAGTGCTCATTCAATAATGCAAGCTAAACATTTGAGTTTTGAGTCTAGATTTAAATGTGGCTAGTGTTGTAGTACATCTGATCTCTGAGTGTGTAACAAATTATTAAAAAGCTTTTATTATATAATAAAATATTCTAATATATTTAAAATATAATATGTAAATATATTCATATATAAATATAAAAAATAAGGTCTCACATTTATTAAAGTATGGAAGTTTTATAAGCGTCCATGCAGTATAATTTTTTTCCTTCTTGTTTTCTTGTTATAAAGACTTAATTTTCTCGTTATCTCGACATGACAAAAGTTGTTTTCTCGTTATAATGTCTTAATTTTCTCGTAATCTCGACACCTTATCAGTTATATTCAGTATATATTCTGTTGGCAGTTTTGTAACTTTTTAGAGAACAACATTCGTCCTGTCGAGATAACGAGAAAACTAAGTCAACTTTTGCATTATTGAGATAAAGAGAAAATTAAGTCGTTTTAATGAGAAAACAAGAAGGAAAATAATAATGCATGGCTGCTTAAAACTTCAGTAATTAAAGTATAATAAATAATCATAATAAATTCTACCTAAAGTAAATTTGAAAATATTATTTATAAAAAAATAAATAAACACATCATTTATCTTTTACATTTTTAAATAGTAACTGTTCATTGTGCATTTGTTATCTTTGAATAACTTTGTGTTTTATTTCCGTAAAACACAATAGCCAAGCATAAAATAAGCTAAAAACAAACCTGCACAGCAACACCCTGGCAACCACCCTTGTGGCTAAACTCAAACTTTCTTTGGAAATAAATAAATAAATAAATATTGCATTACTCTCTATTACAACTATGGGCTTTTTGGTTATCTCTCTCCGTGTAGGTGTACTTCACGTTGGTGCACCCTCTGGTCCAGAGGTCACCTTGAGGCTGCATCTCAATGTAAAAACCAATAACTGTATGGAGCCCGGCAGCGGATACAGTGACCCACAATGCTCTGGGAAAGGAAAATGCATCACCCACTCCTCTGAGGTAATCACCTCAGATCATAATAAGAGTTATGTGCTTTCATGTGTTGATATAATAGTTACCTTTGATTAGTGTGCGTGCTTTCTGTCCAGAGTTTCTGTGAACATTTGATGATGTGTGTTTAAATGTGAATCACAGGACACATTTTACTGCCAGTGTGATGATGGGTATTCTGGGATCTTCTGTGAGGAGTTTGACGCATGTCACCTGAAGCCCTGCGAGAACAACGGCACCTGTGCTGACCTCAGACAGAGAGATGAAGGACAAAACTACACCTGTACCTGCCAACCAGGTGCGTGCGCGCGCTTATGTGTGTCTGAGGGATTCTCAGGAAACTGTGTGAATTACCTCCATAAGGTTAACAGGATTTTGATCATAGTTGCATTATTTGATAGATTTTGCACTGTTTAGTGTGCAATGCATGATAACTAATAAATGTTTGTTTTGACTGGAATGTTACATATGAATACCCCTTATTCATCAGCTATATAGATATATGGGGGGGGGTGTCCAAACCTATTTACATTTATTTTTTACTTAAAACATCAAGCTTTCACTGCCTATTTTTTTATTTTTTATTTTATGCTTTATACAATTTTAATTGTTCTCTGTGGTGGTTACGTAAGTTAAAATTATAATATATATGAAAATTAAGATTTGTTAAAGTTTTTAAAGTAAGATTTATAAATATTATATAGCCTAACTGGCTGTTATACTCCCGAGGGCTGTGTTTATTTTAATAATAATAAAAAAATACAATAAAAACAGTAATATTGTGAAATATTATTAAAATTTAAAATAATATGCTGATTTAATGCTCAAGATACATTTATTATTGTTGTCTATGATGAAAAGAGTTGTGATGCTCAATAGTTTTGTGGAAATTTTGATAATCATGTTTTTTCTGACTAATATTGATGCCAATTATAGTGTTTGCTATGTCCTTCAAGTGATATTCAGGACCTATATTTGTTTAATGTTTTACTTCTTTTTTATTTAATTTCATCTTCATATAACAATAATAAAAACATGGCATGACATGGCAGCTGCAACAAAAAATTATTAACAACAGGCAAACTAAATTGAAGAAGTTTCATGTTTTCAGATGGAGAACAAAAACCATAAATAAATGAAAAGGGAGTCTGACAGCTTTGCACAAATGTAATAACTCGTTTTTTTTGGAAGAAAGATCAAAAGAAAAGCATGTTGTGTTATTAGTGTTGCTGTAAAATTCCCTTTTCCTAGATAGTTCTACATAAACATCAAACATTTATATTAAAGACATTGAAAACCACCCACAGTGTGCTTTTATTCATGTAATATTAACATGAAAGTATTTAAATAACAGGAACCTACAAAGAAGCAATGACCTTATTAGATATGTTTGTACTGTCTTGTGTCTGTTTTTGTGAATAATGGAGGTTAACCTTGGGCAGTAATGCTCTGATGATGCTTTAAATGAAAAGATAGGGCAGGGAAAGAAAATGGAAAATGAAGAACAAAATAAAGGTTGAGCAAGAGACAATGAAGGTCTGGGATTTGTGCCTTTGATCGTGAACATGAACATGCTGATGGTAAGGCATATCTGTTAGGGTCTAGTGGAAGCACACAAACAAACACTGTTTACCATTCGGTCACAGGACACAGGGGGGCATAAATTATGTTAATAAGTGGTGTTGTAAGAAAAGCAGCCACCTGCATTGGCTGACTAATTCTTGTTGGTTTATAACTGAAGGGTTATAACTGACTCAGGCTATATCAACATTATAAGTTCCCACAAGGATAGTAAATTCACATTTTTTTTAATGCTTTACTATAAACATCATGCAAACACAACTAGTTCCCTGAAATTATGCATTGTAATGCATTGTCGGTGGATCCTATGTTATAAAATCGATACAGGATTAAGAAAATGTAATTATCACTTATTTAACCGATTATCGGTCAATCTCTTCTTTATATGATGCATTAAAATTGAATGTGTTTCTAAATTAAGATGTGTTATGCTTTAAGGTTTAGTTTTTAGAGATAAAAATATATTTAGCTCAATATAAAAAGTAAGTTCCCATTGATATCAAATGTGTGTGGGTGTATTAGACATTGACTGATATTGATATTTGAAATTTGACTGATACCAATGCCAGTTATTTGACTGTTAATATGTCTGAAAACTGATATGTAGAACTGATATTCATTCAATGTTTTTCTTTACTGTAGCAAATGACAAGCACGTCTTATCAAACGCTGTCAGTCACCCTTTTTTTTAAACACATTTATTTATATTATTAGTGGATATGATATTACTAAACCAATATACCAATATACAATATATTAAGAAAAAGCTATTATCGGTTGCTAAAACAGATTATCGGTTAATCTCTAGTTTGTGTGATGCATTAAAATTGAATGTGTTTTTAAGTTAACATGTGTTACGTATTTTTGTGAAGTTTAGTTTTAAGGATAAAAATATCTTTAGCTCAATAAAAAAAAAAAAGATCACATCAAAATCAAATGTATGCTGATGTATTCGATATTGACCGATATTGATATTTGATTACCATTAAGGAAAAGCTATTATCGGTCACTTAAACCAATTATTGGTCAATCTCTAGTGTGTATGATGTATTAAAATATAATGTGCTTGTAAATTCTGATGTGTAATAGAATCTGTGTGTGTGCTTTAGGTTTTGAGGGAGACCGTTGTCAGTCATTGGTAGATCACTGTGTTTCTGGACCCTGCAGGAACGGAGCCACTTGCTCCAGCAGCCTTGAAGGACCTCATTGCTATTGTGCTGAAGGTACTTATTAATAGCCTCCTCTCATGAAATCATGTCTGACACAATCAAATCTGTTTTGTGCTTGTCTCTATGTGTATGTTTGGAAGTGTATTCGTGTGTTAAGCTTGAATCGTCCTGATTCAAGCTCTATTTCTGTTCCTCCTCCTCTAGCTCTCTCTAAGTGTGTCAGAGAGTTGCTTTTTTAAACTCTCTTCCTTTCTTCCAATTAATCGTGAGGCACGGCCCAGCGCTGCCCTCTCTCTCAGGAGGACTGTACTTTCAGCACTAGCTCTCTCTCTAACCAGGGCACACTCTCAGTCAGCAGATAGAACAGGGACACAACCACTTCTGCTGTCTGAAGAAGCACTACAATCAGACAAGAAAGGAAATTTGATAGGAGTCCCTTGAACTTTGGTGGCAGAAATGAGCTCTTAGGCTAAAATATATAAATCTTGTGGTAAGAACGAGCACCCTAAGCCACAATTTAAAACACCATGAATGCTGAAACAGTAATGGAAGTGGCACCATTAGCACATTTTTAATTAGGGTGGTACAGCTCAGGGTACAGCTTTTAATATTTCAACAACCACATGAGACAGTTAATAGCTATTTCGGCATCTCAGGGCTAAACCAGCCATTCGAACTATAGAAGGTAATATAAATGACCGCAAACTGCAGTGAAAGGCATCTGACTGGAATCTAACCTTCAGTAACATTCAAGACAGGAAAGACATAGTTCACTCAAAAATGAAAATTATTTTTCTTTTTAAATATGTCTGCTTTTATTTATTTATTTATTTGTTACTTTTACAAAGTCACCTTCCAGAGCCTTCCCTCTTTCTTCTCCTCTCTCTTGAATTGAGCTACCGGCCTTCATCCCAAATGCTAAAGCATCACAGTTTTCAAGATGCAGATGAAGACATTCCTTTACCACCGATATTTAACTACTCTACAACCCTAAACCAATGAATTCCTTTTTTCTGCATGTCTCCTCTGCTCTACCTACAGTACTATACCTCTAGCTTTCTAATAAACATGGCATTGTATACTGTGAATGATGCAATATTGGTTATGCTCCTCTACTGTAAGTCGCTTCGGACAAAAACATCTGCTAAATGTATAAATATAAATGTATTCTTTCAGTAGAACACAATATTTGCATTTACGAATCTGCAAGCTTCGATCAAGCTCTCAGGTGAATATGGTACCAGTTGTGTGATGTATGATGTCTGTGAGGTTTGGTCATCCAAATTAAATGGACGGCTGTTAAGGTGCGTTTTTGCTGGAGCTTTACAATTGTGATCACTATGGCATAGAAAGCATTTTTATTTCGGGGTGACCTATTCCTCTAATATAGGCAGTGAAGCACATTCATGTCAGCTCTGTCAGGCTGCGAGAGTTTCATTAAGATAATGCATGAAAGCGCTTCCGTAAGGAAAACTGTGGGCGGATCTGCGCACTGAGCTCTATTTCTCTGTGTGTGATTGGCATTTATTGGGGGGATCATAGCCACCAAGCTTGTAATCTGCTGGTGCGTGCATGTTAGAGGAGACTACAAGTGCACAAAAACAAACATAGACTGTGCAAGTGAAAGTGACATACGGTCCCTCTTTTTAATGACTTTATTAACAAACAACTGATACATTTTAAGGAAAATCCAGCGGATCTTAACCCAGTCAAACACCTAGGAGATTTTCAGCGTTCTCCATCTTCATTGAAATGCATAATATGGGAATACAATGGTGCTCCATCCATCCAATAGAGTTTCAAGAGATTTACAGATTGCCAAGTTGCACTGAATCTGCTCTGGCAGTAATGATGCTCATTCCTGAAGGTCTTTCCTTTCATTTGTCACTCATCTGTATGTAAAGCTGTGTTAGCCAATAGTTATGGCATTGTGTTCAAAATGTTTAGCACATTCATCTCTGAGTACCAAACCCAGATCACAACATCCAGTCATCAGCCGCTCTACATTTTATTAATCTTCAATAATCATTTACGCTCAAATGTATGTATGCTTAAATGTTAGCAGCATCTGCCAAATAAGATCTCATCCATGTTCACAAGTTTTTCTCATCAATTTTCTGTAATGGTTATTGAGATTTAAGGCTACTGTACATGATTCAGAATCAAATAAACTGCATGAGACGCAAACTGGTTTCTTTATGCATTAACGCACATCTTAGTCTCTTCCTCTTTCTCTCTGTTAGGGTATCAGGGTGCCATGTGTGAGCAGAAGATTGATCCTTGTGCTCCTGGGCCCTGCCACAATAATGCCAGCTGCTCCCCACAGGGTGCCGGTTTGGGCTTCAGCTGCACCTGTCCTGCAGGTTTCACCGGACCTACCTGCGCCCAGCTAGTGGACTTCTGTGCCCTCAACCCATGTGCTCACGGCATCTGCCGCAGCGTCGGCACCAGTTACAGGTGTCTGTGTGTGCCAGGTGAGGATCACGTTGGTTACTGATCATAGCTGTGCCTCCCCCTTACATTCCTTCCAAGACCGTCTGGTTGCCATGGAAACTGCCTCCTGTGTATTGCGTGCTCAGGCATAATTGTCTGTGAAGTGTGACTGCACCAGATGTGCAGCCAGATCAGTCTATCTACTGATATCACCCCGCTCTGACAAGAGGTGTCCGATGGGACCTAAACATTCTCCGGGGGGATGGCAAGTAATGCTCAGTGGGATTGCACTATAAAGAGGACACTTCTGAAGACAAATGCCCGTTCCTGTGAGATTTGCACACTCAGTGAACACAAAATTGTCCTCAGCAAAACAAATGATCAAATGATTTAAGGGCACCATTCTGGGCCTGGGTTCACGTAAATTTCAGTATCATAATAGTATGCATGGACTGCACTAACCCTAACCAGCATGCGCATGACCTCAGCGTTTTCATAAAATTGCACTTTTGTAGATTACACCAGACGATAATTGTCTTGTTTTAAAAAACTTGCACTTTTTGCACAACTTGCATTTCTCACACATTTTCACAAAAGTTAGCTTTTTTAGTGACCGGCCAAAATGCATAAAAATTTGAACAACCCAAAACAATTTAATCAGTAATCATAACTTCTGGAGAGAAATGAGTTTGTGAGAAATGTGGTATACTTTGAAATACTTTGTGTTCAGTGTTTTTACTTTGACCTTTAGCATCACTATTATTATTGCTCTAACTTGGGTTTAGCGACTTAAACAGATCCTTTACTCCGAAGTTTTTTACATGCTAAAAAAACAAAAAAAACAATTTATAGAGGAAATTGTAGATATTTGTTGGTGGGTTACTTTTAGTTAAAACAGTAAATAATCATCTAGCATCAACACTTAACGCCCTAACAGCTGTATGGCCACTCAAAACAAAGTAATATGTAAAATAATGTAGTGTGCATTGTGTGTGTGTTTGTGTTTGGAAGACCCAAGAAATGCTTAATGCAGACATTTTGCACCTCACGTTATTATATGCTGTTACTTCAATGTATGCATGTCAAATATTGTCATACATTTTACAATATAATATGATCAAGATGAAATCTATGGATTAATATATATATATATATATACACACACACACACACACACACACACATACACATAATACAGGGGGGAAAAATTAAATACATTTCTTAATAGTCATTTGTGCCATCAGTTTGCACCTAATCCTATAAAACTAAACTAAACACTGCTCTCTAGTGGCTCCCTAGCAATACAGCTTAAGCCCTATCAAGCACATCTATGACATGCTGTTGATTTCTATAGACAATAATGTTTTTATTTTTTTATCTATTCTCTTAGGTTATCACGGTCTGTACTGTGAGGAGGAGTATAATGAATGCTTGTCTGCTCCCTGTCAGAATTACGCCACATGCAGAGACCTGATCAATGCCTATGAGTGCATCTGCTCCCCACAGTTCACAGGTGTGTTTGATGCCCTTGGAGCTAAACTTGTCAGTAAGAAAACGACGTGATTAATGTGATGTGGGTTGTTTCAGGTAAGCACTGTGAGATATATAAGGACCCCTGTCTGAGGCTCAGGTGCCAGAATGGAGGACACTGTGAGAGTGGAGGGAGAAACACATCCTGTGTGTGTCCACCAGGATATATGGGTGAATATTAGTGTTTGTTTAAGTTTGTGTGATATATCTGGGTCACTACTAGTGCAAATATTGGGATTTTCAATTTATAATAAGCCACAGACCTCTAAATATGTTCATACTTGTGCAAGGGACGAGGATTTTAAAAGGCAGCTATATATTTTCATTTATAAAGTTCATATTGTGAAAATTTATTTCGTAAATATTTAGTTTATAATAATTGCTTAAATATTTAGCATCATTAATAAAAGTTAAGTTAAGTTAAGATAATTTCCTGTAACACTGTACTATTTATTTTATATATTTTTTGTTTTATAAAAACAAATATTGTAGCCTAATACATTTTTTATTTTGTGTAATCTTATTTTATTATTTTCTTGTCTGTTGACCCCCTAGCAGCCCCCAAGTTGGAAAAATCCCTTAAAACCGTTTGTTCCATTTTCACACAAATTGGATTAAACATGCAATACTTACATATATATATATATATATATATATATATATATATATATATATATATATATATATATATAATTTTTTTTTTTTTTTTTCAAGACAACCTGCTCTTGTATTGTTTTACATGTGTATTGCACAATATGTAGCATGCAGCAGATTTATATGCATTCCAAACATAGATATTGTGTATTTAGAGAGGAATAGAGATAGTAGGTCTGTATTCTGTCTCAAACTATTTTTTGTCTCTTTTCTAGGTGACAACTGTGAGGTTGACGTCAACGAGTGTGAGAGTAACCCCTGTCACCATGGTGGCACCTGCATCGACCAATCAAACGGCTACACCTGTCACTGCCCTCCCGGCTGGGTCGGTGGAAGCTGTGAGATCCGTGAGTTTACGCCAGCCTTCGACCTACAAACACTACACTTTTAGGGACCTGGTGTTCTTGCTCTGCTTGTGGCAGTTCAGACATTTTCCATGATGACTTTGGCCTCGAGGTCAGCATTAGGTGTGCACAGGGGAAGAGAGCAGATCCTCTGAGGAGTGACGTGCTCCTGCCTTTTATGGCAGCTGTGACTCAGCACCATGTGCACCTCCTCACACTCGACTGTGACGTGTGAGGAGGCGGAGCCATGGGACTCTCTGCTATTACTTGCCACTCAGAGACTGTCAGGAATATCCCACTGTGTTTATAGATGTGTATATGTCCTTGCAAGCTGTCGCTCAGTCTGTGGCTCTTATTAAAGCATTTCATTAGCTAGACTGCTGTGGTAAATCTAAGGAACTGCATTATTCACCCAGAACCCACTAACAAACAATGCCCTGGCAACGATCCTGAACACCCTAGAAACTTTTTAACAGAAGTCATTAGCAACCACATACAGTAGCATAGTGTCATTTTCTCAGGACAACACCCAATCACACTTTGTTGTCTATCTTTCTTCATCCTTCTCATCTGTCTCTCAGATCTGCAGTGGAAGATGGCTCAGCCGGTCGACTCGCTGACCAACATGCCTCGTCACTCTCTGTACATAATCATCGGCTCTCTGTGCGTGGCTTTCGTCCTGATGCTCATCATCCTCATCGTGGGCATCTGTCGCATCAGCCGCATCGAGTACCAGGGCTCGTCCCGTCATGCCTACCAAGAGTTTTACAACTGCCGCAGTATTGACAGCGATTTCAGCAATGCTATCGCTTCCATTCGCCATGCAAGGTGATATATATATTTTATATGCCTTTTTTAAAAATGTTTTCATCTGTGAAACACAACAGAAAATGTTTTAAAGAATATTCAGGTTGCTCTTTCCAGTACAACTTAACGAATGAAAAAATGAGACTGTTTTTCTGTAGGTCTGCAACAAACGATTAATTGACTAAGAGATTATTTAACAGAATAATTAGTAGGCTTTGATTGGTTATTCACCTTTTGCAAGTCATTTAAATATTAAGTTACCTTATTTTCCGGACTATTAGTCGCACTTTTTTCATAGTTTGGCTGGTCCTGCGACTTATAGTCAGGTGCGACTTATTTAACAAAATTAATTTGACATGAACCAAGAGAAAACATTGCCGTCTCCAGCCGCGAGAGGGCGCTCTATACTGCTCGGTGCTACTGTAGCCTACACTGAAGACATAGAGCGCCCTCTCGCGGCTGTAGAGGGTAATGTTTTTTCTTGGTTCTAAATAAATGCGACTTATAGTCCAGTGCGACTTATATATGTTTTTTTCCTCGTCATGATGTATTTTTGGACTGATACGACTTATACTCAGGTGCGACTTATAGTCCGAAAAATACGGTATGCAAATTATATACATATAGAGCTGCTTTATAGAAGTTGTAATTCTAACTGAAAGCGACATGCCTATGCGCGTTCGTGTGCTTTGGAGAGAGATTGATGCAGGGAGGTGCAAACATCCACATCGTTGTGATCAAAAAACAATGCTTTCTTAACAGCTATTTTCTCACTGCATAATTTTTGTAGTGTGTTTATTTTTAAAACGCACAGCAGATATTTGCATTTTCATCTAAACGTCAGTCTCAGCAGCGCCAGAATGTTCACTAACATTAAGCCTCTGCCTGCTTGTATCAAACTTATCTTTAGCAAAGAACGAAAAAGAACTTGAATATATCGGGGCCTTTGCTAATGACAATGCAAAACGTTCCCATACTCTACTGGTCAGATTCATTTGCACTTCTCAAAAGCATGACTTCTTCTGTTGGATTGGAGCTGGGAAGGCTGAATTACAGTCTTGTGCTACAGCAACACACCGGTCAAACTTTTTTATTGTTGGCATTATCGATAATATCGACTTTATGTTTCAGTCCTATTCCTTTGTGTGTGTTACAGGTTTGGGAAGAAATCCAGACCAGCAATGTATGATGCGACTCCCATCAGTTATGAAGATTACAGCCCTGATGACAAGCCTCTAGTAGCACTCATTAAAACTAAAGATTTGTGAGGCAATAAACACACACCCACACACACACAATGCAAACACACAGTCACTATTCCAGCCTTTAGAATGAGCCAATCCGTGCAGTATTTATTTCCAGACAACAGATTTAAAAATGAATCAAACTTTTGAAACTGATATATTTTATCATTGTGAACCATGAAGCTTTTAATTCACATCAGGCACTAGGAGTGCTGCACAGAATTAGTTTAATGGAATAATCCCCAAAAAATGTGCTTTGTTTGCAGACGCAAATGTTTCGTGGAATGTGAGTAGATGAATAACAAAGCTACGTTGCAAAATGTGTCTGAGGGGGTGCGTTTAACCGAACCCTCCCACCCTCTCGACTCTGATTACAAATTTGATAGCAGCAGTCCAACCAAAAGCTGTAGAATTAGAGAAATAGAGCTCATAGTACATTTAAACTGTAACTTTGTACAGAAGAATTAAAAGATAAGACGATGTAGGCTGCCTTACTGGTGCATGGAACCTTATGTACATTGTTATTTGCTGTTTATTTATTTGTGCTGTCGTTTCACTAAGAAAAAAACTCCTGATATATATTTCATAGTGCTTTATAGAACGTTACTTGAAAAGATTTCTGTTCCAGTACACCTGCAGAGCTCCCTAAGGTGTGGTCACGTTTACCTCTGTTCGACAAAAACTAGCAAAATTCGCCAAAATCCAGCCATTTCAATAGGAAGCTGTGTTATCTGGAGTTTCACATGAGGGGTTAAAAAAATTAATTCAGAGTCTGCATGAAATCAAAATGTACGCTATTTATTTTGTTAGTGCACATGACTAGTCTTGAATAATTAAAAGGTTAATTCAATGAAAAAAAATAATAATAATTGTGAATTTGTGGTTCATGCAGATTTAAAAAAAAATCAGAAAAACCTTGAAAGAATTAGAAAATACATTGCAAACAATAAGTCTGTTTAAACATCCAGTAAAACACTAAAAACTATCAAGAATTTGCTCATAATTAATCTGAAACCACAAGAAACTGGAGTTTACATCTTTGATTTAAACATCAAAATATAAACAGACGTGCACGTTTACTCTAAAAGTTGTTTATGCACAGAATGAAATCAGAGTAACTGGAAAAAACCATAGTGTACCATTTGGGTTTTGACCTTCACTTGATAAAAGAACACAGCTTATGGTGTTTACATGGCCGTACATGTTGTCAGATTCTGAAGCATAATCATAAGATTGTGAATGTAATGCACAAGAGCCATGGAAAGTTCAAGAACTGAAAATGCTACCTGTGTAATGGAAGTTGTAAGCAAAATAATGTAAACAAGTAGGAAACTTTGAAACTTTTAATCTGCACAGAATGTTTATTGGCATCAAAACAGACTTAAAATAGCCTCCAAGAATAAGATTACCTTCCCCATGAGTGTCTACCGAGAGTTAGTGAGCTCAGAGCATTGGAACAAAAGAAGTGTCTCTGCCAGGTCCTGGAGTCTGGTTAAGAACGGTGTATTTCTGCTGTGCGCTTCTGGTGTTCCTGCACTGGGTTCCAGCTCTCTCTTGCTCTTGCTCTCTTAAATTGTTTCTGGCTGGATTGGTACTCACACAATGTTTTCATTCTTTCCATTACCCATCTCCCTTTCTCTCTTATCTTCCATGTCTGCTTCTACTTATATGTATCGTACACCTATAGTTATCCTCTTGCTTAGTATAGACAGGTAGAAGTTGCCCACTATGGCTGATCTGAGACCAGTCTTGACGCCTTTTAATGGCTGAATGAATAGTTTGCCTAAAAGTGAATTTACCTCGTGTTGTTTTATTTCTGTGAAACATAAAAGGAATTATTTAGCAGAATGTCCAAGCTGCTCTTTTTTCATGCAATGAAAGCACTGTAAAAAATCACCATAACAGTAGTCCATATGACACATGCACTATATTAAAGATAAAACTGTATGATGAGCAGAGTAAAATACAAGATCTCAGTCGTAGCTTTCACATCTCATTCATGTTTGTAATTATCAAAACAGTGCAGCTCAAGAAGCATTGTGCCACGTTTGGTTTGAATGATATCTAATAAAATTGTTTCAGGTTTCTTATGGCTGATCTCGCTGTTTGAATATTTTGAACTGAACTAAAGGGTGAATGAGATTTGTAAGCTATTTGGGAGACTTTTGGCAGTTTTACTGTGTTTTGTCCATTTTGGAGCTTAACCAAGGTATATCACAGCTTGAACATTCTCCAAATATCCTGTTTTAGTGTTCTACAGAAGATCGGAAATGAACAGCATGGGGGCTAGTAAGGATTTGATCTTCATCTGTAGGTGAATCAGCACTTTAAGGCTGTGGGTATTGTAAACTGGTCTAGGATCAGTACTTAAGGGAAGCTTCTAACCCAAGCACTGTTTTTGTTAGATAAAGATAACACCCATTTGGTTATATATGTGGAATGATGTATTAATAAAAGTTAAAGTGGAAACCTAAAGTCTGTTTTAATGCTTGGATGTTTAACATATGATAAACGAGACAAGGTACAATGAACCTTAGAAAATACAAATCCTGATGGATGTTTCTAGTAATGAAAGTGATTAGTACATGTTGTAGATATTTAACTGTAGATAAGGAAGCACTATATGTAACTTTAAGATGTTTTGAAAGATGCCACACACATCAGACATGTTTTCTTTAACCCAAAGAACAGCTGGTAAGTCTCATACACACACAAACATGCTTTATCTCTCCAAACAGTCCAAGCTAATAACCGCTTTCCCTGAAGAGCAAAAAAAAAAAAAAAAAAAAAAAAAAACATTTTGACATTTGTAAAAGCATTCAGTGTTGCAATCGTGTCTCATGTTTCAAGATGAGAAACACACACTCAGATGCAGACGGTAAGAGAGGATGTGTTTTCCACAGCCGGAATGCCTTTGACTGTCTGTGCATGGAATGTCCCCCAGCTGGCCATGCCCTTATATGGAGTTCAAACGATGTCCTAGACCCTTCAGTGACCTTGTGTGGGCTCCAGATGTTCTGAAAGTAAACATCTGTAGGAATTGCGTATACTGAGAAATCTCCCCATAGCAGGGAAGATAAGACACACTTTGGATGGCTTTGACCTTGGAGAGAGACTACGGTCCCTTTTTGACCCCCTTAAGTGTTTATTTGACCTTATATTATTATAAGAAGTTTCTGGTTCAGAATAGAGATCAATGCCATTGTTTTGCTATATATAGAAAATATGAAATCTGGTAGTGTACATTAATCTAGATACGGAATCTAGATCGGACCAAAAGGGCCCACCGACCCCGGCATGGCACTGATGGGTGTACAGTACGTTTGGTCATTTAACTGCTTTTAAATCCTGGAAAATAATAATTTAAGACACCATTTATAGAAAGGGAGGTTCAGTCTCTGACTTGTAACATCACAAAGGTCTGATTTTATAACACTGTTACTCTTTGAGCCCCCCCAAAACACATCTGGTTTGAACCTGTTTTTATACAGTCTATGGTTTGAGCCTACTTATAGATTTCAGTCTTACTAAATCATAATGAGACCAATAGTTGTCATATGGGCCTTCATGCTCAACAGCAGAAATATCTGTCTGTAGAAATGTCTAAATCTGTATTTATGTAAATATTATGTTTCTCTGTCTGTGTATGTGTTTGTAGTGTTTGGCTCTCAAATGTTTTGCTGTTAAGCTATTACATAAATACATATACTGTGGAAGAAGACATTTTTTTATCTTTACAAATAAAATATACACTAATATACACTAAGGCTGTCAAATCGATTAATTTATTGCAATCAAAATAAAAGTTCATATTTACACCATGAAGGCCCCTATGTGTTGCATATATTTGCATATATTCACTTATGCATGCATATATTTAAGAAATATGTTATATTTATATTTACATATGATATAAATCATACATAAACATGATATAAATTATATACATAAGCATGAATATTTATTATATACATGTAGGATGTGTATTTATATTTATATATATGCATATAAATATATACAATACACATATATTATGTACACACTTAATCGATTTGACAGCCCTGAACATACGTATTTACTTTTTTCATATTACAAACAACCAAAATTACTAACAAATATTTACAATTTGTAAACAAATTATTAATATATATATATATATATATATATATATATATATATATATATATATATATATATATATATATATATATATAAACAGAGCCAGCGATTCCACATTTACTCACCCAAAGAAACTTTTGTAGCAGTTTATTTATATATTTACATAGAAATAGTAACTGGCTAATTTATAAGAACGAAAACAAAAAGAGCACTAGATGACGCGTATATTTACCTTGCAATCCATTGTTGGAAACAAAACTTGAAAATGTCATATTTGTCAAAGGTATGTGAACGCCTCTGCACTGTAGGTAAACGAAGATTCATAGTAATTTATATACAGAACTGTCTCAAAATATGGTCATGCTTTTTTTAATGGGAAGGGGACTGTAGGCTAACTCAGTACTGATGAAAGACTATGATGCGCTCCAGTAAGTGGCGCCCTCTTCCGGTCAGTCTGTGAAAAACAGCAGTCGAGAGAAGAGAAGGGAGAAGGGGAGAGAGGGGGCGGAGGACACCGTCTGAGACGGACAGAGAAATAAAGAAAAAAGCCTGTGCGTGCTTTCGCAGGCGGAGTTTCGGTCTTGCGCACCGTTGGAATTCACGATCTCTGTGTATTTTCCTCGGGGTTGCTTGAGGAGGCAGAAGGAGCGAGGACGCGCCGTCAGCGAGCAGATGTTATAGCCGGACTATCCCTGTTTCCAGCCTGACAATCGAGCATATCCTCTGTTAAAATGTGGCAGCCTGCGTCCGAGCGATTGCAGGTAAGATTTGACGTCTAATTACTGTAAGAAACGCGTTTATTGTCTGCCGTTCACTTTGGAGACGCGGTGTGCAGGCCACACAAGCTTCTCATCCAGCAAACCTCCTCCAGGCTCCGTTCATCTGATGAGCCGCTACACTGGTGTTGCGAGGGTCTTTAACTTTGTATCTCTCCTCCTGGCTGGAGCTCAGCGCGTCTGGACTGCAGCTGCGAGTCCCCTCGCGAAATAGAGCTGAAGTTTTACACTTCTTTCTGAATCATGTCATGCCGTTCCAGACCCAAGGCCATTTCACACCATTGCTGTGTCTGTCTGGAGTCTGTGAAATGGCTGGAGAGACTCTGTTGTGCTGGAACTGACTCTGCTCCTGGCCTTGCTCAGGCTGCGTTCACACAGGACTCGTTTGCGCGGTTTGTAAGCACCAGAAAAGCCTGGAAATATCAGTGAAGTTTAAACTTTTTAAACTTAGAAAAGTCATTTAAATTACAATTTCACTGCCTGGTGTTCAAACTGAAAACTTGTTAAAATCTCTTTAAGACCATCTTTTTTTTTAACTTTTTTTTTTTTTTTAGATGGGAAATCCAGTATAAACTGCATGCAGTGGTTTGAAACATGGTTGTTCACACTGGTTGTTAACTGGTCATTAGCTGCAAAAAAAAACTAGCTACCAGCTGGCCAAGACTGGTCTTTGAAGCTGGTCAGCCGGCTAATAACTAGCAAGAAAACAGATTTTACAGTGGGTTAATCCCTATTCACTAATCACAAATGGAAACTGGTTATAAAGGTGTGGGAATCCTGAAATACGCAGGTGTAAAATGAACATTGATTGTCACAGCAAATACTTGCCACAATGAGTGTTGTTTTTAATCCTGAATGTCACGTTTAAACAGTTCAAGATGTCTGATAATATCTGACCGGCATCTCAGAGCGGGTTTACACATACAGCACATCTGTTGACAAGCTGTGTGTCTTGTTTTTTTTGCAGTGTAACCTTGCAGAGAAGCAACACTAGCATTCAGTTCCTTTGCAGAATATTTAGCCAGATTTCTCCAAGCATTCGGATTCATCCAGTTATAGAAGTCCAGCAGTTACCTGCAAATCTGCTTTTAAAGAAAAAAGAAAAAAGTTCACGTCAAGCATTTTTTATCTCCTGGGGTGCTGGGCTTCAGGTCTCCTCTGTTTGTAATATTATCCAGATGTGAAGCGGGACAGGCTTCACCAGATGAACTTGCACAATCTTTCCTCACAGAGTTTGCACGGCGACACTGATGAAATAGCGTAGTAAACCTTTGAAAACTGCTTCGACTGATCTGATCAACAAAATGTGCTGCAATGTGTAGCAAAATGTTTGTGTCAAACCACTATAAACGATTTAAAACCATGTAAAAAAAGCTAGATTTTAGTAATCTACCACAGTTCTGTGCAAACTCAAGATTAAAAGTTCTTCCTGAACTAATCCAGTAGATTAGCTTCTGAACTAAGACTGGGCAAAACAATCATCACAATACTTTTATCAGTTGGTATTGATAATTATCACGATCAATTTCAAATCTTGATTTCTTTCAATTTTAAAGGCGGAAATTTTGCTCCTAAGTGAAAGTTTTAGAAACCAGATCCTTAATTGTGGTTTTAAAAAACAAACACTTTACACTTTTCCATTCATTTCTCCTTAACAAAATAAATATCTTAATTTCTGCATCTTCTAGTGAATGATATAGTTTCAAATCATGAATCAGGTTTGTGTTGCCTGACTTTTATGACGTGTATCTTCAGCACAGTTTGCAGTGCTGGCTGCAACATATTCATAATTGTACATTTTTTTTGTTTCTCAGAAATGCACTTTTGACAGTAGCTTGAGCTGACAGTAGTAGCAGCTTGAGTTAGGATGCAGAAGCAAATTTATGTTCATTATCAAAAACGGTAACATCTGTACAAACAACCTCATTTGATATAGTGAAATGTATTTATTCTGACTGTTTGTGAGTTTGTCTTAGCACACATTTAGATCATGATAACCACAGTTAAAACCACACATATCATGGTACAAATGTAACTATGGTTTCTAGGTCTTTGTATGAAAACAGTAGTCTAAATAATACATTAAATATAAATGTACATATGCTATATCTTAATCACTAAAATCTGTAATAATCCAGTAACCCAGTAAAAAAAAAAATATAGACATCATGAGTTTTGTCCTCTCACAGTGTTCCACTCAGCGTTACTCCACTTTTATGGATCTCAACAAACCAGAGCCAGCATCAAGATCCATTGCTTTTTGAGTAGACCGTTGTGGTTGATTGACTTTGTGTGGAGCAGCACATACATGTGTTTTCACACTTTGCTCATTTTGAAATAAGACAGAGCAGGTTTTCACTTGAATCTGAGACGGCAAGTAATAAGTGTGGTTTAGTACTCTGATAAATGTGAAACATCTCATGTTTATTAACCTTTGGAGTAGTATGGGATCGTCATTTCTGTGCCCCTGGGAGGACGGTTTCACATTTGGGATTCAGTGACGTCACAAACAGTAACTACCAAATTCAAACTGTGCTTTCGTGCTTTGGCTGATGCTGAGCCAGAAACAGATGCACTCTACACTTGTTATGTAATCACAACTATGCAGTGTTTTTAACACATAATGTTTATTTCAGCTTTCCCACATTTCAAAAAGTGAAGTGACCTGTGGCAAAGTATGGTGAACCATACACAAAATTTTGCAACAAAAAAACCCTCAATACATGCAAAAGATAAAAAAAAATATATATATGACCACTCGGTAAGGCAAGTCAGAATCCACTCTCTCCTTTGAGACAATATCTTTATTTTTCATGCACTTTTTTGATTGACAACTTTGCAGATTGTTTTTATTTAAGGATATCTGCGTTATAAACTGCAAATGAGAAAAAAAAACATATGACCTGCTCTTTAAAAAGAAAGGATTATTTGAAAATGATCACTCAAGTTGATTCATCTTAACTCGCAAGATATTCTGGATTAAAAACAAGTTAAGCTCAGTTGAGTTGGGGACTTAAGTCAAACTGGAAATTTTCTCTCAAGTGGACTACTGTCGTGTGTGTGTGTGTGTGTGAATGATATTCTTCTGATGCTTTGAGAGAAGCACACACTTGAGATCACTCCTGCATGGCTATCTATGATGATCCAGAACGTATCTAGTGTAACACAGACACACATTCTTAGCACCGCAGATCCCGGCATCGTGAGGGTCTCACTGTTATATTTGCATAGTACTTTCCCAGAAGTGATCCCAAAGACTACCCAGGCACAGTTATACTGTTGCCTCCCTAGTGTTGGGCAGTGGCCTGATGTTGCAAATTAACAAAGAGACTTGATAGATTTCCTTACAATGCATTGAAACGAGATCTAATTCTCAAGCCCTCCGCACACAAACACTCATGTGCACTGATTCTTTCCCAACACACTTTTCTCAAAATGCACTGAAGCACTCTCAGTGTCTGCTGCATAGTAACCATGACTACCAGCAGGCTCTCTCTTTGTGGCGTTTCCATGGTAATGGGCATCACTGTGTGATGGCGATGCTCAGTCTCATTCTCTTCTCTCCCGTTCTGTGATCTGGAACCGTTCTCTATTGTGTTTTTGTCTCTGAACCTCCATTTGAGCTCAGAACTGTCCTTTATAATCTGGTTATTATCCGGACAACTGCAGCACACACACACGACTGACACAAATGCATAAAAAATAATAATAATTACCCTCATGTCATTCCAAACCCATATGGCTTCATGTATTTTTTACATTTTTTTTATTTTTTTTTATTTTGCAGAACTTAAAAAGAAGACATATAAAGGATGTTTTCCATGCAACCCAAGCTTTCTATGTTGCAAAAGCACTGTAAAAGTGATTGGCTCGACTTGTTGCACAATATTTCATGTTTGCTAAAGTTATGTAATAGCTTTGAATGAGGAATAGACTGAAATTTCAAATGTCATTCAATGAAAAACGTCCCATCCAGTGAGATGTTAACATCTGAGACTGGTTCAGTAAGTCAGTGAGCTCAACACATCATGCAGTGCATGAGTAACCACTGACAGCATTTCCATTAGTTTGTAAAATATCCCTTTAGATGTTGCGTGTAATCAGTATGGCAGCCTAAGCCAGTCTCAGCAGGACTTAAAATCATGTTCAAATGCCCAAGACAGCAGAAATTATGCCCACATTGCATATTATGCAAACATTGATTTATTCATACACCTCAAAATATATTTTTGTTACCAGCTATCACTAACAACAAATGCAAGTTCTTCTTTCCATTTCATATATCTACAAAGTCATCATTATTTTCTGCTAACACTTAAATTTCATTTCCCTCTTGGTGAAAATGGTTAGAGTCTTTGTTAGAGGATTAGTCATCATCATGTTGTTCCAAACCTGTTTGAATTTGTTTCTTCTGCTGATCACAAAAGAAGATATATATAAAATAAAAAAAAATTGGGGAACAAACAGCTGCTGGTGGCCACTGTTTTCTAATGTATGGCTGTCTGCTGGAAACTGTTTGTATCCCAAATAAAATAAAATAAAAATCTTGTTTTGTGTTAACAGAAGAAAGAAACTCATACTTGAGGGTGAGTAAATGATAACAGCTTCCATTTTTGATTGAACTATCCCTTTCAGAGAGATCACGGCACAAATGCAGGTTGGAACCGACTGCTTCTGTAATATCAGGCAGTTCAGAGTGGGATTCACAAACGCTTGCTCTTGAAAGATGGCTCAGTGCCCAGTTTATTTGGACCATTGATTCAGACATGCGCTGCGCACAGTAGACCAATCACAACAGACTGGGCTATCTGACCAATCAGAGCAGAGTAGACTAACATAAATGAGGGGTTTAGAGAAACTGAATCTTGGAACTGCTTCAAATAAATCATTTGGGAATCACTGGTAAAAATGAGGTGATATTAAATGTATATTTTGGGAAAACTAAAAAGTTTTTGACCTTGCAAAAAAAACAACATTATTAACCTTAAAAAGGGCATGATAGGGGCACTAGGATAGGCAGGTGGGTGCAATCCTGTTTCTCGAATACCTTATAAGAGGTACCTTGATTCTCTTAAATAACAGTTAATTTACTAAAACACCAAGGTCTATCCGGAAAAGACGCCCATGTTAGCTGCTAATTCCTCGTCCCATTACAAAATTGCCTGTTGTAAAAATTTCCATCCCGCCTTATTTCATTGTTTATGTCATTATAAGTGAACTGAATTGAACCCACCTTCAAAGTTAAATCCAGTCTTTCTGTAGTGCGTTCGCATGGAGGGGAGAGATTTGGGTTTGGCATTAGTGTGAAGTATGTGTTTTTGGGTGTTCTTAAAAAGGATTAATTGAGAGAACTGCAGTACAATGTGGCCTTATTCTGTTACAATGCAGAGTTTCCAAGAATATCATTTGGTTTGAGTGAGAGTTTGTGTGCATGTGTTGAGTGAGTTTGAGGGTAAACCACAGATATGTCTGTCTGTCGTTAGCTTCTCTAGTGTCTGGCAGGACTCTCTCACAGGGTTCACAGAGAGCTTATGTTGGGGTCTGTGTACATCTGAAAAATATGTGAAAATGAATGCATTTACAGTTAACTGATGCATATGTTTATTTGTGCGAATGTGTGAGTGGTACTTGTACTAGTTGACATTGATTGGTGTTTTTAGGAAGGTGGGTGGGGCCAGCATTGACTTTGAGGTTTTCCGCTGCCATTGGCATCTTCCCACGCCATTTTTGTTGGATTTTTGTATCCAGTGGCATCCACCAATGGCAGCACACAACCTCCCACGTGTCTGTCCTGACTTGGCCCTGGCGGGTCCATGTGAAACGCAACACGGACCCTTATAAAATTATACCCAAACCTCGAATTTACAAGCTTTGTCTGGACACACTATCATTCTTAGCAAACTACCATTTGCGTATACCATCTGTGTGTGAAAGTCGGCTTTCAAATAGGCCAATGAATTGCCTTTGGAGAGTAACTCGCATTCTTCGCATCTCTTGCAAAGTTTTGTTGGGCACATTTGCCAATTGCCTGAGCTGTAAATGCCATGCTATTCATTTATTTTAAGTAACACTACTTTGTTTTGTCAGTTTGAATATGTTTGTTCACTGAATGGAAAATATTTCATTCAGCCAATAAATTCATCGAGACAACTATAGCTTTCAGCAGGTTTTCAATCCATAGTTTTGTAGGAAACTTAATAGATAACTGTAGTTCTGAGTTGGCCTGCAAAATAAATAAAATAATAATAATTATATTAGGGGTGCTCCGATCACGATCGGCCGATCGTTATGCGCATCTCGTCAGTAAAGCCGGTTTTCTAATCAGCGGTTAATTCCATCAGGTGAGTGATTTCACATAGAGCAGCTGTTACTACACAGAGCCGTTGTTAACTGAGAAGATGCGCCAATAAACGATGAAAATTAACGTGATTTGCGCATCTTCTCTATTAACAACGGCTCTGTGTAGTAACAGCTGCTCTATGTGAAATCACGCACCTGATGGAATTAACGGCTGATTAGAAAACCGGCTTTACTGACGAGATGCGCATAACGATCGGCCGATCGTGATCGGAGCACCCCTAATATATATATATATATATATATATATTTTTTTTTTTTTTTTGTAGGCCAACCCAGAACTTCACATCACCCTGGTTCCTTTGTCAAAAACCCAGTAGGTGTTTTGAATTATTGCAGAAAATAAGCTCTGTTTTTTTTTTTTTTGTAACAAATAAACACATATTTTATAATTTACAATCGGTAGAAGTAAAAAGCGAAATGAAAGCTATATGACACAGTTGCATGGCTTCAACGACACCAATACTGAGCTTCCAACAACTTTCAGTTTTTATATAAACATTTTCCATGGAAGTTTGAGTTTGAATAGTTTGCAAGAGTGTGATTATAAACACAATGAGGCTGTGAAAGTGACTAGTGTGTAGACCCTCTTTAGTCCCATTTAACCACTTGTTACTAATGGCTTTAAAAAACCACTGATGTATTTTATGTCATAGAATAAAATGTAAAAATATCCTGAGCACAGACTCAAATGGGGGAGTTTCTAACTAAATTTGAAAACATTGCCCGAATCATTGTCATACTGGCTACAAATGTCCTTGAAGATGAGTGGAGACGGCAAAGTCATGGCTTTTGTAGTTCAGTTGTGGAAGTCATGAAGTGAAGGCCTTTGGCAGCAGTGAAGGCCAACAACAGTGTTTTGAATTGTTGCAGATATTGGCAGGCATTATGAAGACTGTTGCATTCAACTCAAAATATGCTGCAGAGACTCTGTTTATGCATTTCTGACCTATATTTTGGAGACCAGATTGCAGAGGAATGTTGCCAGAAGTCAGCTAAATCTGAGTGTGGATGAAATACGAGGCTTGTCAGATGTAATCAAGCTGATAGCCGCCAGAGATCTGCCTGAACCGTTTCCATTGTCTCACTACTTTGCTAACTCACTCCAGCTCTCTCATGTTTTTCTCTTTCTGTCTATGTCTGTGAGTGATATATGAATGAACACAGACACTCCTGGTCTTGTTAAACCCATCACTGCAGGACAGACCCACAAACGACCGTATAATGCGTTAAACACTAGCACAGTTTAGTTCATCTCTCACCCACACACAGCAGGCAGAAGGCACACATATTTAGGCCATCCTTAAAGGGGGGGGGGGGGGGGGGGGGTTGAAATGCTATTTCATGCATACTGAGTTTTTTACACTGTTAAAGAGTTGGATTCCCATGCTAAACATGGACAAAGTTTCAAAAATTAAGTTGTACGTTTGAAGGAGTATTTTTGTTCCAAAAATACTCCTTCCAGTTGGTCACAAGTTTCGGAAAGTTTTTTTCGAGTATGGCTCTGTGTGACGTTAGATGGAGCGGAATTTCCTTATATGGGTCCTGAGGCACTTCTCCCGGAAGAGCGCGCGCTCCCGTATAGCAGAGCAGAGACATTCACTGATCAGAGAGGGACCAGTGGACGGAGTTTATTTTTACAGAGCATCGACGGAGTTGTGCAAGTGTTTGTGTTTGTTCCCTGCATTTCGAAGATGCTTGTTTTACAAACAAGGCCCTGTTTGACGCCGGATTTGCACATCGTTTATTTCTTAAGGATAATGCAGTCCCAACGAAAAAGGGTCACGATCGTGTGTTGGAACCGCATGCGGTGAGTAAAACTGCTTCAAATATCTCTGTGTTGTTAACTTAGCTATCGGCACGTAAGCACATCAAGTAAACCTCTTGTACACCTTTAAAGAAAAAAAAAAGACGACATAAAGTGGAACTTAGTCATTTTCCAAAACCGCAAAGTGTAACGGAGGCCAGCGAGTAGTGCTGTGCAGCTAAACCTCCCCGATCTCAAGAGATGCACTAGCAACAGACGCTAGTGGCTGTAGCCATTTAGCCTCCTTGTTAGAGGAGACCCGGGTTCGAGCCCCGCTCGGAGCGAGTGCGAGGAGCGTCAGAAAGGACCCGGGAGAGAGGGGTTACATAAGCAAATATATACAGTTTCAATACATACCACATAGAGACGCTGTTGTAGTCGTTGCTGCTGCTGCTCTCGTTCAGTTTCAGCCTCGGGATCTGATTCTGGATCATAAATAAACGGCTGAATCTGACTGTAAGCCATGGTTTGATCTGGATGATGGTTTTTTTTCTTCACGGTAATGTCACAACTTCCAGACGCTCTCAACGCAAAAGCCTACTCGAGCTCGTGATTCTTTAGCTCCACCCACACGTCACACCTCCAGCTGGTCGTGTTTTTCCGAAAAAAATCGGCACAGACTATTTTTCTCTTATAAATATAATAAAACTAAAGACTTTTTGGAGATATGAAGGATGCAGTACCACTCTATAGGTACTCAAGATTAACAGGAGATTGAGTGAAAATGAGCATTTCACCCCCCCCCCCCCCCCCTTTAAAAATATTTTGGTTTGCAGTAACATCTATTTTTTTTTTTTAAAGGTTTTAAGCTTCAATGTAAAAAAAAAAGTAAAATGGTGATGAATTTTGGAATAGGTATGAATTTAAACAAATTAGCATGGGGTTGTGGGTGGGGGGAGTGCATGTACAGCTCTCTCTCCACCTTCAATACCACGACTTAGGTGCCCTTGAGCAAGGCATCGAACCCCCAACTGCTCCCCGGGCGCCGCAGCATAAATGGCTGCCCACTGCTCCGGGAGTGTGCTCACAGTGTGTGTGTGTGTTCACTGCTCTGTGTGTGTGCATGGGTTAAATGCAGAGCACAAATTCTGAGTATGGGTCACCGTACTTGGCTGAATGACACTTCACTTCACTTTTAGATCATGACGTCACTGGCTGGGTCTTCAACCTGTGCCTTCGGGCGCATCATTGCAAACCTCATTTTGATGCAGGCTGTATAAACCACAAACAAATTGAAATCTTTGTCAAAAACATGTTTATTGAATGAATTTCAGGTGAGCAGAAAAAAAATTAGGTTGTGTTATACTGTTTTACTCGCTAGGTGTCAATGCAACCTACAAATGAGAGACCGTTTACTTTGCTTTCTTGTGTTGTCACTTTTGTGAAAATAATCCTGTTTGATTTGAGTGACAAGTGTTCACTGAATCGATTGTAAAATCTAAATAAGTTTTATACGGCAAATAACACCAAATATAGGTAAATCCACGGACAACAGGCAGGACGAATGTAAAGACCAATATTTCTGATGATTTATTGGCTTGAACAATGACGAACAGGAGTGCAACATCCACGAAAAACAATAAGAGTAGACTGCCATAATGCAAAACATTTACTGCAGGCTTCAACATGGCTGTTTACATGATTAGAAATGTCAACAACAACAAAAAAAAAATTGCATTCTAGCCCGAATCTGTATCTGTATGCATGAGACTGTCTGAATACCGGCAGAATTCACATTTCTGTTGTTAAAAGAGAAACATTGTGCAGAAGTATTTTTTGCTGTTATGTGTGTGTGTCCGATGCTGCAGTTGCTGTGTGACGCGTGTTCAAAAAAAAAAAAAAACCTGGACATGCTCCGAGAGAAGGTCGTCAAAGTCAATTTCCTATTTTCGTTTTCGAAACTTGGTTGATCCAATCAATTCGTGCAAAAGATTTTCAAACATAAAGTGACAGTCGACATGGTCACGGTTTTAGACTAGATGGGAGAAGGGATGGGAAAAGATCTGGGCACAGTTAAAGCGGTGTCGAGCTGTTTTAATGAATGTTTTAGATGTATTATGGTGCCCGAACCCGTATGACTTTGAACAGTGACCGCGAACATTTGGTTTACTGCAGCCGCAGCCATCATTACCAAGCGTGAACCATTGACTCTGACAATGAATGAGAGGAGTGTGCCATAGTGTGAACATCCGTGTAAACATAGATGACGTCACTGTTTTTTTTAAAAGAAAGAACGTAGTCTTCGTTTGTATATAGGCCTTGGCAATTTATATATTTATAATACTTACTAAAATATAATTAATATTATTTTATTGCTTTTGTATTAGTTGTTTGAAGATTTAAAAAAAATGGTCTGTCTTAACGCAAATGTACAACCGGCAAGTCGGTCGGACTAAAAGCAAATATAAATAGATTTGAGTCAGTCCTAAATTGACAGGGTCAGTAGGGTTACGGCAAATAAGAATATTATTAAGGATGGCCTTATATATGGTTCACAGTTTAGATCTGACAAGTTTTCTACCTCCCTTTCTTGAACACAAGCTTAAACATTGCTTATTTTAATTGTATTTTATTTGATGCATGTTGTAGACTTCTCTCAGAGTAACTTTGTGCAGACACTTCAACTATTATTATGACTGGTAATTACTACTTAGGCAACTTATTGGACAGATTTACCAAGGTAAAGCTCAGCAAAATGTATGTATGTAGTTATTTATTTTTGCTGTAAGTTAAATTTTATTGTCACTTTGTGACCTGTTCTGTGGTCCTGATGTAAAATTAAATTTGTATTTTATTAATTGTATTATTATTATTATTATTATTATTATTATTATTATTATTATTATTATTATTATTATGAAGTTTAAATGTATTTTTTTTTGTTGCGACATTTACAAGACAACATAACAAAACCATCAGGCCAACCTTTTTCTCACTAGAACATTTGTTGTGGACCTCGATCCATTTGGGCTCATACTGATGCTGCAAAATTGCAAGAAAATGCACTCAAACTTGGGTTTGGACCAAGTGATGAAAGCAAATTCCCAAACCCTATTCTTGGAGGCCCCACATTTTGGATATCTCCCCATTTGTTTTGGTCTTGAAGTCACTACTGATGAACAGATGAGTGCTCTCCTGAACTGTCAGAAGACTTATTTAAATATTGCACGGGAAAGAGAGATCCGACTGGTTATCCAGATAGAGTCCAGATGGAAGTCACTTGATGTTGCCAAGGGTAAATGCACCATGTCCTGATTGACTGATGATCCGATCCGCCTGATTGGATCATTGTGATCGCATGTTAATGCCAAGTGTAAACGCAGCCTTTGATTGGGTACTTATAAAGAGGAAACCACTGGCTTAATTCACTGTGCTGTGCCCTAAAGATTGGTTGGAGACAACAAACTCGGGGCGTTAGTAGCTCAGGTGTGGAAGTCATTAAGTGAAGCTCATTGGCAGCAGTTTGGGCCAGGAACATTGTTTTGAATCGAATCATAGCAGACATTGGCAGGCATAGTGAAGACCTCAGCAGAGAATTAATGTAAGAAACATTTTGGAGGTTCAAAATAAGCGTTTTTGTAAGCTCGGAGATGGAGGATATAGAGCCTAGTCAGAGTAGAAGCCTTTTTTTTTTTTAGAATATGAGGCTGTGATGGATAGAAGCAGTCTGTTGACAATATGTTTAAAAAAAAAAAAAAAAAAAATCCATCACAAAAAATAGAAACGCTAATTACAAAATGCATACTAAATTATGAAATAGAGCTCTCCTATTATAATCAATAAAGCATTCTGCACTGCAAGTTTACAGTTTCAGTTCAGTTTATTATAAGTTTAATTAGTTTAATGACATGTTGGTGTTTTATCATTCACTTGGATGTTATAAGATCCAGCTGGACAAACAAAAACTGTGTCTGTCTTCATTTACATGTTTTTAGTTAACTATTTTTAAACAATCGTGTGTGTTTGTGTGTGTGTGTGTGTGTGTGTGTGTGTGTGTAAAAAAATTAAATAGTTAACTGAAAACAATCATTCAATTAACTGCAACTAAATTTGCTTTAAAACATTATAATACAAACTATGAAAAACAGATAGCATTTTAAGATGAGCTGTTTGTTATTTAATTGTTAGCATTTTTTAAACTAACAGCACATGTAATCTAAATATAAAAATAAAGAAAATGTGCATGTACAATTACATATCCAGGAAATTATTTGTTTTAGCCGGGTCACACTGTTCTCATTACATCTAGCAAATCCCAAATAATCCAGAATGGTTGACAATGCTCTTTGTTTTGGTACTAAAGCTTCTTTTAGCAGCTCATGTGATGTTTCTTCAGCACTTGTTATTGTTGGCCTCTAAAAACAGAAGTGAAACTGTTCCAGTGGATCAGTGCCTGTGTTACAGAAACGTGCATCCACTGCTGAAGTAAATGAACAAAATGTGTCTAGAGTTTTCCTGAAATGACGACTTTGCTCCGAGAATGTCCCGTGTTTCTCAGAAACTCTCTCTCTCTCTCTCTGGAGAGAAACCCTGCGCTCTGTAGGAGGTAAAGTTCTTATTTCAAGAAGGGAAGTTTAAGGTCAACATACCAAAAGTTTGAATTGTCATTGTTTTTTTTTTTTATTATCATTTTATTATGTAGAAATTTCAACTGCTATGTTTTGGTAAACATTTGAGCCCAAATAAAGAGCAGAACGTGACAATAACTGCAGTTAAACACAAGCACACGTGGTTTTTCATGGAAGATGTCCATTGCTCCATCTCTATAGTCTTCTGGTGAAGAAGCCGTAAAAAGTCTCTGAAGGATTGTTTTTTTTTTCTTGACTTCCTGACTGAGAATAAAAATGAAACGCAGTCAAAATATTATGAATAAAATTCCAGATTTGTTTCAGCACCTCGCCCTCCCCTGAACAAGCCTCCCTTTCTTTCTCTCTGTTTTTCTCTCTGTTTCACTCTTTATGCTTTTATCCTCAGACCACAGGAATGTTTCTTTCTCTCAGAAAGTTGTAAAGTGCTGATTCTGGGCTCAGGGTGTGTTTATACATGTGGCTTCTGTCGTTCACTCGCTCAGTTCGCCCTCTTTTCCATATTTCTTCACTTTCTCCTCACCCTTCGAAATCTTCTATCATCTTTGACTCAAACGGCTCTGATTCAGATGAATTGATTGAACCAGAACTACACCCTGGCCGATAAATCTTAATTTGGTTTATATTTAGGCTAATTTTGTCATGCCGGCCCATCACAGTACAGGTGTAGTACACTCCATTTAACACATTTGAACAAATTAAGTGTGATTCAGCAACAAATGAGTTGTTTCTTTAAATGAATCATTCAAAAAGACTCACAAACTTTCTGTAGTGACTTTATAAGTTTATAAGTGTTATAAGTGTTAGGGCTAGTTTATAAGAACTGAAGTGTTCATGATTTTATAAAAACAAAAAAATAGTTTTGCTAAAGTCTGTATCCACAGATGCCAACTGAACAGTTTGGTCCCAGTTGTTAATTATATATATTGTAAAAATATTTATAACGTGTAATGTATAATTTAGAAGGTTCCCTGTATATTTTCTATAAATATAATTTTAATCTCCCTTAGAAAATAGTTTGAGGGGGTGAGTGCTGTCTTTTGTATTAATAGTGTATAAATGACAGTCCATTACAGAATGAGAGTGGTCTGAGAGAAAGAGAGGCGTCTGTGTAATATCACACAAGTGTGCCATAAACTTTATGAAGTAACTTGGATGTAATGCGCAAACGATTTCATTCACCCATGCAGGTTGTGGAAGTGGTGTTTTATGAGTTTAAACAGAGGCGTCTGTGAATCTGTATTTGTTAAACATGTTCAAGCTGTAGCCTAAACTTAGCTCTTCTCTTTTTCAGCATTTACAGACCATGCTGAAGACCAAACTCAACGTGCTGACGCTCCGCAAGGAGCCGCTGCCTACAGTGATCTTTCATGAGCCAGAAGACATCGAGCTGTGCTCCGCCACACCTCACACCAAGAACCGCACACACACAGGATACAAGGTGAACGAGCTGGTGATATCTGCCGTTTGGAAGCATTTTTTGACCGACTGAATGGATAAATGATCAAAAATGGTGCCTTCAACATTCGCTGTGTACGTAGTTTTTCAGGCTTGATTTTTTTTAATGGAATCTACCTGAATAAATCATGTGAAATCTCCTAAATTAATTAATCTATTACACAATAAATGTAATATAATTAGGGAAATGTGCTCATTTATTTTAAGTTTATTCTCAAAAGTCTGCTATTTTAAATAGAGTCTGTTTGTATTTTGTTATTTTATACATTTACAAGACTGTATACAGCCAATCAGCTCAAGTAGGGAAATACATGAGAAATACTATAAAGTCCTGCACTAGCACTAGCAAAGCTACTGCTCATTAAACAAGGTATAATACCTTAGAAGAGTAGTATCCATAACCACAAGCTCTACTCTTCTGCACACTGGTAACAATTCCACTGTGCAATGGAAACTTCAATGTAAGAGAAACTCTTACAAATGTCAAACGCAACTGAACATTAAACATTAATAGATGCTTCCCTTCACTCAAAAACATAAAGTAGCATTTTACTCTCCATTTCCAGCCATATGCAAAGCATGCTGGGAACTAACAATCACCTCTAAAATAAATGTGCAAAATTGAGCTAATTCACTTAAAATAAATAGGCAGGCTTCTTTCCTTAATTATTTTAGTTTAATCAGTTCCCCAATTCAAGCACCAAAACTGCTTAAGTTTCCTTAAAAAAAATTGGAAAACGCATCTCTTGGTTTTCTTAGTAAAAAGTCCTCATTATTTTCTATACAACACTGAATCACAATTTCTTTAATGAAATCTACACATTATTTTTAATTATCACCTTAATTTTTTTAATGAAAAGGTAACTTTTGGAAAAATATATTTTTTACATATTTGTTAAACCTGTCATTATGTCCTCAAGCTCCTCTGGCTCCTCCCAGTGCTCCTATTGCCATTTGCAGAAACTCCATCGCTCCCGGTAAAAAACAACCAATCAGAGCTGCGGTCCGTAACTTTGTTTGTGTTCAAAATGTAGAAAAATGTATATAATAAGCGAGTACACCATGAATCCATTTTCCAAACCGTGTTTTTAGCTTGTCCTGAATCACTATAATAAGTGTTTATATTCGGACTATTTTAGATTGCTTCGGGGATACCGCGGCGGAGTAACCCAGTACCTTTGTGATTCTTCATAGACATAAACAGAGAGAAGTAGCTCCGGCTACGATGTTCTTCCGCAAGACGCAAGCAGTTCTGTTTATTAACCGCTAGAGCCTCAAAAGTTACCTACCGCAGCTTTAAGGGAGTCGAACTGCATGACATTTTATTACCTGAACTAACCTTCCTTTGCAATAAAAATATCAAATGATCAAATATTTTAAGAGTTTTAATGACACAGTAAAGAGGGCTCTTCTTTATGAAATAATTTCCTGTGTTATGATTTTCTGCATAATGGTTACAGCACATGACTTTCATTTGGCAGACAAAGGGTTTTCAAATTTTAACAAATAGTCAAAAGCAGTTTTGTTAAAATATTATTTGTTGTGGTTTAAAAAAGTTATGCCAAATTATGAAATAATGTTTTATTCTCAAGAATGTTATATTTTCAATATAGATTCTTCATTATAATCGTAGGAAAGTTGTCACCTGACTTTTTTTTTTCTTTTTGCCCCCCAAAATGTTTATAAATGTACATTTTTTTATGAATCTATAACGTTTTTATATGTTATTGAATAAATTAATAGATCAGAACATAAAACTGAGCATCATGTCATTGAACTGATTATTAAATGTAAAAGAGATGCTCCACAATGACCCAAATATTTCTGAGGCAAACAAAGTTGAAGTTCAGTTTTTGTTCAGAAATTTTAAAGAGTTTATTTAATGGTCTGAGTTTGTTCAGGACGACCTGTTTGTCCTTTGGGGAAATTGGGAAATAAGTTCCATTCAGTTCCACTAGTACCATACAGATTACATTCTTCACATAAATAAATAATTTTAAAAAACCTGGTTCCTGCATTTGGACACATTCATGTACTAGTGTAGGTCTACCTGTCCTTGTAGAATATTGTAGAGTCACATGCATGTATTGAGAGGAAGAATAGCAGAATAATACATGAGCTAAAAATACAGAAAATCTCTCAAGGATCTCGGCCTACTAAAGAAGATGATGTGGTGTTGCCATGGAAACCGCAGCATCCATTCATGGCGAAATGCTGGCTAAGACGAACACAGCATCTCTGTCTGTCTTTGTCTGTGTCATGGCCATCCTCGTTTCTATGCCCACTGTATTTGCGCTCAGCTGAAACATTTCACATTTTCATCTGTATTTTAGCATGGACCTCAGAGAATATAAAGCATCTGGTCGCTCAGTCTCCACCACAAACATTTCTACATTTTTGGGTGTGGACTGGTTTTATAATGATTCACATGTTTCTGAAGATGGCAGAAGCTGTTTTAAGCGATGTCCAGTCTGACCATGTGTTGTGGCTTGAGAGAAGCTGTTTGAGAGGGTTAGTGATAGAAAGACAGACAGAAAGAACCACCTCTTCATCCATTGAGGCGCTTTGATTATGTAACAACTCAACAAAGCTAGTCTATATGCTGTTTCCATGGTGAGCGGACCTCTGTGTGTGTGTGTGTGTGTGTGTGTGTGTTATACACACACTCCTGTGCTCACTTCTCAATACATGAAATGTCTGCTCTTTCCCCGTTTAAACTGTTATTTTAGCATCAAGATATTATTCTTGTTTTATTATTATGTATTATATTATTTTATATTTCAGCATTTGAAATATTTCAAACACCGATCTTAAAGCAGTATTTATGTTTGTAATTGTATGTAACAGCCTATAGTGTATTTATTTTAATTGAGTTAATTGATTAAATGTAAGAACTTAACATAAAGAATGATTCTTACATCTAATAGTTAAGTCATATTATAGTCAGGGATCCACACTCACTTAATCTTCTTAATCACTTCACCATTTATTTTAATTTTGCAGCAGAGAACAATCAAACGTTTCGGCAGTAAGCCTTCTTCTCTACATCTAATAGTGATTTACATTTTTTTGTCTTTTTTTTGTTTTGTTTTTTTGTTTTATTGTTATTAACAAAACCACAGAAACATCTGAGTGATTTCAGCGTCTGCTGTCTCACTAAATAAGACGTGAACACATGAAAACATCTCCAGAACTGCTCTGACAGTCACTTCATGAGCAGTTGACCGTTTGATTTGAGTAAAACTAGTGTCACATAAAATACACAGAACTGTAAAGGTACGTCAACCCGTCAAAATAAAAGTCTGGTTAAAGACTATTGTTCAGCAGAATGTACATAGCCTACTACTAAAAAAATAAAAAATTTTAAGGTTTAATCACACAACATTTCTTCCATGTTTTATTTTTAATAGTAAATCCCCTTTGTTTACCAAAAAGTTAATTTTAAAGTTAATTTTCAATAATTAAAAGATGAATTAAATTAATGTTTTGTGTGTTTAATGTTTAATGTGCATCTCAGAAAATGCTTTATTTAAAACCCCAACTGAATGGCACCTAAATGCACGTTATTTTATCTGTCAACTTTTTTGTAATTGTTCATAGTACAAGTACAGACAGAGAAACAATGGGTGGTATTTAAATGTTTATTTTTGATGCATTGCATTCTATGCATTTAAAAAATAAAAAAATAAAAATTCTAAAAAAGGAAACGTAGTTGTTCATTTTAAGAGACCCAGGAGTCTTATTTTCTCTTGCATAATTAATATTGCACTTTAATTATGCAAAAACACATTTTATCCAATTACTCGATTAATAATCGATGGAATTTTTGGTAGAATACTCGATTACTAAAATATTCGATAGCTACAGCCCTAAACTATTGGTGTGCTGCGACAGAGAAAACTGACTTTAGATATTGTTTATGCAAATGTTGCAAAAGCGCCTCATGTGGCAATTGTAAAAAATTCCAGACATATTTGTCCAGAGTTATGTTTTAAGTTCTGACAAATTTCAAAATACAGTGACGCACGAAACTGAGCTTGTTTAGCTATTAGTGTCTGTGTTCACACACTTGTGTAGAGAATGAGTCTGGACTTCAGCAGTGAGTGACTCATAGCATGAGTGTGTGTGTGTGTGTGTGTGCGCGCGCTTCTACTAGCGACTCATCATTTAGATGCTATTTTTTATATATATATTTCTGTGTATGTTTGTGAAAGCCTTCATTATGGAGTCAGAGGTGAAAGATTAATTCTGTGAGCTCAGCATGTACAAAGTCTGTTCTGTGTGCTGTTTACACACACACACACACACATATTCTGTTAACAAACATACTGACACACACACACACACACACACACACAGATCAAATATAGTAATTACATTCCCTCAGAACAAACTTTGTCTGGTTTAGGCACACAAACAGACTCTTTCACATACACACACGTGAGAGTATGCAGTAATGTATGACGCTCATCATACAGCTGTGTCGGGGGACACATGCGCCTCTCATTCTGGAATCATTCATGTCCAGCTCTGGAATGCTGAGCTGGTGAAGAATTCCATTTTTTCTGAATTATGCATGAAGAGTCTGGAGCTCCAGACAGATTTTCGTTCATCACGCTGCCACCTGCTGGACACAAGAGTCACGAGCACAGGAACTTGTAGAGCTTCACAATTGTGTCTGACTGCTCTATATATGCTGTTAATTAATACATAAGGTAGGGCCGGACGGTGGATTAAATGTATTTGCAACATTGTAAATCATGCGTCTTGATGTTATTGTACTTTTTATGTAGCCATAAAGTTTTCCAAAGAGAGTTTATGACCTTGAATTTTATAAGAAAAGATTTTTGTTCAAGGTATTATTTTATATAGTTGTATGTATTGTTTTAATGATATTACATTTATATTTGTTTTAAGCTGTTTGAAAGTATTCTATTGAATTAGATCTCATACTGTCAGACAATTGGATGAAAGCAAAATATTAATAAAAATAATTGTATAGATTTTTTTCAATTTAAGATTTTATTTTATTTTATTTTATTTTATTTATTTTTTTTGTAATTGGGCAGAATTTTGTCTTGACCCCCTCGCCTGTACTTTGTGTTGTGGTTCATTGCAAAAATGAATGTGATTGAAGGAGATGCTCCTTTTTGTTATTCAACTGTTTATTTGTCTGTAAATACAGTAAATATAATATTTTTTAAAAATTATTCAAATTTCTGAAATTTGCATACAAAATTGCAGTGTCATATAAATAATTTAAATATTTCTTTGTGTGTGTGAACCACAAAACCAGTCATAAGTAGCACAAATATATATAGTTATAATATATATCAGTTTGAAACGGTAATTACAAATCATAATAAGTACATAAATTCAAGAATGTTTGCAAAAGGCAGAAAAATATAGTGAAACTGATATTTTTGGCTGTAACAATCAGCCCTTGGTATAAAATACTACACTAGTGAATCACGCCCATGGTGAGTAACTGTGGCCACATGCTGCATAACAGTGTTGCACAAACAACATTGTTTCTCTATGTACTTTGTGTAGGTGTGTGTGTGTTTGCACTGTGTGGATTTACAAGTAAGTTTAGATGATTTACAATCATAGGCCACCATATTAATGCCAGATTAATGAATTGCACAAGAGTTGTGCATCAGAGATGTGGAAGAGCAGCTTCATTGCTGGATGTGTCCCAGTGGCCTGTGGAGGTAAGAGGATGAAGAGATGAATGAGCGCTCTGTTGCTGTCTAGACTCTGTGGTGACTGAGAGCCATCAATCTGCCTGTGTTTGATGATTTCTCACAGCTTCCACCGGAGGCACACACACACACACACACTCATGAGGTTCATGTGAACAAACACACACTTTCTCAGAAAGACTGGAATCAGTCATCTCATCACTGAGGGAAACACACATCAAATACATGAAGGATGACTTGACAACAGAGTGCTTTGAAAAGTCATCATTTAGGTTTTTTTTTTTTTTTTTTTTAAACCGAAATACTACTTGGTGGTCTTACTGTGTATAATTCTTCATTTAAATGTTATCTGATGTGTTAAACTTTGTTTCCAATTCATATTTTTGAAATTTATTTTATTTTTATGGGGGGTTTGGGGCAATTTTAATGCATTTTGGGGCAAATCATTTTGTTAGCATATGCATATGTGTGTGTTTCTAAGAAATCTCTTATCCTCACCATGCATGGTTGCATGTATCGAATCAAAAATGTGTTACAATTTAAAATAGTTGTTTTCTATTTGAATATATTGTCAAATGTAATTTATTCCTGTGAGGCAAAGCCAAATTTTCAGCATTATTACTCTAGTCTTCATAAATCATTCTTATATGATGATTTGATGCTGAGGAAACATTTCTTATTATCCATGTTGAAAACCGATGTGCTGCTTCATATTTTTGTGGAAACATTTTTCCAGGATTTTTTGATGAACAGAAAGTTCAAAAGAACAGCATTTCTTTAAAATAGAAATCTTTTGTAAGATGATAAATGTCTTACTGAGCCCAAACCTTTGAACAGTACTGAGCATTTTTATCTTACAGTATTTTTTCATTTATGATAATGAGGCTTGATGTTATCCATCAGGTATTGGGAAACACACAGTGTTAGTGTTAGTCACAGTGTAGTGAGAAAGAGAACACTCATCCTCTCTCTCTGATGTAGATGATTTCAGATATCACTGGAAGGAAAGCCTCATCTTTCTGTTTCAGACACAAGCGAAAGAATGAGATCAAGAAAAACCAAACGCATCTGGAGTCAGGTCATGAGAGGGATGACTTTGCATTCTGCTGTGAAATTCTCTTAGCAAGTCTAGCACAGATGTTCAAGCCCTTGCTTGTCTTCAAAGTTTGTACAGTTTGTCAAGCAATAAAAAAAAAAGCTATTTTTGTTTAAGAGTATTCTGTAAACGAGTTAAAGAAATGGGAAGGAGAGACCGGGGCCAGAATTAGACCTTGTGATTGCAGACTAAACAAATCTTCTGGAAGAGGAAAACAGACAGCCAGACAGAGTTTCTTTCTTCTGAAGTTTCACATATTCTTTCCAAATCTTTGCCAAAACCACATGCTTTCAAACACAACAAGATAAGATGTTTTTCCCTGAGAAACAACAGCATATCTCTACTGCTCTGGAACAATGATACATAAGAATGATGAAAGGACTGTATATATATATATATATATATATATATATATATATATATATATATATATATATATATATATATATATATATATATATATATATATATATATATATATATATATATATATATATATATAATAAAAATAAAATAGTATAAAATCCACATTCATGGAAATTAGTTAGCTATTCTCGTTTTTCTTTTCTTTTTTCTAAAGTTTTGTACACCAATTTCAACTGAAAGTTATGACTGTAGAACAAGTGAAGTAGCGTAACCATCAAGCAACAAGTAACAAAATGTTTTTTTTTTTAAACCTTAAATGTTTGTAAAATCTTTATTATTATTATTATTATATACCGGAGTAATGACAGAATTCATGTATTATTTAACACGGGAATTAAATTACATAATAAAATATGAAAAAATAAAAAACAGTTCATACTGTATATATGCAAAAAAAAAAAATATATATATATATATATATCTCACAGGAATAAATTATATTTTAAAATATTTCAATATAGAAAAGTTTATATATATATATATATATATATATATATATATATATATATATATATATATATATATATATAATTTTTGGACCGTTTTATTTATTTATTTATTTTTCAATTCATTGATCCAAACAATTAGGACCAAAAAAAGCTACTGTGATTTATTTTAGTTAAAAAGGTTGCTAATTTAAGAAATGATTACAGAGCTGAAAATGATTTTGTAAATGTACTTCTATCATATATCCATACTGATTGTCTAAATATGTCAAAATACATACTAGCAAAAAATATAACATTAACAGTCATTAAAAAATAGAGACAAAAAAAAAGGAATAAACATTCTCAGTATAACAAAATACATTAACATGTTCACTAATCAGTAAAGCCAAAATGTACATTATTTTCAGAATATTGAATTAAAACTAATAAATATTTAGGGACCAATTCTCACTTTTAACTAGTTGTTTATTATCATGCATATTACTAGATTATGTGCTGTTTATTATTACTTCCACACTACCTTACTTACTATTAATAAGCGGCAAATTAGCAGATTATTGAGCCTAAAGTTAATAGTGAGAATTGGTCCCCGAACTAAAGTGTGACCAGAAATGTATATTAAAATAAATCTTTCTTTGTGCATGTTTGCATTTGTCTGAATCTGTACCCCTAATAATGGTTTAACTTTTTCTCTTGTGTGTTTCTAGGTGACCTACCTTGGCAAAGTGACGATTTCCGGCACTCACTTCCTGTCCGGCTGCACCGAGTCTGCTGTGGTGGGATTATGGGACACAAAGCAGACGTCTGTCACCCACGACGACTCCATCACCTCTAGCAACGCCATACTGGAGATCCGGCCGTTCCAGGTGCGACTGCATCACCTGGATGGGCGGGGGGACGCCACGGGGGCCATGGACACCTTCCAGGTGGCGCGCATCGCGTACTGCACGGCGGATCACGACGTCAGCCCCAACGTCTTCGCCTGGATCTACCGGCAAATCAACGACGATCTGACCTTCCAGATGGACTGCCATGTGGTGGAGTGTGAGAGCAAACTAGAGGCCAAAAAACTGGCGCACTCCATGATGGAAGCCTTTAAGAAAACCTTCCACAGCATGCGCAGCGATGGACGCATCCACAAGAGCGGCTCGTCCGACGAGTTCCCCGAAGAGGCCAGCACACCCGACGACGGCTGAGAGACGGGACGGAGGCGGCGGGGGGTTGGGAACGGGGCGAGAGGGAGAACTGCTCGCAATTTTTATCTCTTTGTGCCATAATAGAATATTCTGAAAATTAGCCACAACAAAAAGAGAACGGAAATGGAAATTCAAACCACAGACCAAGAAACTAGTCTGCCTTTTTCTGATCTCGGCTGCCAGACAGTTTGTGCCCATTTTCCTAAAGTGAAGAACTTAACAACAGCAGCTGGTTTTGATATGGTGTGTGTGAAGTGCCAAAACTTGTTACACATTCAGTTCTTCTGCTTTCGTTTAGCCAATCAAACTGGGATTCCAATCTGGAATTCCTGATGTGTGTGTGGAAATCTTTTATGCGTTTTTTTGTTTTTTGTTTTTTGATACGCAGAGGTCGGATAAAAAAATAAAAATAAATAAAGATTTTGTTATTAATGGCAGGCAGCCAGCCTAGGGCATTTCTTTACCTTTATCAGGCCATAGAAGCGTAATTACAGCGACCGTGCATCTGTATCTGCATCTGTATCTGATTCTGTGTTTTTTTCTTTGTCTTTAAGATGCCAAAAGTCAGTGTGCACACGTGTAGTCTAGAGCTTTTGATTAACTATGGAACATGTTCTCTTCTACAAGCTAAGTGTGCTTGACTGTCCAGCTTAGTTCAGTTCATTTATGTGTGCATGAGGTGTTTTCAACAGAAAATACCAGCACCTGTGTTACATGAGATGTTGAAAGCGAGACGTTCCAGATGCATCTGTATTTTAAAGGAATAGTTCTCCCTGAAATGAAATTCTGTCACCATTTACTCATCCTTATGCTGTTCCAAACCTATATGAGTTTCTTTTTCTGCTGAGCACAAAAGAAGATATTTTGAAGAATGTTGCTAAACAAACAGTTCTGGTAGCCATTGACTTCATAGTATAGGAAAAAAAAAAATTATGTATGTAAGTGGCTACCGGCAGCTGTTTGATAACCTACATTCCTCAGATTTCTTTCGTTTATGTTGAATAGAAGAAAGAAACTTGGCTTTTAATTTCTGGGTGAACTGTCCCTTTAACTCATGCTGATTTCGCTTGAAGTTGCTCACATGAATTTTGGCACTTGCCAAGAGAAAGCTGCCTGTGTGAGCTGTGCTTCATACAATGCTACTATATTGACAATGGATTATTTTTTCTTTCTACACAATATTTGGCTGAGATCTCACTATTGTGACTGTGCCAATAGCTCACATTGATTCGAACATGAACAGAAACTAGTGATGGCTCACTTTCGAAACAATCCTTCATGAAGCTTGGTAACAAATCTTGGTTATGAGTCTTTTGTTTCGAATCACTGGTTCAGAGCTTGTGTCAAACTCGGCAAGTTGTGATTTCATCAAACGAGGCTTTACGTCAAACTTTTTTTAATACCTGATTTCAAAGTGTACAGATTCAGATGCTGTTGATCTCGGGTTAGTTTTGTAACATTGGTTCGTTTGTAATATTTTTGTGTGTATAATACAATACGAAAAATATACTTAATTGCTTATAATTGATCTAGTTTAAAAACAAAGACTCCAAATTTTTAAAACACAATTGTTATAAATTACAAAAAGGTGTCATTATGCATGCTTGGGCTAAGTTTTTATTGCATTTATGTATTTTGACCAGTAGGTGGCGCCAGCATGTGGTGTTTCCAGCACTTGAACCAGTGAATCATTTTACAAAGCAATTGATTCAGTTAAATCCGAGCTTCAAAAGGCCTTGTTTCTCCCATCACTAACAGATCTTGTTTTTGGCCCTTTGTTTGCATACAGGGTGGATTTGGAGAGAGTTGTCTGAATGGTTGTGCAGGGGAGGGAAAGAATAAAAGCATAGCTGCCCCATAGAGTGCCTGTCTCTTTCCCCCACCTCCCATGCTGAATGTATGAAGTCTCTTGTGCTGCAAGCGCTATATATATATATATATATATGTACTGGTACTGAAAGCCTTTTTTTGATTATTATTATTGTTTTAGATTTTATATATACATTTGTATTTGCTGGTTTAGAGTCCCTGTCATGTCCAGCACGTGTGTAATATAATGCATGCGTGCGTGTGGCTCCACTCACCTGTGAAAACCCTGTTAGGGGACGATGGATCGTGGAGCAAAGCAAATGAATGAACAGACTCTATGTTTTGAATCGGATGGTATTTGAGATTGGGATTCTGTTGAAGTGCATCTGGTTCCAAGAAGGCAGTGAGCATTTATAAATGTAAAGAAATATATATATATATATATATATGAAAGATATATATACAGTGTATTTGAAACTCATTCGATAAGTTTTTTTTTTTTTTTATACTGCATTAAATGTTTGATATTTTTAATAAAGTGACAAGCACCATTAAAAGAATCAGTGTTATGGCCAACTGTGAATTAGGATCCGGAGCGGAGGGCAGCCTTCAGCGTGACTGATGAGTGTCTCGTTGTTGTTGTTGTTGTTATTGTTTTTTAATTTGTAAAACTGTAGATGAACATTCTCACTACATGTCTTAATGGCTCAGACTCGCTTTAATGGTTTGAAATGTTACCGTAAGTGTTTTTTATGCTGTATTTGCAAAGATAAAAAATATACAGTCATATATAAACTATTTACCAAGCTAAGTTGTCTCTTTTTTTATTTACATATATTATAAAAATGTTTCATATTAACGCTTTTTGCCCACTATAAAATCATTTTAACATCATACCACTCTTTTCTCTTCATCTTCTGCCTCTAGATGGCACTGCAGTACTGAAGAGTGGAAAGGAAATGTGGTAATGCAATCATTTAACCATTCAAATGAATAATAAAAAAGAAGATATATTAATTTGCTCTTATTTCTACTGACAGGACTCTTGTGAAGGTGTGTAGGTGTCAAATAAAAATTGATCTTCAAAAAAGAAAAGAAAATAGTTACTGTAGCATAATTATAAAATAAGGCTAGAGGTAAGAAATTTGACCTTGACAAGACCCTGATGCAGAGTCCTCTCAGCTTTATATAAGTCAGACCGTCACAGAGAACAGTGTTCAGTCAGGTGTGAGATTCCTAAACATAAGAGCTGAGCACTGATTCAGAAACCATACTGAAGGATATGTGTGTGTCTGTACATATATACATATGTATATATACATACACTCAGTCAAACCAAAAATTAATCCGACACAGATATACTTTTGGAAAAATTTATTTAATTTTTATTTTTGTACTAGTGGGTGCAGGACACTATAGTTGATTTAAATAAGTGAGGATGACAAAATAAACCAAACTGAAATATACACAAACATTCTTCATCTACCAGTTATTGATAAAAAAATAGACCCAGGATTATTCAGACACTTCGACCTGATCAGGTTTTGTGTTATCTGATTTCATCTAGATGAATTTGTTGTTGTACCATTTTCTAAACCGTAGTGAATAAATTGTGATAATGGGTGAAATGTTGAAGGTGTCTGAATACATATTTGGTTTGATTCTCTATATAGCCTATGCCACAAATATGTTAATTTCTCAAAATATTTTCAGTGCTTTGGGATTCACTCAATTTTCAAGGAAAAAGGTTTTGAATGCAGTCAAATACTTTAAATCATTTTTGATCCATTAATAGGAACTGCATGGGAATCATTTGTTCATTGAATCTGATTGCAGTAGTTTCGCTGCTTGAGTTGTATTCATTAAAACTCATTAGAAATTGTGACTGTGGATGAGCTTTTATTGTTTTTGATTCATTATAAAGAACTGGCTCAAAAGAGTAATTTATTAGGGAATCAAACTATTATTTTATTCATTAAAACGTCCGTCTCATGATAGTAATTTGCTCGGGCACTCTGACTATACTCTTGCTAAGCTGGATGTCTTCGATTCACTACAAAGAACCGGCTCGTATGAATCATTTGTTCATGTAATCTGACTTGTTTGAGATATATATCGTTAATTCATAAGAAAGAACCAGCTTATAAGATTAATTCGTTCATGAATCTAACTAGACTGGTTGAACTGTATGTTTTTGATTTGCTAAAAAGAGCCGGCTCATAAGACTCATTTGTTTGGGGAATCTGACTGAAGTCTGATTGAACTGTTTTTGATTCACCTAAAAGAGCAAGATTATAAGAGTCATTCATCAGGGAATCGTTTTGAATCACTAAAAAGAACCGACTCATTCTATAAAGAATTGACTCAGTTTATTGTTTGGGAATCAGATAACAATAGAAGAAGAACACACATTCCAAAATTCCTTTCTTTTTAAAAAATGGAATCATTTCTGGAAAAGAGCCTCAGTGTTGAGCAGGGCATGATGGTACTAGTCAAAACGAGCTGGAAATCAGTAGCAGACATCTGCACCGTCCGTCCAGCCGATCCGAGGCCGTTGGTGATTCTTGTCAGATTAAGCTCTAGCATCTCAGCATATCTGCCATCTCTAATTGAGCTTTTAGAAAGCAGCAAAGGTTGAATCCTGATATCTGAAAGAAAATCAAAAGGCATCAAGAGAACCCCCTGCCCGGTTCATCTCTAAGAACACTGCTGGATCTCCTATCACACCAGAGGAGCACTGTGACCTGTATTATCACATCCTCCAAGTCAAAGCTAATGCGTCCGCTGCTGATCTGTGAGCAGTGTGAGGTGGCGTTATCACACGAATGAAGGTCTGCACCACATTCACTTTAATCCCCACACAAACTCATATCAGAGAGAGAGGTGCAACGTGGGTAATGAAATGCTATGTAGCATTATCAAAGGATTTTTAATGCAGATAACATCATGCAGGGGCTTTTAATGGAAGCTCTGATAAGGCGTCAGTGATGTCCGAATGGATGGATTAGCTCTCTTGTTTTTCTCAGGTTGTAAAGATCAAGTGTCGTTAATCCAGCCGACTGATTCATTCCAAACACAGGCTGATATTGACACTTATAAACACATCAGTTAAATTAATTCAACTGCAGATTAACCCTGTAAAGCCTGATAGGAGTTTGTTTTGAATGCAATTCACATCAAGTTTTGTTCTTTACATGTTTCTTCCACACTTTTCAATGTTTGATACATCTGTGCATCTGTCAAAAACTCCCATCGCATCCTTGTGCACACAAACAAAGCAAGCACATTTGCTTAATTTAATTCGGCACATCATCTGACCCTCAGAACCTTACACATGTATTTCCTGCCTCCTCTGAATCAAGTATAAAATCCCTGCATGCCCTTGGAACATCGTTACATGAATGTCAAATTCTGATTTGAAATGCATTAATACATTCCTGTGAGAAACAAGCGACAGTGTTGCTGAGAAAATAGAGAACTGCACTTGACTAGAACAGACTTCTCATAAATAATAATGTGGTCAGAATATGATTCAGAGTCCAGCAAAACAAACGTGTCTTCAGATGCTAAAGCTCACTTCACCTTGAGTTCATAATGCAATGCTAATACATGCAAAGAAAGTGGGATCTTTATTCAGGTGGGAGCCCACCTGACCGTTAACTTTGGTCACATGATCAACTGACTTTACACTATTCTTTATTTTAAAAGTGACAATGCACAAAGCATTCAATCCATCATGTAAACATGTGAGATTTAGCCATACAGACTCATTTTCACCTGCAGTCAATCAATATGTCAACATATAACTGTATAACTGCGAATGATGCCTTAGTCATCTGTTCCTAATCTACCTTCTGTTGTGAACCCAGGAGCCTTACTTTAAAAACACTTCAGGTTTGTATTGATTTTTCTCATTGTGTGTACCTGAGATCAGACGAGATGTGGACTTTGATTCTTGTTCTTGATTTACTGCTACGAAGGCTGTCTTCACATCTGATGTGTTTAGTCTGTGTAGAGATGACATGGGTGGGCGGCACATAGATGTAAGGTACGTTTCTGAAGATATTTTTTGATAAATGTGTGACCCCTTTCATTACTAAGGGCCGACACCGCAGACAGCCTGTGATAAAGATAGAGCTGACTTCTAAAGACTAAGATAAATACAGAATGTGCGGCAAAATAAAACAACATGACTCTCTAGAGTCTCCTAAAATAACTATGCATGCATTTTTCCTATAACGAGAAAGAAACTAGACTTCTAAAATTCTAGAAACTGCATACACACACACACACACACACACACATATATATAATTGTTTTTTTTCTCTTCACGAGACATTAACTGATGAGCCGGAGTGGTGTGAATTACTTGGATTATAGTGATGTTTTTATCAGCTGTTTGGACTCTCATTCTGACGGCACCCATTCACTACAGAGCATCCTTTAATGAGCAAGTGAAGTAATTCTACCTTTCTCTGTTACTATGAAGAAACCAGCTCATATACATCTCGGATGTCCTGAGGGTGAGTCATTTTTCAGCAAATTGCCATTTTTTGGGGTGAACTATTTCTTTCAAATTCAACAAGCTACTCCATTTTATGAGATTTTCCTCTTGGGTCCACGACCTGGAAAATGTTCAAGACCCCCGTTGTGCTAATATACAAAGCACACATTAAAATGAACACCTTATTTTCTGGCTTAAACTAACTTTTAATAAGTGTCACAGATCTACTGCTTGTTCTGCGAGCGTGAAAGCATAGATTCCTCAGCTGTGCTTTTGCATCTGACCTTTGGACGCCAATAATTATTAGTCGTTTAATAAATCACTTTACAGTGACGAGAGGAGCTTTCTGAGAAGCAAATCAATCACAATGCCAATCTTGAAAGCTATTGCTATTCAAAACGAGCATGTTTCAAAGATGTAAAACTAATCAATGTCACAGTGTCTATCAAAAGAGTAAAGAAATATGGTTTGAACTCCCATTTACCATATCATTTCTTTAAAATATCTGATATGCAACGAATCCTTTAACCATAGTTTTTCTATATGTAAACTTGTGCTAAACAGCTTTGACTTTAGCCATAGTGTCCTTTGCAGCATCTCATGCATAAAAATGTGACACTTGAGTTGAACTTTTCAAAAAGCATCTCAACACCATGCATCTCTATTTTTATCGCAAAATCACATTCGGTGTGAATGGATCCGAAGTCATTTAGAAAATAAATACTAAAAGGTAATCATGCCTTGTCTAATCCCAGCAGATTGTGCTTTTTAGCGCAAGCTTCTGTTGAAAACACTAAAGGCTAATGAAGCTGTGACCCTGATAGGATGCTTTCATGTGTGATGCATGATGTGATGCAGTGAAGGTCTTGTTTCAAGGACACTATGAATGGCCTTTTCCTGTCACGTGGAATCAAATTACGAGCAGATATAATAGAGGCGCCTTAAAGCAATAGCTGATTGGTAAACACTTGAAAGAGTTGTGCTATGCTAACCTTTGTGTTCATTGGTATTAGAATGGGCTTAAGGTTACAAACTTTTCTCGTTGTTTTCCTTCCTGCGTGCGAATCTGAAACACTCACTTGACCTTTTTATTTGATTACAGCTCAACTCCCCAACAGCACACTGCCATTTCAATCTCACAGACCCTTAGTTCATTATAACCCACCAGGGATAAGCGTTCACACCTGGTGTCAAGTCGTGCAAAAAAACGAGAAAATGTAAGTGGTGTCTTGGGACTGCTATGTGGTTTGAATTTGGATGTGCTGCATATGATCTCAGTTTCCATCACAGAAACAAACAAACAAAAAAAGCAAAAAATAAATAAATAAATACATAAAGTATAATTTTTTTCTCTCAACTCTAAAGAAAAAGTCAGATTTATGAAATACAAACTCAGAATTCTGACTTTTTTCTTGTAGTTATGAGTTTACATCTCACAATTGTTTTTGTCTTCCCCATGGAATTAAAAATAACTAAGGTAGCCTAATTGTTATTTTTATCTCACCATTCAGACTCAGACTTGCAATTTATTCTCACTCACAATTCTACTTTATATTGCCTGTGCAAACATAAATAAATGTAGGTGATACAGAACCACGTTTGATGTGAAGAAATAAAAATAAAATGATCCTGAGATCATGTTAGTAGAGTTGGATTTGTTTCAGATGTTGTGGTTAGTGGCCTCTATTTTGGAACCAAGTTCATTACTGGTAAGTTTATTTATTTATTTAAATCACTAATCCTATATGAATGATAGCAAAAGTCACGTTTGCACATAATGGAAAGAAAATAGGAAACACTCAAACACATCACACAAAGAAGAGGTTAAATGTAAAGCTGTTGATTGAGGCACCTAAAGTAAATGTGTCTTTGGTTGACAGAGATGAACAGGACAGACTCTGGTCTTCACAGCCCACTGAGACAGAACAAACATCTGCTGAATCATACACACACAACCACTGACATATTCACACATAGACACACACCTACAGATGACATCAGTAACCTTTTACTCTGAGAGCAGATGAAAGCACATACTCGCCGTGTACTACACTTCCTCTGTCCCTCCAGATTATCGATTCTCAAAGCTTCACTGAGCACCTGAAACTTTTCTCCATCACTGGGGCTTCATCCTGAGAAACAGCACGGCAGAAAAGAGCGAAACTAATTTCAATTCTTTATTACGTTCTTTTGTTTCTCCATTCTTTGCGGAACGTTCCTGAAAATCTTGAGTTCAATAACAAATTTCAAAAGACATTGTTGGTAAAAGGAAACAATTATTATGTGTTTTTTTTTTTTTTTTTTTTTTTGCTTCTGTGCCACAGGATGCAGTGTGAGGAGAGGAGATTTAAGAACCGTCTTCTTAATCAATAGTTATAAAGCTGTAAACAATAAAGGGTCTACAAAAGTTTGAATGCAAAGTTATGAACATGAATTTCAGATGTGTTTGTGCCTGTTCTGCTTTAACAGCTCTTGAGCATGAGCTCCATGTCAGCCAACAAAAGAACTTTGAAATTACAAAAAGTTAAAAAATTACAGATAAACCTTACAAATGTTAGGACCTGACATGTGCTCTGACAGAATATGTGCTCTGTTTTAGATCAGATTTAGCAACTCGTTTTCCTTTTTTTTCAGTGAGTCATTTCCTGAATCAGTTTTGCGATTCAGTCTGAATCATACAAACAGTTCACTTACACGTCGAATCGTTTGAAACGGTATCTCACTTTAGAAAAGTAACAAAAGGATTGCTGAATGAAACAGATATTCAAACAACCCTTCGAATGCATCTAGCGTTTGCCAGCGCTGAAGATGGTCTTCATGAAACACCTGCACGAGCAGCTTTACACGGTAGGACATTTTCCGAACAGTATTTTTTAAATAAAAATTGTCTTCAAAAATCGTTGAATGGGATATACTTGAGTTGAAATACTTTTATAGTCAATATATGGCTTTACTGTACTTATATGGTGACACCCTCTTCTTTTTTTTTCTTCTTTTTTTTCACCTCCCATTCTAAACATAAACAGAGGTGTAAAAAGTACTCCAAAATGTAACTCAAGTATCTGGTCAAAAACATACTTGAGTAAAGATAAAAAACCACTTTAATTTGTACTCAAGTATTAAAGTACTTTATTTCTGAGAGATACACAAAATAATGGTTAAAGGGAGAAAATGAAAAAATGCGAAGGCACAGGTAAAACATGTATATTTAGTTCAACAACAACAATTATAATGAAACACAGCGGAACACCAAAAAAAAAAAAAAAAAAAAAAGAAAAATACAGGGAAAGGGATTAAAAGGAAACTCCATCATTTTCACCCTCACGCCATCCTAAATGACTTTCATTTTTCAGATGAACGCAAAATAAGAGTTTTAGGAAAAAAAAAAAAATCTCTTTATATTACGAAAGTGTATGGGTGTATGTGTATGAGTAACTCATGCAACCCCTGTTAATGATTCACTGTCTGCTTAAGTGAAACAACAGGCATATGTAAGAAAAATACAAATACCAATATTTTAATCTTGACTGTCATGTTCACTTTGTGTGGTTTCTGAAGTGGCCTGTCCCTTTGCATTATATGGACTAAAAATCTTTGCTTGTGTTCATGTGAAGAAAGAAAGTCATAAAAATATGTGATGACAGAGGTTCAGTAAATGGTGAGACAATTTTCATTTTTGGGTGAACTGTCAAACTAAAAAATATTCACTGACAGTCCTAAGGGGGCACAACTTTGCTACCTCACTATGCTTCCTCAGATTTGATGGTGAACTTTTTAAATCAGACATTTGCCTGATGAAAGTCATAACTGAAGTAGAAATGTGTGTTTGATGCATGAAAACAATGATCATTAGTTCTCAAGTCAAGTGCACACGTTTGAGCTTCTGTTTACCATATTTAATGTGCATAAGATAAAATAAAAATATAATGTAATTTGCAAGATTAAATAAAAATGTAAGGAGTAAAAAGTACTGTTTTTTTCTCCAGAAATGTAATCAAGTAAAAGTAAAAGTAGTCAGTTTAAATTGTACTTGAGTAAAGTCTAAATCCCCCAAAATAATACTTAAGTACAGTAATCAAATAAAATTACTCAAGTATTTTATACCTCTGCATCTAGTACTGCATTGAAAGCATTGGACCTTTTTTAGGGTAAAATATTTAATTTTACTGTTTGATAAGTGAACTAGAAATAGTACATCACATGAAATATTTCATCTTTATTTTGTTTATTTTGAATCACAGAGTTGTGAAGTGTTCACAAATGCAGTCCTGTTTGAGGTTAAATATTATATCATTTTCTTTTTAGGAAATAATCGATTGGTTCACTAGATAAGACCCGTCTTACTCGGCTGGGGGCCCTTTTAGGCTTCATTTAAACTGCATTTTGGAAGTAAAAAATCCATAAGTCACCTATATGGAGAGAAATCCTGAAATGTTTTGCTCAAAATAATAATAATTATTATTATTTCTTTACAAAGAAAGAAAGACATGGACATCTTCAATGACAAGGGGGTTAGTAAATTGTCTGTAAATTTTAGTTCTGGAAGTGAACTACTTCTTTAAAAACAGTTAAAAACAGTGATCAAGAACAGAAACGCAGGAAAATTTAGGTACAATTCAATTTCATTGGTACATTCCCGAACTTGATTAACAATGTTTGTGTTTATGTCTGGCTCTCAGAACTACCAGACGGGCTCCAGACACTGCTTCCAATCTTACTGACCGGACTGTCCATCACTGAACTCTCTCTGTGTGTGTAGTTAACATCAACTACAAAAATTCATTCTCTCTCCTCATTTGTGTTTTATGTAATATAAAACCAGGGTTTTCCAACCTAAAGAACTAAAAAAGTACCATAAAAATGTGAAAATACAGAAAATTCATTCTATCACTGGTTGCTTTAAACATGTTGTACATCATTGTTTCCTGGATGCTTTGAGTTGTGATTGATCGCAGTGCAGCTTTAACAGAATGTGCAAGCTGCTTTTTTTCACAATATAAATGTGGAAAAGGGCAGCTTGCACATTCTGCTAAAGTTGTTTTTGTTTTGTGTTCTAATGAAGAAAGCATGCCATATGGTTTTGGAACAACATGAGGATTAGGGTGTGTAAATGATGACAGTGTGTTCATATTTTGCTGTTTGGTGCATTCAGCCCACAGTGAAAACTCTTATGACTTCATTTAGAAGCATGAGAGCGGAAAATAGAAGTTTCAGAAAACACAGTCACCAAAACACACACATGCACAGATATACAGTTATTCTTAATGGAACAGTGTGTCATTTATTTTGATGCCAAAATACTGTATCCCATCCATCTTAGCTTAATATGAAAAGAAAAAAAATCTGACACTGTGACAGCGTAAGCAACCTTACACTGCAAGATGAACTCAATAGCAATGATTTGAGTTTGTGTCGGGGTCTGTTTGGTCAACCAGTAACAGATGATTTGATTCACATTTTTTGAGAGCGATGTGGAACTGTGCCCCACCATTTTTTTCAGCGCCCTTGATTCCAGAAGTTTTTTTTTTTCTTCTTTTAGTTTTCTTTTATCACAGAATTGCTGTATGGTGATACAATATTATTAAAATCCTGATTTTAGAGTTCAATGACTGATGTATCTTATAAAGCATGAGGATTTCAGAATGGACTGAAGTAGATTGCATGTCCAGTGTCTGCTTGTGAGAGATAAAATACACAGTTTTCCAGTTAAAAACTTGTGAATGGATTGTAGAGGAAGAGGTTGTGTTAGAATGAAGAAGGGCTAGATTGACAGAAAGAGAAACTTTTAACGGATAAATGAATGGCCTCCTGTTGGGATTGGTTTTCCTTCAGGAGAATTTCAGCTGTGTAGAGATTGAAAGACAGCTTGAGTTTTGTGTGTGTTTGTATTTGTGAGTGTGTGTAGGAAAGGTCAGGGGATTCATTTCACACCTGAGCGGTGCCATTAGCGGAGGGACAGGTCTTTTCGTTCATCCACAGACATGAGATCCTTCCCATCAGCCCCTTCATCTGCCTTTAAATATTGTATTCTTACACAGAATATATGGTTTCTTTGGCCCCTTCAGTGCCTTGTTTCTTCTGTGTGACTGTGCGTCTGATGGATGAACAAACCTTGGCAGGTGCTGAGGTGAAATAATGAACGTTTTCAATAACTGTCAAGATGCGTTTTCTCTTTTTCTCCTCATCCTCCAGTGTTTCTTTCCATTTGTCCCTCGCTCATTCTTATTTTCACTCCACCTTTTCACAAAGATTTTTATTGATCAGAGCAAAAACAAAAACTCTTGATAAACAATATTAACCTTAGCTTGTTTCTGATTCATCAGCTGCTAAATAATAACAAAAAAGTGCAGTGAGTCGTAAAACTATTTGTGCCACAAACTGGTGTGTTTATGATTATGATCATATATTAAAATAATATAAAAACAAATACTAGTTTGAAATATCAAGAAGTATAATATACTGTTTTAGTACAGCTAAAATAACTGTAAGCGAATGACACCAGAAGACTCGCACATGTCTGCATCCACTGCTTTGCTACAAATTGGATAGTATGACTTTAGCACTAAATTCAAAGTCTTCTGAAGTCTCACTTTGGCTTTGTGTAAGAAACAGACCTCATTTAAAAGTAAGTTTCACCCCAAAATGAAAAATGTCAACCTCAATCTCATGTTGTTCCAGAATATGTTTGGGTGACACAAAATCATTAGTCACAATGAATTATATTAATCGAATTATCTCATTTTGTGCTCCATGTACAATTATGGTGAGTGAATAATGATAGAACCTTTATTTTGGAGCGAACTGCGACTTGAAGACAGAAAATGTTTTTTTTGTTGTTGTTGTTGTTGTTTTTGCTGTGTTTGTTAACTGTCACCCTACAAAGTCTGGCCTACTTCATATCAAATTTGATAAGCACATTTTTGTAAGGCCTCTAAATAATCAATTCAGTCAAAACTTGAATCTTGAATCTCTGTAATCACTTGACCTCACGCTCAAATCTTTGCTTTGCTTAAGCTCTGCTTTGCTTGCTATTGATATCACTTTGGTTTTTCACACACCCTCTGTGAATCACGTACAGGAAACCTACGATTTTACAAACCACAGTCATCACCGAGTCAGGTAAAGTGGGTCAAGACGTGTGTGTGCGAGCCGTCCAGTGTATTGATTGTGTGTGAGGTCTTGAGCTTGTTTTGCGTGCTCATAATGATGGCAGTGTCAAGGACGTTTGTAGCTAAGAGCTTGAAACTGTGTCCTACTTTGACACTCTAATCCACTTACACAAGTTTATGTGAGTGCTCTTTTCTGTGTGGAAGAGGAGTGTTTAGGATGAGGTTAAATATGTAGTTGATGTTTATTGCATAATATGATGGAGTTCAGATGAAGTATATGTCAGCATCATTTGCACTGTGTGTGTGTGTGTTGAGCTGAAACATTAGTCTTTCATTCCCTATGGAGTCCCGCTGCTAAGCAGCTGCTCTCTCACCTCCTCAAAGGGATTAGATCTGCATTACACACACACACACACACACACACACACAACCGTATCGCAACCGAAGCACAACACATGCCGCAATGACAGGAAAACTGATGATTTGCATGCGAAACAATTAAAAAAGACATGAATTATGTCATCAGTACTGCTGTGAGACGTAGTTAACACACTATATGCTGCACGTGCACACAAACACACTGCAGTAAGAGCACAACCTGTGCTTAAAAACAATGACAGAGAGAGAGTGAAGAAGAAGGAGAGAGGAGGAGAAGACGAAAGCAAACGATCCTGGATGACTTGAAGAAAAAAACAGTCGGTTTGTCCCGATGAGCTGAAGAGAAGGAGTTGGGTTTGATGTAAGTGACAGTCTGGTTCTGCTCATTACCTGCTGCTAGGTGTGTGTGGGAGGTTATTTACAGTCTTTGTGTTTCATTGAGAGATTTGAATAGGAAGGGTGTTCAGAGAATTTTGTGTGACAATGCAGAAGTGTGTGTATTGTGAGTCAGTCTGAATAGTGTGACTGAAGTATTGTGTTGGCATTGTTCAGTAATACTGGATTTCCTCAGCTGGGATTCTTCAAGTTATTGACTTTAGATGTGTAAGACACTCACGTGCCATGATGATACAGTTACCGTAACTGTGCTTGTTTGTGTTTAGTACATAATAGTTTTCAGAACAAAAGCTTTGCATTGTTTACAGAAGGATTGTAGCTCTTTGATCAGCCATGCAGAGTATTTTTTTATGCACTCACACAAATTGTTTGTAAAATGGCTATTGTCTGTTCTTTGGTCCCCAAAAGTATTTGGAGACTTAGAACTGTATGAATGTGAGTTGCATTACATATTTAAAAATATATATATATATAAAAAAAAAATTATGTTTCTGAAAAACATGATTTTTTTTTTGTTAGAATGCATTCAGTTAAGCAAAAACAAGAATGTTACAAAATATTTATATTTAAAAGAAATGCTGTTCTTTTGAATTTTTTTATTAAATTTAAAATTATCTTAGATATTTTAAAATAAAATACAATTTAAAATTAAATAAATATATTTAGCAGACGCTTTTTAAAATTTTTTACCTAACATGCATTCCCTGGGAATCAAACCTACAACCTTTTGCGCTGCTAACACAATGCTCTACCACTGAGCCATAGGAACACAAAAAGTGTGTCATTGTTTCCACAAAAAAAAAAAAAAATAATAATGAGCAGCGCAACATTAACAATAATGATACATGTTTAATGATGATTTCTGAAGATCATGTGACACTGAAGACTCCCAAGCCCCATTGCCCACTGAAGCTAAGCAGGGCTGAGCCTGGATGGGAGACCTCCTGAGAAAACTAGGTTGCTGCTTGAAGAGGTTCTCTGAGGCCAGCAGGGGATGCTCACCCTGTGGTCTGTGTGGGTCCTAGTGAAGGGGACACTATACTGTCAACAAGCACTGTCCTTCGGATGAGATGTTCAACTGAGGTCCTGACTCTCTGTGGTCATTTAAACACCAAAAGATTAGGGGTGTAACCCCGCCATCCTGGCCAGATTTCCCCATTGGCCTCTGACCATCATGGCCTCCTATCAATCCCCATATCTGCTTATTGGTTTCATCACTCCATCTCCTCTCCACCAGTAAGCGGGTGTGTGGTGGGCGTTCTGGAGCAATATGGCTGCCGTCGCATCATCCAGGTGGATGCTGCACACTGGTGGTGGATGAGGAGATTCCCCCTTTCATGTAAAGCACTTTGAGTACCCAGAAAAGCGCTATATAAATGTAACGAATTTTAATTATTATTTAACTTTGTCAACACAGGAATAAATTACATAGTCAAAAACTATGTGTGTGCCTATATGTGCATGTGTGTGTGTAAGTGTGTGTGTATATATATATACACACACACACACACACAAACACAGGAAGAATAAGAGTGGTTGAAATGACATCTTTCAATAGATTAAACCAAGAAGAGCTGCCTGAAACTATATATATATGTGTGTGTGTGTGTGTGTGTGTGTGTGTGTGTGTGTGTGTGTGTGTGTGTGTGTGTGTGTGTGTGTGTGTGTGTGTGTGTGTGTGTGTGTAAATAAGAACCGGAGGAAAAACTGTGTTATTTATAATTTAATTCCCCTTGTTTTCTGGGCTGTTTCCATTCACCTCGAAATCAACAGATGCCATACACTTTGTATCCGCACACAGTAAGCCAAAGTCATTTATTAAAGCTCCAGTGGCCACTGCTGTACTTATTCAGACCTATACATGCTAGTTTTAACTTACACGAGCTGACATACTATCAACAGTGTGTGTGATGTCAGATTGCATACTGGCTGTGTCACTTGTGTTGGATGTGTTTTCTGTATTTTGATGTGCCCTTTCTGCTGTAAACCCTAACTCCAGGGCTAACAGGATTAGCCTTATAGCTTTACATTGACCTGACTCACTCATCCAGCAGTGGAGCAAATACTAATTCTTCATAGATGCTTTCTCTCAAACCTGCTTATATTGATATCAGGAGGAGGGAATATTACATTCACATCCACATTATATTCTGTACTAATGAATAGAATTTATGCTGCCATGAGACAAACTTGAGTCTCATGAATTAAACACCACAACTAAGATCTCTCAGTTGTTTCTCAGACAGCAGTGCCTCAATGGAAATGAAAAATGCTGTTTATTTCTGCAATCTGATGAATTTCTGAATTAAACGAGAAACAATGAAAGGTGTTATGCTATCCATAAATGCTCTGTTTTGATATTGTAGTTCAACAGTTATCCCACTTGTATTTAAAATAAAATGTCTGCTAAAATGAAATAACTCAAAACTCAATTATTGCAGTCTCCTGAGCAGCACAGACCTTCCAGCAATGCAATTCAATAGTTCAGACGTTTTTATATTGGGGGAAAGAGTGTGTGTGTGTGTGTGTGTGTGTGTGCGGATGAGAGAGATGAGAGTGTTGAGTTCAGATGATGCTCAGTGAATGAATGAGAGACTGAACAAAGGGAAGTGCAACATAGCGAAAAATCTGGATATAATTGAGAGCAAAATAAAGGTCAAACAGAAATGGGAAAGAAGAAAATCAAATATTGGGGTCCAATTGGTACTGTAAGTTTATAAAAGTAAAGATTATTACATTTCTTTGTGTTGTAAGTATTGCGAGACAGATAACAGATACATTCAATTTTAGGAGAATGTGCTTTTCTCTGCTGCCATAAATCCAAACTATAGGAACTAGACAAATGCAGAAACACATGCTGGACGTCGTTCAGTATCTCCAGTGTCTCTTGACTGTGATAATACAGTAAAATGAGGAGGAAGGGGGTAGTAAATACAGAATATCAGTGACTCTTTAGAATGAGGTTCCATTTGTTAACTTTAGTTACATGAACTAGCTATGTTCCCATCACCATGTTTTATGCCTTTTGACGTATCTCCTAAGAAACGAGTGATGCAACGTAAAAAATCCTTTAATTTTCAAAAACGTTTTTATGCTGGTTGTTGACTTGTGCAAATGATGGGAGATGGAAATGCATTTGCGAATTAATTCCTCCATGCACATCAAAAAAGTCTTGTGACTTTGTGTTATGCTGGGATGGCATACCCTGACCAACCAGTGGACCAATCTAATTGCACAGCAGTTGAAATGTTATGTCATCCTTAAATGCCCGAGAAAAGTCTGCTCTTAAAGTATTTCTGTATATATATTGCTGTTAAAGTATTACTGCAGCATCCACACCTGAAAGCACTGACCACATGTATTGTGTTTGGTCTGCTTGCTCTGAGATGCAAATCATTATTATATATGAAAATTATTTAATACAGTGGCTTCTCCTACTTTTCTTAGTGATATTTATTGCCAGTTTATCAGGAAGTGACATTTTGGTTCTCTTTGACTCACTCGATGGAAATGCTTATTCGCAAATATTTTATGTGATATTCCAATTTTGCGCATAAGTTAAATTCACAACTTTGGATGAAAACCCAGCTAATGAAAAATATGTCTAAAAAATTTATAATTCTCAGTTAGTTTCGACATTAGTACATTGTTAAAAATCAAGTTGTATCTGTAAAAAATGATGGACTTGAGCTAACATGAACTAGCATTTAATAGTTGCATTTTACATTATCATTAATCAAATATGCACACTGTATTGCTTATTCTTATTTAAAGTGGTAAACGCATGGTAAGTGTCGTACTGTTCTTTAACTTTAACTACAGTTACTGTGGTAAAAGCATGGTAAATATTGTAGTTACCATGATTTTACTAAAATTCTAACTTACGTCTTTGAACCTGATGTGAATGTGATGAACTGATGGAAGATCTATGGCACATCACATGACAGACAGTGTTTAATCACCCTAGTTATCAGGTGTGTTCGTTTAGTTACATGCAACGAGACACAAAGACAGCTTTAGAGGACAGATATAATACAGTGAATAAACATAAAGGAGCTAATCTGATTAAAGAAGACAGAATATTTACGACTACTCACCCAATGTGAGTACAAAGAATTCACTCATACAAAACCATTTTTAAGTGTGCATTTTTGGTAATTTCTGCAACTCGAAACTTTTGGGAAAAAAAAGACATTTTTTTATTATGGTGCATCACTGATATCAATATTACAGTATAGCAGCATTCTGGAAACCATCAGAACAACTTAACAACGGTATAATTAAACCCTGGCGACCATTCATGGCTGTTTTTGCTATTTGCCACTTGACAACAGAGCCCTGGTCAAGGGAAACCCTCATCCACGTATTCCACAACTATTATTTACTTTTGTTGTATTAAATATATTTGTGTGTGCCAGTCTCTGTTTGAAAGAGTGTTTTGTGAGAGCACAGAGAGGCTAATCCTGTTATCCAGAGAGAGGAGAGCAGGCTATGATTTCTGTTGTGCTACTGTATTTGAGAGCGTTTAACTACACATCTCAAGCCCCACTATTGGTTTACTCTATTGGAATCTCTTTCTCCAAAGGGTTGCTTTTCTTTAACATTAACTTTGTGTATGCATTCGCTTTCCAAATGGCCATTTCACAGAGGTAAGGTTCAGAAAAAACCTTCATTAATATTGCACCGCTAAACACAAAACTTGCTATAAAATATGTGGGCAGATTTAAAGGGCAAAAGCCTGCCATGCCAAGCGAGTCAGTTTGCGTGCCTGTGCCAATAGGAGGTGCTTTTCCTGCCGGGTGTTGTGATGGCGACGCTGCATTGTGGGGTTTAGGGTCGCCATGGTACTGTGAGGCAGTTAGACAAGATAATTAGTGAGCACATTCAGAGGGTTGAAATGATCAACCAATCAGAACGGCCAAAAGATCCCCCATGCCAGTAATTTTATCTAACAAAAAGAGTTTTTCCCTCCCACACGTTGTTTTCAAGTTGGATTGTTTTTTGTTGTGTGTGTGTGTGTGTGTGTGTGTGCGTCTTTATTGTCTCAGTAAAATGGGTCATTCTCACTCTGTATTTTCCAGTTTTGTAAAACCAGTAGAATAAAGATAGCCGTAACGGTCATGAGGCTGAGCAAATTTTAAAAGAATTTTAATTGATAAAGTTTGGAATAATTAAGATAATAAATTGAATAAGTTTTTTTTATGTTTCTTTTACACTCAATTCATTTATTTGATGAAAAATACAGTAAAAGTTGAAATATTATTATTACAATAAAAATGTTTTCAATATATTTTAAAATGTAATTTATTCCTGTGAGTCAAAGCTGAATTTTCAGCATCATTACTCCAGTCTTCAGTGTCACATGATCTTTCAGAAATCATTCTAAATATTTCAATTGGTTATTGGTGTTATTAATAAGTTTTTGTTGTTGATGTTGTGCTTTTTCTGCTTAATATTTTTATGGATATATTTATGGGTTTTTTTTCTCCAGTTATCTTTGATGAATAGATAGATTAATAGATAGTTCAAATACAAATATGGGGAAGTCGTGGCCTAGTGGTTAGAGAGTTTGTGTTTTGTTTTTGTGTTTGTTGTGGGTTTGAGTCTCAGGCCTGCAATACCAAGACTGAGGTGCCCTTGAGCAAGGCACCGAACCCCCAACTGCTGCCCACTGCTGTGTGTGTGTGAGCACACACACTTTGGACGGGTGAAATGCAGAGAATAAATTCTGCGTATGGGTCACCATACTTGGCTGTATGTCACTTCACTTTCACAAAAGAACAGGATGTATTTGAAATAGAAATCTCTTGTAATATATATTACAAGATACTTTTGAATGCTGGTCTATCACAGATTACAAAAATATTAAGCAGCGCTGATGTCAGTGTTTTCAAAATTGATAATAACACAAAATGTTTCTTGAGCAGCATATCATCATATTAGAATGATTTCTGATGAATCATGTGACACTGAAGACTGGAGTATTAGTGCTGAAAATTCAGCTTTACATTTTGTAACAATTTGTAATATTTCTGTTTTTATTTTATTTTTATTAAATAAATGCAGCCTTTGTAATCATAAAAGCCTTTTTTTATATTAAAAAATATATCTTAATTATTCCAAACGTTTGACCAATAGTGTATGTTTCAACATTTTGGTAATTATGGATTGTGAGCAGAGAAGGGTGAGAACAGTCACTGAGTGGAGCGAGTGAAAGTCACAAGCTACTGGATCAGAGTGCATGTGTTCGGCAGGACGAGAGAGAGGCCTGTGGTGGCAGACCCAGTCTTATCATCTGTGCACAGATGGCCCATCCAGTCCAACTATCCTCTGTCCCTTCTTGTTTTATTAGCACCTCTAGTCTTCATCCACTGTTTCTCTCCTCTCCTCTCCTTTACTATGTCCTCTGCAGAAAAAAACATCCTGAATTAGCTTTGTCTAAAGCTTGGGACTAGAGGGGACCGACACCGTCAATCTAAAAAGTAGCATACAGTAAGTTTCACAAAAAGTGGTTTGCAATGTATTAAAAATCATATGATGAAATCTACTTTAAAGCTGCGGTAGGGAACTTTTGACGCTCTAGCGGTTAATAAACAGAACTGCTTGCGTCTTGTGGAAGAACATTGTAGCCGGAACTACTTCTCTCTGTTTATGTCTATGAAGAATCACAAAGGTACTGGGTTACTCCGCCGCGGTACCCCTGAAGCAATCTAAAATAGTCCGAATATAAACACTTATTATAGGTGCACCCTAGTGATTCAGGACAAGCTAAAAACACGGTTTGGAAAATGGATTCATGGTGTACTCGCTTATTATATACATTGTTCTACATTTTGAACACAAACAAAGTTACGGACCGCAGCTCTGATTGGTTGTTTCTTACCGAGAGCGGTCCGTAACTGCAAATGGCAATAGGACACTGGGAGGAGCCAGAGGAGCTTGATTTTTTTTCACAGATTATCCGTCTCATATTCTACTGTCAGGACATAATGACAGGTTTAACAAATATGTAAAAAAAATATATTTACAAAAGTTACCTTCTGCAGCTTTAAGTCACAAAAAATCTCAATCTCCACTGTAGCTTACAAATCTAATTTACATCCACAGCCATTAAATGTCATCATTCTCATGTTGCATCTACCACCATATAGCCACAATAATTGAATGAATGCATAAGCAGGTACGTGCACAGTTAGGGCTCAACCTGTGCAGAGCACATGCCCTTTTTGCCCTTACACTCCGAAGTGCCCTTTTTTTAGTGGTGTTTTTTTTTTTTTTTTTTTTTTATCAATGCTATTGGTCACCCTTAAGTCTGTCTGTCTGTTTTACTAATATTTCGCAAATGCAAGTTCTTAAAACGAGCTTGTGTAAATCTTATAGTAATCTTATATAATCTTAAAGGCTCATATTTTATTTATTGGATGTCTGTCTGACTGACTGAGACATGTGGGATGTCGCCTGAGAGAGAGGGCTAGCATTTGCCATCATAGGCGGATACATGTTGGATATGTTATAGTAACGGTATGGCTATAGTTTTTTTATAATCTGGAATAGAGTTGGACATAATTACTTAAATTATATTGCAAAAAAGTTTGTCAAAAATACTTGACTCATTGCTCACCTTCCCCTCTTCTCAATGTCATTCATAATCATGTTAACCAAATAATACAAAATAGTTTATAAAACCAAACAGAATAGCTAAAAAAGAGAATATATATAATTTTTTTCTTTGCAAAGTTCATAAAAAAGTGCATAAAGTTCAATAAAAAAAGGTTTTGGTTTCTATTTGGTTTTATAATCTAATTTGTATTATTTGGTTAACATTTTTATGTATGAGCCAAGTATTTTTTTTTCTCTATAAATGCAATTTAAAAAAGAGGGAGTACACAAGTTCAATTCACAAACACAGGACCCTACAAATATTTATGTTTATCTATATTATCGAATTATCTAATATTATTATTATTGTTGTTATTAAGCGTGAATAAATCTAAAGCTTTTGAGACTATTATTTTGTGTTATTGAATTTGTCATGAAGATTTTACCATTTCTTCCTTTTATGCAGGCTTACTAAATAATCTTGATATAAAAAAAGGGAGGGGGGTGCCCTTTTTCAGTTTCAGCACATGCCCCTCAAAAGGTCTGTGCACGGCCCTGTGCATAAGCAAATGAGTTTTGAATGTAACAGCAAATAAGAGATACATCAAATAACCATTAATTTTTTTATAATATGAATCTATCATATTAAAATGTGCTAATTAAATGTTCCATTTAAAGATACATTTACAGTATTTTTTTTGCCATTTTTTATTTTTTTATTTTTTTGGACTATAATTCGCACCTGAGTATAAGTAGACTTATAGTCCGGAAAATACGGTATTTTTGTATTTCACAAAAATAAAGTCATCTGGTTTTAGAATTAATGGTTGACAGAAATATCGGCAAGGCTGATAATCATCAGCATTAGTCAGGAAGTTTTTCAGTTTGGCCAATGTGTTGGAAGCAAATAACCTTTAGTTTGACAGTGCACAAGACTTTTATTTTGACAGTGCTCCCAATTTCCATCTTCATTAGTTTACAGTCTCAGTAAATTATTAAACAAATCTGTTAAATAAAGAAGATAAATTCTATATGAAATAGTATTATAGTGTTTAGTTTTCTATTTTTAGTAATAAAAAATGAATGAACTGTTACATTTTAAATTAACTTTATGCATTTAACAGACGCTTTTATCCAAAGCAACTTACAGTGCATTCAGGCTATCAATTTTAACCTATCATGTGTTCCCAGGGAATCGAACCCCCAACCTTGTGCTTGATAGGGCAGTGCTCTACCAATTGAGCTACAGGAACTACAGTAAATGAGTAAATAATGTCAGGAGGTTCATTCTCCGGTGACCTGTCCCTTTAAGAGGGTGAAAGATAGAGAGATATCAGCCTGTTCAGACTAAAGACATAGGGAGATCTGTTTTTCATTTGATGAAATGGAAAATGGAGCTCTAGGTTTGTCCTCCTCTCTTTAATGTCCTGCTCAGAGCATGTCTTCATGCTTTACTGCGTCCAATCACCAAACCGGGGTGCTTGCTCTTCTGTGAGGTCCATACATCTGTTCTCTGCCCAGTTGGCTTTTCTGTGGCCCCTAATAGCCAAAGAGTTACCTAAATCCAGGTCAGTTGAGCCATAAAAGGGCAGCAGTGAAATACAGGAGACAAGTCTCAGCCTCAGACATCATGACAGCCCACCACCCACAGACCCTTCACAGCTGATGCCTGATGCACAATGGAAAGCACTTTAATTTGGCAAACTCTGATTGGCTGACTTTGCACAGGTTTGTATTAGTTTGCCAGGAAACATCTAATAAAATTTGCGTTTTCAAGCTACAGTACTAATGAGCACTTTGGTGAAATATTAAATTCTATCCTTTTACATTATCTATTAAATTAAATTACTACTTACACTACCAGCCAAAAATTTAAAGCCAGTTTTAGTGTTTTTGAAATACTTTATGTATATGTTTTAACATGTAACTTTTTCCTGTGATCCAAAGCTGTATTTTCAGGATAATTTCTCCAGTCTTCAGTGTCACATGATCTTCAGAAATCATTCTAATATTCTGATTTGCTGCTCAGGAAACATTTTGTATTGTTAAAAGTGTTGAAATCAGCTGTGCTGCTTTATATTTTTGAGGAAACTCATCCGTTAAGAGTTCTTGTATTGTTTTATTCTTAGGGTACTCAGTACAGTAAATAATCCAAATAAACTGCACACTGGACCAGACTTTATGTCCAAAGTCTGGCTGCTCAGGGTGGATTCAGAAAAGATGCAGTGATGTCAGCGTGTCAGAATAGATAATTCACTCTTTCCAGTTATAATAGGATGAGGAGTGTAAGCCTCCTGCAACATATGAGAAAATAGATTTGTGTTCATCCTATAAGCCAGAGTCTGTTTAAGCCAATGCCTCACAAGCTTCACAATATCATTTTACTAGAAGACTACCTAGCAAACATCTGGACAAGAGACACAAAATATTGCTTTTTCATTTAATCAGCCTGCATTGCTCATTTTGCCTACGCGTCGATTTAAAACATTTGTGAGCAATGCACAGCAGGAAAGACAGAGAGACAATCTGAAATTAAACATGTATATGTATTGGTTATAATAAGCAGCGATTCTCTCTCTCTCTCTCTCTCTCTCTCATGGTGTGTGTGTGTGTGTGTGTGTGAAAAGAGCTCCTCATATGTTTTGAGAAAAAAGTACAAGGTAAAGCAATTTCATTTCATTTTGTCTTACAAACCACAAAATCTGCTTCATAAAAAATCTTTCAATTTAGAAGTCAAAAATATTATGCAATTGGACTTCCTCAGTCTTTCCTCAGAATTGCACCAATGAAAGTAACTTTTAAAGAAATGGCTCACCTGAAAAAGAAAAATCTGTCATTGTGCATGTTGTTTTTTTAAACCAGAGTTTTTCTTCCATGGAACACAAAATTAGATATTTTCCATACAGTAAAAGCAGATTTTGGACCATTTACTTAAAGGGATGGTTCACCAAAAAAATTTAAATTACCCCATGATTTACTTTCCCTCAATCCATCATTGGTATATATGACTTTCTTCTTTCAGGCGAATACAATTGGCATTATATGGCAGTGAATGGAGATTTTGAAACCCCAAAATTCATCCATCCATCATAAAAATACTCCACACTGCTCCGGAGGGTTAATGAAGGCCTTCTGAAGCAATAATTTGTGTAAAAAAAAAGGAAGAAAAATCCATATCTAAAATGTAGCATTTGAACCAATCAGAACCAATTAACAAATTAATTATTCGTTAGATTAACAAATGATCACAGACCCCTCTAAATATACTAGGTGACAGGATGTCTGCGAAACGACTCCAGACCCTTGGTTAACATGTTAACAAAGACACCTCAGCCAGACAAGATAACTTTTACATCCTAAAAGTATGTGGAGAGAATCTTCCTCCTGCTAAGTTCTCTCTTACTTAAGATGGCGGCGCGTCCACACGCAGCGGCTTCTCTCTGTCCCGACAGAACGGTGTTTTCGTGTTTTTTGTCTTGTGAGTCGCAGTGTTTTTGTACGTTGTCGTCACGTCTACCTGTCTGTAAGCGCAAATACAGTCGCGAGTTTCTGCTCGATGTCGGCAGGACCGCATTTTTACAGTTAAACTCCGCGCACATGGAACAGCTGCGGGATCTCGATCTGCTACGGAGGCCTTCACCATCACCGACCCCCACTACTGCATCTCGCCCACAGCGGAGGCGCCACAAGCGGTGTGAGAGGAAGCAGAAGAGGGGGAAGCGCGGAGGTATCCGGGCTAGGCTAACGGCTAACCCACACAAGCCATCTATCCCCACCATCGTACTGGCTAACGTACGCTCGTTGGATAATAAACTGGACTACATCCGATTATTACGCTCAACTCAGAGGACTGTAAGAGACTGTTGTGTTTTTGTGTTCACGGAAACATGGCTCAGCAACAGCGTTCCAGATGGCGCTATTCAGCTCGACCAGCTGACGTGCTATCGAGCGGACAGAGCTCTCGTCGCGGGAGGAAAAACCCGCGGCGGCGGGCTTTGTGTTTACATCAATGACGCGTGGTGCCGCGATACTGTTGTGATCTGCAAACACTGCTCACCCCTGGTGGAGTTTATGATTATTAAGTGCCGGCCGTTCTATCTGCCGAGGGAATATACTGCTATACTGCTCATCTCAGTTTACATTCCCCCAAACAACAGCTGCAACAGGAACGACGCACTAAATGAACTGTACCAGCACATCAGTGAGCAGCAGACAGCACACCCCGATGCTTTTCTCATCATAGCTGGGGATTTCAACCATGCTGACCTTAAGAGTGTGTTTCCAAAAATACACCAGCACATCAACTTTCCAACACGAGGTAATAACATTTTGGACTTTGTTTACACCACACAGAGAGGAGCTTACAAAGCCCTCCCCCTCCCCCACCTCGGAGCTTCAGACCACATCACTGTTATGCTAATGCCTGCATACAGACCGCTCATTAAAGTCGCCAAACCAGTTTACAAACAGATTAAAGTGTGGCCAGAAGGATCCTCAGATGTTCTTCAGGACTGCTTCAACACAACTGACTGGGACATGTTTAAACAGGCTGCCACATGCAATAACACCACTGACCTCCAGGAGTACTCAGAGACTGTCACTGCCTACATCAATAAGTGTATTGATGATGTAACGGTCACAAAAACCATCACTGTCCGGGCCAACCAGAAGCCATGGATGACAGGGGAGGTCTACAGACTCCTGAAGTCACGGAATGCTGCCTTCAGAGCTGGAGATGAGGTGGGCCTAAGAACAGCTAGGGCCAACCTGTCCCGTGGCATCAGAGAGGCGAAGAGACAGCACTCCAGGAGGATAGCCCATCAATTCAGCAACAGCAGAGACACTAGGAACCTGTGGCAGGGGATACAGACCATTACGGACTACAAGCCCCCACCACGGACCTGTGACAACAACATCTCTCTGCTGAACGAGCTGAACACCTTCTTCGCTCGCTTTGAGCAACAAAACAGCACCACTGCACAGAAGACTCCACCTCCTCCCGGCGACCAGGTGATGACGCTGACCCCAGACAGCGTGAGGAGATCCTTCAGCAGGATCAATGCACGCAAAGCTCCGGGTCCTGACAACATCCCTGGGCGTGTACTGAAAGTCTGTGCAGCAGAACTCACTGATGTCTTCACAGACATTTTCAACATATCACTGAGTCAGGCTGTTGTTCCCACATGCTTTAAAACCACTACCATCATCCCAGTCCCAAAGAAGCCATCTCCATCCTGCTTCAATGACTACCGTCCTGTTGCACTTACTCCCATCCTCATGAAGTGCTTTGAACGGCTAGTCATGCACCACATCAAGTCTGCCCTCCCCCCCTCCCTGGACCCCTTCCAGTTTGCATATCGGTCCAACCGGTCGACCGATGATGCCATCTCCACTGCCGTCCACTCAGCACTCACCCATCTGGACAAAAAGGACTCATATGTCAGAATGTTGTTCATAGACTTCAGTTCAGCATTCAACACGATCATCCCTCAACAGCTCATCTACAAACTGATTCAGCTGGGGCTCAACACTTCACTGTGCAACTGGCTGTTGGACTTTCTGACTGGAAGACCTCAGGCAGTACGGGTCGGCAGTAACACATCCAGCACCATCACACTGAACACTGGGGCCCCCCAAGGATGTGTGCTGAGCCCCCTCCTCTTCACTCTGCTGACCCATGACTGCACACCGTCACACAGCTCCAACCTCTTCATTAAGTTTGCGGATGACACGACTGTGGTGGGTCTCATTAGCAACAAAGATGAGACAAATTACAGGAGTGAGGTGAGCCGCCTGGCCAAGTGGTGCAGTGACAACAATCTGTCTCTGAATGTGGAGAAGACAAAGGAGATTGTTGTAGACTTCAGGAGAGCACACACTCAGCACGTTCCTCTGACCATCAACGGTGCGACTGTGGAGAGAGTGAGCAGCACCAAGTTCCTGGGTGTGCACATCACAGAGGACCTCTCCTGGACTGAAAACACAGCAGCACTGGCCAAGAAATCACAACAGCGTCTCTACTTCCTCCGCAAACTGAGGAGAGCCAGAGCCCCACCCCCCATCATGTACACATTCTACAGAGGCACCATCGAGAGCATCCTGTCGAGCTGCATCACTGTGTGGTATGGCGCCTGCAACGCGTCCTGCCGAAAGACTCTGCAACGCATAGTGAGAGCAGCTGAGAAGATCATTGGTGTCTCTCTCCCCTCCCTCCAGGACATATATGGAACACGTCTCACCCGCAAAGCCCTCTGCATCACAGGTGATCCCACTCACCCATCACACAGCTTCTTCAGCCTGCTACCATCAGGGAGGAGACTGCGGAGTCTCCAGGCCAGGACCAGCAGACTGAAGGACAGCTTCATCCACCAGGCTGTCAGGAAGCTTAACTCCCTCCCGAACCTGCCCCCCCTCCCCTCTTCTTCCCCAGGCACCATTGAACTATGAACCCCCCCCTCCACACAGATTAATTATTATATTATTATATGATGGCATGCACTAGTCACTTGTGCAAGCATTGTCCTGCTCACTACCTCATTCGGCATGGAACTGATGTCATTCCACTACCTCACCAGTCGGTTAAATAAAATAACTGCTCTTGGTCACTTGTCACTTTAATCAGACTTAATAAGATATTTTTAATAAGTGATTTTTTTTTTGCACTAAAAAAATCTTTTAACTGCACTGTTGTTCACTTCATTGATTTGCACTATATCTGTCATTTGCCTTGCGCTGCTTTATTTAACTTTATTTTTAATTTTATTATATGTCTTTTTTTTATATCATTCCCTTATTGTATAGTTGTTTCTACATTTTTATATTTGATCTAGTTATTTTTTAGGCTTTAATGTAAATGTTAACTGTATGCACCGGGGTCTGAGAGTAACGCAATTTCGATTCTCTGCATGTATGTACTGTACATGTGGAAATTGACAATAAAGCAGACTTGAACTTGAACTTGAACTGAAACATACTGCTATAAAAATTGACTCTTCTTTAATTAATTAATTGAAAATCTACTACAGGTCATTGTGTATGTTGTTACTGTTCTTGTATATTGTCTTTTTGTGATAGAACTCATTCATGTAATTTTACCTATATGTAATCTTAACATGTTTAGTATCTATGAATTTGTCTTCTGATGATCTAAACGAGACTGTATATGATATGTTGGTACATTCTAAGAATCTTGAAGATTCTTCTCTTGAATCAATATGGGAAGTCGTGGCCTAATGGTTAGAGAGTCGGACTCCCAATCGAAAGGTTGTGAGTTTGAGTCCCGGGCTGGCAGGAACCTTCAATACCACGACTTAGGTGCCCTTGAGCAAGGCATCGAACCCCCAACTGCTCCCCGGGCGCCGCAGCATAAATGGCTGCCCACTGCTCTGTGTGTGTGCACTTTGGATGGGTTAAATGCAGAGCACAAATTCTGAGTATGGGTCACCAATATCTTAGGATCTCAGTTTATCTCTCTTAGCTCTTTTCACTTTCCACTCGGAAGAAACAACCAATCACCATCGAGTCAGGACATCTTTGGAATTCATCACTCTTCAAAACCGGAAGAATGTGATTGCAACTCCTACACAACCGAACCTCCAAACCATCAAGATTTTGCCTGTAGACGCTCATTCCAGGCCAAGGAAATGCAAGTATTGCTCATTTAACTAAACGTAACTAAACTAACTAACAAAAACTAACTAAACTAAATGTATATTTGTTTGTTTATTAGACAAGCTTGCATTAGTGTTTAGTTGATAAAAATCTTGTGCACAAATTACAAGATTACTGATTCTGTATTACAAATCAAAGTCTCTTAACGATTCCGATTTTGCTACATGCTCTGATGTGTTAATACTGTATGAAAGTATTTTCTGTGGCAACAGAAGGCCGTCATTAGCCCCCCGGAGTCATGTGGAGCACTTTTATGATGGATGGATGCACTTTTCTGGGCTTCAAAATCTCAACCCCCATTCACTGCCATTATAAAGCTTGGAAGAGCTAGGACATTTTTTATATAACTCCAGTTGTATTCATCTGAATGAACGTCATACACCTAGGATGAGTCGAGGGTGAGTAAATCATGGGGCAATTTTCATTTTTAGGTGAACTATCTCTTTAATGACAGCAGACCTCAAGCTTTTTTAAAATAATAGGATATGTACTGTATATTTGTTTTCTAACATTTTTTCTTTTTTTTTTCACTCACAAATACTCTCTGAATAAGCACTTCTTGTGAACAAGTAATTAATTAATGACCATTAGAAATGATGTAATGTTCTCAATGTCATGCATCATTTGCATTATTTCACTGCTCTGTTCACATACTATACTAAGTATGTGATTTAGTGTTTCAGGCAGAGTGTGAATAGAAGTGCTGCAGCAATGGACAATATGAGAAAAATGTAAAAATATATATATATTTTGAACTTTAAATCATGTAAATGTATTCTAGCGAACCCCAAAAATAAAATTAGGAGCTTATGAATAATGGCACTTCAAAACCACTTTTATGTAAAAAAATACCTGCATTTAAATACAAGCACAGTGAATTGCTGAATAAACATACAGTTAATAATCAGAAAAGAGAACGAGAGTGAAAACAGTGCTATGCAGTGGAATCAGCTTGTGTGAAAGACAATAAAAGCTCAAAAGCATTGAACTGGCAATTTATGGAGCAGAAAGTGAAGTTTAAGAGAATTGGGCTATTCAATGCACAGCATATGTACATCATAACTTCATCATGTTGCTCTTTTTTCACAATCTCATAAAGTATGTTTTACTGATAAAAACAGCAATGAAAAAAGGTGAAATGGACAAGTGTGTCATCTTGTTATCTGTATCAGTTTTTTGAAATTGAAATGCTCTTTACCATTTCTTGCCTTTTCCCAGCGGAGCTATTTCAGTGTTTGTGTTATTAGGTGAAAGGATGGTAGTTAGCATACACCCATTAATATTCAGCAGCAGAGACCAACTGAGTGACACGGGCCACTGCAATTTCAGTTTCCGTAGAGCTCATCTCAAATGGCCTCAAACCACTGTGTGTGTGTTCATGCACCGAATGTATTTCACATTTTTGGAGGAAACATAAGGGCATCTACAATGTCACTGGTTGAGTGAATGACAGTAGCTATTCTCTGGTTTTACCAGCGTGAGATGTGAGAATGTTCTTTTACCTGTCAGAGAAGGTTTTGGCTCCTTTCTTCAAAAAAACTCAAATTCATTATTTAAGTGGAATCCTGCTGAAACAGATAGCCAGGAGTCTTTTGGTGTGACGCTGTCTTTTGTACTTTAAAGAAGTAGTTCAGAATCAATACAGCATGTGGGGGTGTTCAGTTCTGTCTTATCTGTGCGTATCCTGCTGTCTTTGATGTAATTATACTGTAAATCTGGTGCATAGAAAGCAAATCAGATCCTTTAGAAGATTTTTTGGAGATGTAATTGAGTGCCTAGCCTTTTAGATCTTCATTACGAAAGGATAGTGTTTTCCGTTTATGTGGAAACTTTCATTATTTGGCTTTCTTTCACTCTTTGTGTATATTTGTGTGAGTGAAAGATAGGGAAGTTAAATGAGACAGGTGGAGAGGTGAGATCCAATCAATGGCATTTAATTAGAAAGGTATCTGTTTAGAGGGATGTTATAGATCAGCCGTCTACTGGCAGATATCAGTGTCACTATGGATACTGACGTTGCCACAGTAGCACGACCATAAGCTGACAGAGTCATTGTGGTCAAGTGTTGACTTTCATGCTTGTTTCCATTGATCCGAACACAAGCAACCAGCTCAAGCACTTTCACACAAAATGACACCCGATGGAAAATGTTACTTCTCTGAGGTGAGGACGCATTTATACAGCAATTTAAAGTCAGTGCGGAACTTCATTCACAACATTCTGTTTTGTAATCTGGTGTTTCCCAGTCAGTCAGCAAGATTGTACCATGGGTTTTGATTTTATCCATCAGGAATCAATTGGATTGGGAGTTTGGTAAACTAAAATAGCTATATTTGTATAATAATTGTAAATAGCAAAATCTGAATAGTCTGGGTCATCTTTCAGAGGAAGAGCAGGTTATTACATTTTGATCAAAAATAACAGAAACAGTTTTCTTTGTTTTTCTGTAAAGAATCTGATGAGACCAAGAGTGTGAATTAAAGGGATCATATGATGCAATTTCAAGTTTTCTTTTTTCTTTGGAGTGTCACAAGCTGTTTGTGAATAGATAAGATCCCGAAAGTTGCAAAGAGATATTCTTTCTAAAATGCCTCATTTAAACACGCCCCCACATGTCTAAGTCACGATGTGGGAAGATTTGCATAACACTGCCCAAATGTTCATGCAAAGAAACAAGGTGTGACTTTGATTCGCAACGCAATGACAGTATAAGTGATTATAATTCGTAATTATGTCCCCGCTGGATGCAACAAATACCGTTTGTAATGGGTTTTATTGGTTTTGTCTCATCCCACTGGGACACGGCATCACAGTATGGTAAGGGGCGTAACATTTCCACCACATGCTTGAAGAAGACCCATTTCATCACCCATTTCAGTGCATGTCTCTTTAAATTCACTTTCCTACAGGCAGACCTTCTTAGACCAAAAATGACATACTGACAAGTGAGATGAATGAATGCAGGAAAAGACTAATAGATAGAGTGAGACGACTGAAAGCAATGAAATGAGTGAGTAATTGTGGGCAAAAACTGGGCGAAAATAGCAGGAAAAGGGAATGAAAGCCTCTCGTCCTTTGCGCGTCCTTGCAGTGATATCAGGAGATGGATGAGAGTTAATCAGGGCTCAATAATGAGACATTATTAAGTAATTGAGGCTCACTGATTGACTGAGACCATGGCCTTCTCCATCACCAATACAATCTCTGTCTCAGTCTTTCTCTCACATGTCTCGCCTTCCTCTTTTTGTTTCCCATTCTTCCCGCAATTATACAACCACAACTACATCCAGTGGTAATGAGATGTGTAAGTGCAGCCCTCACGAATTTCAGAATTGGAATTCTTGAAAGCATATTGGAAGTGTGTGTATACATATATATTATTTCAATTTCAAATAATCTGCAGTACCTACTGCTTTCTCATCTCACCACCTTGAACCTCAAGAACCGTATTTTTTGAGATTGTGTGTCTGTGAATGTCTATTGCATGGCATCTTCTTGTCAAAAACAGCAGTTTCTCTCTGACACAGCTTCATAAAGACCTTAAATGTGTCACAGTTATGGACTTCTGTTCTCCTGTTCTTACTGAGTTTCCTTATTTGGTAATGTTCTTTTTCTTGTTTGGTTAATTGATTACTCCACACCTTTTTCTGTTCTCCCTGGAAACGTTCCCAGTATTTAAAAGTCTGTGTTCTCCATTATTCCTTTTGTCCGCTATTGATCATTTGTATTTGTGTTTGTTGTGCCCTTTCGCTCCTGTGGATTATTAAAATAACTATTTGGATATCTCCTTCGTCATGCTCTTTGCTTAACACACCAACACGTGTGATAAAATGTTATAGGCTAACATTTATAACACCACTTGCATCACATATTTTTTACATTTTTCACATTCATTTCTGTGGTTCGTCCTTAAGTTGGTGATTTTAGAATTTTTTTTTTTAGAACTTTGTTTATTTTTTTGGCTCTGGAATAATAATTCTGATCTGTTGACTGAAAGTGGTAATTTAGACTTTCTAGTGAAATGCGAAGTAAAAATTGAATACATTAAAAAATGTAATTGAATTTTTGCAGAGTGTATAGGCCTACACAATGTAAATTATATATTTATTGCACAGTTTGAGATTCACTGGTAACAGACCTTTGTGAGATCGCGATGAACAAAAGAGTGACAAAGAGCTTTTTAGTAGTGATGAGCACTCTTTGCAAGCTTTCTATGCAATCCATTTAAAATGTAGAACTTTTTTTTTCTCAGCCACACACATTGCAAAGTTAAGGGAATGACATCTGCATATTTATGTGGCATTCTCTCTCGAAGTAGCAGTGTTTGACATGGTGATAACCATAGCCATAGATGGGACAAAATATGTGAAAATGTGCATTAATACTAGAGCAATTATTATTGAAACCTGGTCTATATGCTTGATATACAAAAACATCAAAATACAAATGCACTAAATAAAATAATTAAATGCATATTTACAATTTAAGCAGTTAACTAAAATAAGTATTGAGAAAAATAAATAACGAGAAGGCTGACTATAATCAGCTTGCTTCCATTTAGTGCCAAATGTCCAGCTTTGCGTGAGTGAAGGAAATCCACTTGCGAGTGAAGATTCGTGCTCATGCATACATGGATCACATAATATTATGCACTCTTGAAATTGTCATTAAGATCACGCTATAGAAACCGCCTTAAATTAAGTATAAAGAGGAGAAGAAAGCTGCCCTAGGCAGCTGCCTACACATTCCAGGATCCGCCACTGCTAGATGCAGTTAGAAATTTACTAAAAACAAGCCTATCGCAAGACATTTCGGGGGGGGGGGGGGGGGGGGGGCACTATGCCACCCCTGGTCACCATGTAGGCATGCCCCTGCTTGTCACAACAGGCTGAATGAAGAAAGAATTGGCCTTTTATTTCCCCATTTCACTGGGATTAGCTCATACCTACAGGGCAGCTTTAAATTGTGTGTGTGTGTGTGTGTGTGTGTGTGTGTGTGTGTGTGTGTGTGTGTGTGTGCATATGAGATAAATCTTCCAGCAAAAGTATTGTAGTCACAAAAAAATGAGTATGAAACCAAAATTTACAAACCAAAGTAAAAAAAATGTTGCACAAAATGTAAAAATGAAAGCAAATTCCAAGGAAAACATGATTTTGTGTGCAAGTCGGCAAATTGCAAATTTATATTATTCAGATTCTTGCAACATGATTTTAAATGTGTTTAAAGGGCTCATCAGTTAAAAATCTGACCCTTACCATTTTTAAGTGCTATAATTGAGTGTCCGGTGCATCTAACAAAGAAAACATGAAAAACAAGAACCGGGTAAGTCTGGTTTTGTAAGCCTTTCTCTGCAAGCATGTGAGAAAATGAGCTGCTCAGATTTCTCTCCCCTGTGACGTAGGAAGGGTATTATATTATAATATCACAGTCCATTAATTTGCACGTCTGCGCTGTTGTTACTTAATATACAGATCTAATATAAACATGCAATTTATTTCCCAGCTGTTAACCTTCACAGACATAACCAACTGTTTTTTTTTCAACTTGTGTTTTTAACATAAACCTGTGTGTATTTGAGTTAAAGTGTAATGAGACATGAAAGAGAACTTAGTTTAGTGCTCACATGCAATGAACGGCCTTTCTCTGCGCTCAGAAAACCGTATATCAGAAGTTCAAACTGATATTGCTTTAAAACGATTTCAGTGCGATATATTTAATAATCAAAACTAAAAAGATGTGTTTCTATTTTTTTTTTTTTTTTTTTTTAAGTATCTGAGGTACGACCTGTAAAGGCACAGCCCTATTCCTGGAATAGGGGGTGGGAAGAAGCAGCTCATTTGCGTTTAAAGATACAAGCATGTACAAAGCTATATAAGCAAAGAAATATTGTGCCAGACTTTAGACCAGGTTTGAGTTGGTCTATGGGACAATCTATTTTCAGTTCCTCAGAATAGCAGCGCACCAACAATGCACCTGAACACACCTCTTTTTTAGACCAGCATGCCCATGGGCCCACAAATGGGCACAAATGCATTTGATATTTATACAATGCGGTGCAGGACAGGGAAATGAAAACTGCATCGGGCTGAAACTAGCAAAAAGTAGCCATGCCTTGTGCCACATTGCGCAATTGTATGATAGGGCCCAAAATAGGCATTTTCAAAATGATGTGATAAATGATCTGTGGGGTATTGTGGGGTATATCTGTGGGGTATTAAACACAGGTTTTAAGACTCGTTCTCGCCCCCTACAGATTCGGCTAGGTATACATCCGCGCTAAAACATCAAGGTGAAAGTCATCAAAGCTCGCCTAGTATAGACCCAGCTCCCGACCCAAATTTGAGAATAGATAAACGGCAATATTTTTTTTATCGCCTGATAAAAGTCTCACGCCGATAAAGGCCCACCACTAATTTATACACTTCATATTATACTTTATACTCCATTCAACTTTAAAGATACAATAATACTAGGGCCGGGACTTTAACGCGTTAATTGAGATTAATTAATTGCACAAAAAATAACGCGTTAACTAAGATTAATTAATTACAGAAAAAAAATTCCCGCATTTTTAATAACTTATTTTTGCACCGCGGAACGTTTCTCACTGGATGAGTTTCGGCGGGACCGATTATACTGGAGCACCAACTAGCGTTCGCATATCACTGCAGCACATCGAGCCTCAAGTATCACCTCAACGCAAAACATATAGCAGCTAGCGTGGACTTTACACTTTATGTTGAACTATGTATTATTTTGTTGGTGCAACAGTTTATGTTGAACTCTTTATTGTTTTAGCCAAGGTTATTGAGAGTTGGACTTAGTATGTTATGGCCTCTGAAGCAACAGAGAGATGTTTTCTAATAGTCAGGGTTTCCAATGTTCTGAATGTAATTGACAGTATTGTGTATTACTTAAAAAACACTTTACAGAAGGTTCCAGCACCTATAAGCTTCCTGAATTTCTGAAATGTACTATTTCTAAATTGTTTCTAAATATGCTATTGCTACACTTAATGGCAAAAATTGCACTGGTCTGGTAGACTTGGTTAAACAAAAATAAACAATATTTTGTTGCTTAAGCTTATGTATTCAGTCATTATTCAATGGTATTCTATAAATCCATGTGAAAAAAAACTACTTCTCACTGTTCTCAGGTCAAATATTTATATGCGATTAAAATGTGATTAATTTCGATTAATTAATTTCAAAGCCTCTAATTAATTAGATTATTTTTTTTAATCGAGTCCCGGCCCTAAATAATACTGTTATAAAATATTTATAAGAATGGTTACATAGTTTTTTTTCGAAGGGAAAAAAAAATATTCTCTAATACTGTTGCCAATATGATGGCTTTTAATGACGTGTTTAGTATTTATTTGACTGTCGATCCGTCCTTTGTAGGAAAAAGTCTCTTGTGTGTTTGTTTGTTTTTAATGACACTACTGCCATATTCTGAAGAGTGTGTTGCCATTCTTCATTCTTAAGGAACACACTTTTAAATCACTTATGCATGTGCACACACACTTTCATCTTAGTGTCTCTGTCAAATATGCAGACATTGGCATCAGCTGACCTTTAACCTTCCAGTTTATTAACTCCTCAGTGGCATAGCTGTCAGAAAACAATACCACTGACGAATTTTTAAATTCAGAAATAACATTTCAGATCAGGCCATATCAAATTTACATTTACATGAGAAAGTAATATTTTGATATGAAAAGAAATATTTCTGAAAAATGGGAAGTGTCAATAAAAAAGTGTTCTGTCTGAGTTGGATGGAACATAAATATATTTTCATTCCAATATAGTTGGTATTTTCATATTATTCACCATCTCTCTGACTGATTGCTGTTTTGGCCAGCAGAACAGAAAATGTGTTTGACTTATTTTTCTTTTATTCAGCACTACATAACTTCTGCTCTCCTGATAACCAGGCTGGATTTTGTTTTCTCAGTTTTTAGACTCTGGAAAATGTATCCATTTCATTTTATTTATTTTGTCACAATTAATTTCTTTAAATTGTTTCACTAAGTCCCAATGCAACAGAATCTAGGCTCTGGGCACATTTATGCTTTTACAAATGTTTAATTGTTTTTGAAGCCCAGATGAATTTGTTATGCGTCAACAGTGTTGAATATGGAAATTTCACTAATTTGTCTAATTGTAATTTTGGGGTTGTATTAAAGTCATAATTATAGACTCGATTTTGTCAATTAGTAGAAGCACACATGCACTTTAGGGACGTGACTCAATTGACATTTGATTGACAAGAACATTTATAACTAGATCAATTAGCTTGATTGAGGTCACAGTAAAATTTAACAGGCCTGTACGAATGTCACTCCCTGTTCATCTCTGATTATTAGTGCTATAATGAGTTTTTCCCCATATTTTTATTAACATATTTATCTCGTGTCATGATTTTTAAACTTCTTCATAATATTTTGAAACTTCCAAAAGCTCTTCTTTCCTTGCCAAGATAATTATAGTTGGTGTAGTGTTTTAAGACCAATGCAATCTTCCATGCTTTCCCAACTAGTATCTCTGAAATCTGGTTTTTGCTGCAAGTGCATCACAGGTCTTGTCCAGATTGACTTTCACATAAACTTTCTCTTGATTTCAGTTCCACATCAAGTTAGGACAGGGATAAATGGCTTTACCGGATATGATAAATGTTTAATAAGCTACAAGATCTAATACATAATACAATAATCCTCTATAACAATGTTTGTGAATGGGAATTGTTTTGTATATTGGAGATTCCTTTGAGAGAATCGTCACAAGGAGTATTTTAGTAACTACAGTATGATGTTTGAGTCAGAACGCCAGTTACACAAATGCTTTTTTCTTCCCCCTAGCAGTGGTTTTGTAGGATGGTTTCAAACACCTCTTAAGTACCTATAAACTAAAAGGATTTAATGAGTTTTTGTCCTTTATAATCGATTCCCAGTTTAGAGTTATATTGTAGGTTTAATGGTAGGTTCCATTGTGACAACTGACTTTATTCCCTGGTGTTGTCACAAAAGGCCAGCCACATGCTGTGTCAATGTACTGTGTCGTTTTCTTGTGCTATAAAGGAAATGTTCAATAGCTTTTTTTGTCAAAAGTCTTTAATGTGTTTTTACAGAAAGTGACTTTCAAAAATGGAGTAAAAAGTGTGACATCTAGCCCAGTTACAAACGCAGTAATCAGGTTTTGATTGATTTTGTGTGAAATGTCGGATAGAAAATGTAGTTTTTCTTTTATTAAGGGCTTTTTCGTGTTCCCTTTGATTCGCTCAGTGTTGGATTTATTCCATTTGATGTTGGAAATGAAATCAACAGTCTGAGAGAGAGGCCCTACCATGGTTTAGTAAGTTTTTAAATGAAGGTAAACTTTAGAAATGGTTGGAAGCTGATGTCTGAGCTTGATCACAGTGTGGAACATTAGCCGCCTTCATTGCTTCCACATTTTAAATAGTCAGTCTGTATCTTTAGAGTCTCCTGTTATCAATTACACAGTGACCTTTTCCTGGTTTGTTAACTAGGTGATCGGTGTTGTTAATTTGAGGAATATTTGATGTTAATTGAAACCATAAAGATTCATGTGTCACTATGGCCTCTCTTGTCAATGTAATTGATTTCTTTTCCTGTTCAGTCATTTGTTCCTACACACAGAGACTTTCCTTTTACTCCGAATCTTTCTTCTCACTTTAACTTATCAAAACACTTGTCTTGGAAGATTCGAATTAGGTACTGAGATCCATAAATTATAGACCTAGTGTTGGGCGATGTAACACGGTAGAGATTTTAGACTATAGTCTCTATGAGAGTTACACGCTCACATGATATTGCTGTGCTGGGTGGTCACGAAAAACATATCGTTTGCCGTTTTTAAGCATTGTGGTTTTAAGCTGTTGAAACACAATCACCAGTTATTTTTGCTACTTTATAGGCTTTGAACAGTTAAATACACACACTTGTATTTGTCAAAATGCCTGTCTTTGCAAGTATACTCAAACACAGTAGGTCTTAAGTGAAAGCAAACAGCTGGGAAAGAAAACGTGTAACAGTATATCGGATCCGGGCAGCTCTTAAAGTGACAGCAGTCTAATGTTCCTGCTGACTGTCATTCATGTTAATCAAACAACAAAAGAGAGAAAATCTCTCACTGCTCTTGACTAAATCACTTTTATTATCACTTTAATAAAATACACAGTGAAGAGTATGCAGTTTAGTTTTTTTGTTAAGTGACAGTGTTTTTATACATTTCATTACTTTATACAATGTATGTAGTATTTCTTATTGATTTGTTCTACTGTAGTTTTTTGTTTTGTCTTTTGTCCTATTGATAGTAATTAGTTTCTTATTCTTTTCTAATAACTGACAGTTCACTTGTCTTTTGCGAGCTTCAGTTTTATTATTATTATTATTATTTAGGCTAGTATTAGTTATGACAAGAATTATGAAATTTCTGTGGTATCAAAAACACTGATATCATAAAGACCTAATTTAAAGTAAAAATAATTAGGCTATGTAATTTATATTGTTACCGTGAAATAAAATTACTCATATTGTGTATTTTGGTCACATTGCCCACTCCTATATGACCTTTTTCAGAGTAGCACCACATTTATGCTGCTATCTGAAATTATTGTAAATATGAGTTTCCTAATCAGAAATTGGACGTGAACTCCTTCTTATTTCATATTTATAAGTTGGGCAGGCTGCAAACTGTATGGCATGGGGAGACTGATTGCTATAATGACAGTTGATTTTTATTCATTGTTTAGCACTTTGCCTTGTCTTGTCATTTAATTTGTGCTATGTGTTTTATTTTTATTAGAGTATAATGCTGTTAGCAATGTACTGATGCAAAAATCTGTCTGTTTATTAAGTATGAGATCACACTCCACCAATTTCTGGGACTCAGATCCCAAAAGCAAATAACAAACTGCTAATAAACACTTGCAATATGCAGTAACACTGCTGAAAAAATCATAACCTTTATCTCCATACCGAAGTCTCAGTTGGCCAGACAGTGATTCATTTTTTATGAACGTTATGAAAATATCGGTGCCCAGAATGCCATGAGTCTGGAGACTGTAGAGTACTGTACAGTGAATATACAGAAAATACAGTGTTTAAAAAAAGTATATTTTTATGTCACAGAGAAGAAAGTAAGTCATACAGTTTTGGAACTCTATGGCAGTTTTGGAGTAAATGATGACAGAATTGTAATTTTTGGGTGAACTGTCCCTTTAAGGAGAAAAATGAGGTGTTCGGGGAACAAAATGCACCTCAGGCACAGAATTGAATTATTGGTGCTGGGGGTGTGTTGTTGTACAGCTGAGAGCAAGAAGGGTTTTTAAGCCCTTATAAGGTCCCAACACAAGTCCTGACCACAGGCATTATTAGAGGATACTCACAAAAAAGGGCAAAACCCACACCTGTTCTTGAAGGGCAGGATTGATGATAACAGATTTAGCCTGACCACAGCAGAACATGTCTCTCCAAAGACTGTTCAATGCGCAGCCAATATTTCCCTCGCTGCTAAGCAGCTTGGAAGTAAATTAAGTGTTTGGAAATGTGTATGCCTTTGCCATCAGCGATGGAAGCCTTTGCTCTTTATGCTTTCAAACCTTTACATCCGTCTTGATTCAGAACAGCAGGAAATATTCTTTGCTCTATCTCTCATACTTGAGCACACGCACACACACACACATAGCGTCAAGTGGCTCAGACAGCAAGGGCAAAAATGCTTCTGTGGAAGATGCAACAGAAAAGCATGGAAAGGTTATATATGAGGACTGGGGGATGGAGGAGAGTTTCTGACTTTTTGCCATCATAAGCTCTCTCGGGAGTAGGTTTTATGCAGTGTGTCTCTGTTTGTGTATGTGTGTACCTACTTAACCATATTTTGGGGACAAATTTGTACTCAAAAGTGAGCTAAACCTGACAAAACCTCATTTGTAAAACTGGTATAAAAATAAAGTAAACAAAGTTTTTTTAAGGGGTAGCTTTCGGTGCAGGGTCCTGTTTGACTTCTGTTTGATCCCTATATTTTATCTCTTATTTGCTGAACATTTCAATTTATCCACTGGTTAAAAAAGGCCTAGTATGAAAAATAAAAGTGTGATATGTAAGATTAAAGAGAGAAGGGAGAAGGATAGATAAAAAGAGAAGAAATAAGACAGAAAAACATAAGCAGATGGGAGTGAAGGCTACCTGATTTTCCCAATCTCCCCTCGGGAGCAGATATCTTCAATCCCCCCAACTCCACCATACCCCAGCCCCTCCACCCCCCTGGTGTATTTCTGATGTGAAGCCTCTGCCAAATGAGAACTGTTCTCCTTCCATTTTTCTGGGATGTGTATTGCAAGTCAGCGTCCACCACGTCAGTTGGTCCTCTTTCTCTCTCTCTGTTCTGATGTTAATCAAACGCTTGAGTCTGCTTCAAAAATAACTGGCTGTAATTGCACAGTGTCTAATTCACAGACGGTGAGGTTTCACTTGCATGGTGATTAGTCAGATTTCTGAAGATAAAAACTTGATTCCTTCTGTCAGCTGCTTTGTGTGTTTAAAAAAGATGAAAAGAGTGCTTTAGCGATAGCATTTATTTTCTTTCATAGAAATGTGGACATATTACGTCCAGAAGTCTTGTAAACCAAATTCTAAGGGAGCATCGCATGTTCTTTACAAACAAAGTGGGCGAACTAGAGATAAATGGGAATTTATATATATTTTTAAATAATAATCTATTGCTGAAAATAATTATTTTAATAAGATAGTAAAAAATCTAATTATGCACACTTCAAATGATTTTCTCACTCAGTGTTTGAGTATAATACTGAGTGAGGGGTAAATACCTAGTATGCTTCCTATGTAGGGAGTAGGGTTGCAAACGGGTGAAAGATTTTCCAAAAATATTAAAGTTTCCATAATTTCTGGATTTTTTCTGAAATTAACTGAAAATGTTCTTAATTTTTGCAACCTTAATAGGGAGTCTGGGTTTGAACATCTTTCTCTTAACAGGATATTATTGTATGTTTTCTGAATTGCCTGTTAACATCCTGTAACTCATTATTCAGTCTGATCAGGATCTTAAAAAAAGAGAGCTGTTAGCCTCCATCAATCTATCGTGGTGAACTTGTTTTTCTGCGTCCTGCCATTTCGGGTCCCTCAGCGTCCTGCCTCATATGGACAACATTTAAGACTATTTTCGCTAAGTTACTGTCACTTAATGTTCCCTCTGTTTCTAGAAAGCTATTTTATCAGCATGGCATTTGAGTCTTCCTGTTTGTACTTTTGGGGTTTTACCTCAGGTATTGTAAACATCTCAGCTCTGTATACATAATAGTTTTGTTGTGCTGGAGATGCCAGTTTATTTTGTTTGTGTGAGAGAGTCTGCCTTTTGTATGTGTGTTAAAAAAAGAAAAAAAGAGAACATTTTCTTGACACCAGCTCCATCATTTGCAGAAAAGCCTCATGCAGTAATTAGCAGTCGTTCTCACTCTCATGAGCTGCAGAATCAAACCCTCATGCCTTTATCGAGGCTTTGTTTCCTCATTAAAAACAAGCTGCCTCACATTGAGCAAAATGTTGAGAAACAGTCATAAAGGTCATCATCATCAGCAATCAGTCAGTCGTATTGATGTGGTGTTGACGTTATACTGCAAGCTTAAGAACAAAGAATATTCAAAACTACTCAGATGTCTTAAATTCACTTTTTTCTTATTTTATTATTATTTACAAATTAACATATCAATTTGGTATAAAAAATCTCAGTATTTAATAAATATTAAAATGTAAGCTTTGTTTTGTAGTTTTTCATTGTCCATAGGAACTTACACGTCAGAACCTGTTCCTCTGTCCTGTGGTGTTCCACAAGGTTCTGTGCTTGGCCCTCTGCTGTTTAGTCTGTATATGCTTCCTCTTGGGAAGTTTTTAATAGTTTTAAAATATCTTGTTATGCCGATGACATCCAATTATATATTTTTTAGTACTGATAAACTAGAGAAACTGTCCCTTCTGCATAATTGTTTGACCTCCATTAATAAACAGATGTCAGACAATTTTCTGCAACTAAATAACAATAAAGCTATAGGGTGATGATTTTTGCCCCTGAAAACATTACTTCTAAGATTATGCAGACTATTGGGCGTTTATCATCCTCTTATAGCAGTGATATAAGAAATCTGGGTGTCTTTTTTGACAGGTCTATGTGTTTGACCAGTCATGTTTTTTCCATCTTAGGAACATTGCTAAGATTAGATGTATGGTTTCAAGAAAAAAAAAAGAGATGGAGATGTTTGTTCATGCATTTATCTCAATGGTTAGACTATTGCAATGTTCTGTCCACTTATTTGAACAAATCCTCTATGGATAGATTACAGGTTGTACAGAATGCGGCTGCAAGGCTTTTGACTAGGAGCAGCAGGAGGTCGCACATTACTCCCGTGCTTAAGGCCCTGCATTGGTTTTCCCATTGGTTTTAGAGTGCATTTAAAAATGTTGGTCACTACTTACTGTATAGAGTCCTGCATGATCAGGCACCCTCTTATATCCAGGATCTATTACATGCACACTCCCCTGGCCGGACTTTGAGGTCTTCTGGCCTTGACCCTTTAACTAGTCCCAAAACACTGATTTATACTTATACTTTTTTAAGTAATTTTTGTTTTACGTTAAAGCTGAATTGTCTCTTGTAATTATATTTTCTGTCACCAAATAAAATTGCAACAGTTATGAAAATGATTTTTGGTTTTTAGTGGTTTTCAAATGGATTTCTTAAATGCTCCTCCTTTTTTGATATTGGTTGGACAGGCAAATATTCTCGCCCCCAAACTCACACCATTGGTTGATCCAGTATTGCTGTGTCAAGCAGACCGAGATGCTCAAACCAGGCCAGGCATCAAAGGGGGGCTTGAAATAAATTAATTAAATAAATTAATTAGTATATCACTTAAAATACTAAATTTTAGTGTAAATACTAAATAGGCCCTATCGCGAACACCAAATAAGCTAAAACTTCCCATGCCCCTGCATTAATGGAAAGATACTCTGAAAGGATTAAATGTAGTTAGCGTTAGCGCCACAGACAACAGGTTGGTGTTATTTTATTTATTATATAATGCGTAATTTTGTTTATAACTTCATCTCATTTTAATGGAGACTTAAAAAAAAAATGTTTGCTTAAAGTTTGAACCACTGCAAAATCATAATACATTTTTCCTCTTTGTGAATAGTGACAATGATTGGTAATACTAATCACTTTGTTTTATAGGTTAAATTAAATTATATCGATACCAAACGCCCTCTGACACTCATGCTATATGATCCCCTGAACAGAAGGGATAACCCCCCTGTTAAAAATGTTTGGGCACCGGGACTGGCTCAAACTTGGCTCAAACTAGCATAACCACCTGTATGTCTATTCTTTACAGTCTCTTTTGGACTTGCATCTCTAAGATCTATACACCTTCATTCCTTATAGTTTGTTTTATAGAATGCTGTATAATATTTTGCATGTTTTGACAGACATTTGCACAGTTTTTCCAGCTATGTTGGATTCATGATTGCAGAACGACACTCACAGTTGAGTTGTCCTGACATATTCATGCCTAAACATTCATACTCAACCTCATATGTAGCCGTAACCTTGTTCTCTGGTTAATAAACAAGCTGTTTAGCATGCAGGGAATGATGAAGTGAAAATGCACATTTGACTTCCGCATCTCGCAAAAAAAATCATGTATAATGAAAGTGTGCAGCCAGAGACTTTCACAGCTGAGCTTTATCAGAACTGAAGGGAGCACTGTGTGTGTGAGTCACGTTTCAAACCTCACATGGACCTCTCGTTGTGTAATTAGTATGCAAGCACATTGATCTTTTGGGGTCTTGTGGTTCATATGAAAATCTCCTTGAATCATTCAAACAGTGAATCTCTCAACATAAGTACATGTATTAAACCAAGAGATTGGAATTTGAGACGGTAATTTTTTCCCGCTTATTCTCTCTGTAGGTGTCTCCATCTGTTACACACTCTCAGCCGATCCATCATGCCTCTATGTGCGTATGCTAAAAGAGCAGCTGAGGTACGGTGTGTCTTAATCAGAGTTTCTCATTAAATATCAGACACATGCTTCACACATTTGGATACACATGCCTGTTTCTTTCCATCAGAGAAGAGCTGAACATCAAAGACAGAGCTGCAAACCCTACAGCATCTCTGTGCAAGGGCTGCTAATATTTATAGACACACACACACACACACATCTAAGCACTGCACGTTAAGAATCAGCTTACTCCCAAATAAAACAAGCTTACTCCTGCCAGCCAAGCATAGTACACACATGCATTTTCAATCCCAAAAGCATTCATATCCACACATTCACGCACACACTCAATGTACCCAACACCTCTGAATCACTAAACACATTGCCACCTTGTAGTTTGTACGCCGACTGTGACTCAGTCATCCAAAAATAGCCCAGACTCAACGGATGTTACACTTTCCTCTATTTTTGCCCTCAATCCTACTCGGTGAATAACTAGATTGCAAGATCCTTTTTTTCCCTTTATTAAATAAAAAAATTCAAAATAGCACCCTTAATGCTATTTTAAAACAACCAACTTAAAGCATGACTCTGCACAATACAAATAAATAAATAATAATAATGTTGTTGTTTATTATTATATAGATTTTTATTCTGTCGATTATTAATAGTAGTTCATTAATAGTAGTTTATTTTATGGGATGGTACCATCAGACTTTAAGTATTCTCTAAATCGCATTTTATGAATAAGATCTTGGAGAAGGTTGAGCATAATCAGCTTGTTGATTTCATTACTGAATAATTTTATAACTAATACTTTTCAGTAATACTGAATCGGCATTATTAAAAAGTTACAAATTATATTTTATTAAGTATTGACTCTGGGAAAGGGGTTGCCTTAATGCAGTCAGATTTGAGCGCAGCTTTCGATAAAATAGATCATAACATTTTAATAGAACGCCTCAGAGACCATGTACGAATAATTTGTGTTGCCTTTAAAGGAGTTTCTTCTTATTTGCAGGACAGGACATGTGTACCACAAGGATCAATTCTCGGTCCAACCCTGTTTTCATTATACACATTTCCTTTGGGGTCGATTTTAGGTAATACAATATAAATTATCATTTGTATGCGGATGATTTACAATACCTTCCACTTCAGTTTGATGACTGAACATCATTTGCTTTTTTTTTCTACAGTTTGACTCAGGTAAAGGGATGGTTGATAAATAATTCCTTACAATTGAATGAGGAAAAGATTGAGTTTATTATGTTTGGAAAGAGACTCCCTGAAAAAGAAGTGGTTGAGAATTATGGTCCATGCATGGTTTTGCGAAGAATTTACTGTAGCTAGAGTTGCTTTCGTCAACTAAAATTATGACTAAATATCATCGTCGACGAATCTTTATCACGTGACGAAAATGAGATGAGACGCAATGTAAATGCTGATCATCTGATGATGACTATAATTAAATGTTATATTGTTGATGAATAAAAACGAGACTAAATGTGGTTTACAAAATAAAAACTATGCTAAAATGTTTCCACTTTTTTTATTTTGACCAAAATGACACGAAACAAAATGTTATAACGTTATTTTGTCTCATTTAGTCAGGTTATTATTATTTTTTTGCAGTATTTCTGTTTCCTGTGTCTCACTTCAGGGGCTGCATCAGGTCGCACTGCGGTGATGTCACTTCCTCAAGCACCACTCGCAGCATTATTTAGAAGACGACAACAAGCAAAGTTAATTCTGACACAGAGAAAGGGAGCGATGCGTGTACTTCTAACATGTTTGGTTGCTAAATTAAATGTTGTAAATTCAAGCAACAGAGCATCTTCGTGTCTAGAATGGATTTATTCTTGAGTCTACAAGGTAACAATTATATAATAAGATAACGTTAATCTTGTTAGAAATGGGTTTGGCTAAAATACATTTTGGTTTAGTCTATGCTACTAAGTACTTATACTATACTGACTGGGTTAAATAGAATTGTTTTATTAAAAAGAGACTAAAATAAAATTGTCATTGACTAAAACTAGACTTAATGTCATCAGTTTCCGTTGACTAAAACTAGACGAAAATAGTCATGGATAATTCTAACTAAAATGCTCAGTTTTAGTCGACTAAAACTTGACTAGACTAAAAAGAGTATGAATGTGATTAAAACGAATAAAAACTAAAGTGACAGCTTCACACAAAGACTAGACCTAAACTAAAAAAAAAAAAAAAAAAAAACTGTAGGAGCAATTTTTGACTCCGATATCTGTTTTAATCGCCAAGTAGACAGTGTTGTGAAAGCATCTTTTTTTTTTTTGTTAATAAGTTATTTAAATTGAAACCTATCCTTTCTACCAAGGATCTGGAAATTGTTATGCATGCTTTAATTTCCGCAAGATTGGATTATTTCAATGCTTTTATTTAGTAGACTTTGTATATATTTTATTTTTATTTTGTATTAATTCATATATTTTTCTGCTTTTTTTATTTATTTATTTCACATACAAATTGAATGCGTGGACAAAGTGGTCTCCCGAGTCCATTAAGGTTTGCAGTTATAAACTAGTCCATTCTAAATCACAGAAACAAACTGATATTCAGAAACGTGCTGAAATAAACGAATGTGAAAAGAGAACAGAAGGAGCAGCAGTAGAGAGATAGAATCGATCTTGGTCCAAGTACAGACCAAACAATCGAACCATGTGTGAAAACAGCCCGACTCACTGACATCTAGACACTCAGAACAGATGCTCTTTGCCTCTAAGAGCCATTTATCCCTGTTATAGCATACATTTTACTATTATGTTTACAGACACTTCAGAAGTGCAGTTAGAATGTGTTTATTTATGTCTTATTATAGTGTAATAGATGCATGTTCATCTGCGTTATGGATTGAGCTGTCAAAACTATACACTTTATCCACAGATGCATAAATCGCTTTCATATTCACACATATATATCTCTATATCAGTCATTGTGGTATATTCAGCACACAGGTTTGAAGGTTGTCATCTGACAGCTGAATTTACTGCTCTGTCAGACTGGCCATCATTCAGGAAGCTACAGCTGTCAGCATATGTTTGCATCTCTCTGCCTCAGTGTGTGTGTGTGTGTGTGTGTGTGCAGATGAAGACTAGATTTTGATTTTCCTTATAGGTCACTTTCTCTCTCCTCTTATTATATTTATCGACATACTGAAGCAAAAGCAAAAATAAAAAAAGGAAACCCTGCTCCGAAACTTGATAAAATGCTTTGATTTTACATCGTGCCCCTGACAATTTTATGAAATGTAGATGTTTAAATATAGCTGCATGATTTCAAGCATACCATTTTCCCTCAAACTCTCTTGTTCATACCTTATATGCATCTTTGTTTGCCATTCTCTCCTTTCCTTTTTCCTCTCTTCTATAAGTATCTTATGGTCCATCCATCCGTCCTCAAATACAAATACATTCACGCAATTAAGCAGGCTTTGGGCTGAAATTAACTTCCATTCCATGATCACAACTTCACAGTCTCCTCTGATTTTCTCTGCTTGACTGAAAGCTCTGTGATGAAAGAAGCAAACAAGCTCACGGATGTGCACTTGTGTAGATGTGAGGTCAGAAGTGCACTTGAGTCGGAACAGGCAGTATCTGTCACGAGCCATTTATGTTCTGAGAGACCAAATAAATGTTGGGAACATATTGGGAAGTAATTCTCTTTCTTAAAAATATATTCTAGTTTATGACACAAAAGCTGCTTTAAAGGACACAGTTCTTCATACCAGGACAAAAATGCATTTTTGATCTATAATACAATAAATCTTTCTAAAAAACAGTAGATAATGAAAGGCATTCTGACCTGAAAATAATATCTGATGATTTGTTTGGAAAGGTCAGAGAAAACATTAAAACTAGCTGATTTACTTGAAGGCAACGTAAAATGAATTAGAAATAGAAACAAAACAGCAGACAGTAGAAAACTTTTTTCAGATAGATTCTGGCTATAATCTTCTTTGTATTTTCTTACTTTTTATTTCTAAATACTTTATGCAGAGTACATGTAAAGAATATTCAAATGTGAATGAAGTATGGAACTCTAATATGCATGAATGCATTTTTTTATAGAAATAGAAATAAAATAATAAAAATATTACAATGTGACAAACATACATCATTTAAATATCTTAAAGTCTTACTGGTGTTCTGAATCATTGATTCTGATATGTCTTGTCTTGTGGCTTTCAAAGCTTCTGAAATAAGTGGCTTGAATTGAAGTAGTTTTTCAAACAAATATTATTTGAGTATGTTTTAGAAAAAAATACCATTTCAGTTTTTTCACTTTCAAATTTAAAGTTTCATTCAATGTTGCTTATCATTTCTTTGCAATTGATTGTGAAATTTATTAGCAATTTGAGAATGTGAAAATGAATGCTACACCATTTTTTTCTTGGTGTCCATGGTCCAAATAAATAAATAAGTAAATTTTAGAATTGTATTTTATTATTTTAATCAACTTTTACATTTTTTAATGGCACAAAATTTTGCAGAATTTAAATCTGTCTACAAAACTCATTCACAAGCCTATATACAAACTATTTTACACACGTAGTGCAAAAAAGCAACAAACTCCCTCATCTCTTTATTTAATAGTGCAGCTATAAATGCAAGAAAAATGTCTTGGGTGGTCTCTTTGTATGACTAAAACCCACCAGTTAAATATAACTGTAGTTTGCTTATTTATACTGGTGTCTGTCTTCTCGTCTCCAGAGCATTGCATGAAATTTGTTCTATTATTTTTGTTTCCTCAAGAGGATTGCACAACAGTTGCATGATTCTAATAAACTGGGTCTTGCTGGGATGATGATTGGCAGTGTGCAGTTTGTCAGCCATTAAAATGGCAGGACGTACAGGCGGAATGCACACGGTTTGTCTGCTGATTCATTTGTAATGATGTTGACTGCATTTAGATTACTTTAAACATTCAGGGTCTCGGATGAATTTACTGTTCCAGACACTGGTTCATCTCAGACCCCACAGCATACAGCGAAGAGTTCAGCTGATTTGCTAAGAGTCTGTCCTCACACAAATGTTAGGCTTGGGTGAGTGTGAGTCAGGTCTCCAGGGAGGCTGAAGCTATTTCAGGCAGTGGACTGGAGCTAAACTGCCTGCTGCTTACATGGAAATGAAACTCACCTGGGTTATTGTTATGTGTGCTAGCATGGAGGACAGACAGTCTGGTGGGTGTTTAGCAGGGTTAAACCAAGCTTTTGATCATCGGCTATAGTAGAGGGAGACCTCTCAGCTTCATTTGGCCATTTCAGTGTTTTCTAAGCCATTAAAAGTCAGTTCTGCTCCGCATTAGCCAGTGGGAGTATCTAGTGTTTTAAAAAGCCAACCGCTCTTACATAGGAGTCTCCAATTAAGAACGTGTTGACATCACTTCACAGGCAACATGTCGATCAGAAAACCTGTTCGGTGCTTAGATTATTTTTTTAGACCCACTGCCTATTTGCAGACCGTCTTATGCATATTGCATACAAAACTAAAATAAATCTCCACAGTTTAAATCTTATAGGCAGCTTCCAGGAGAGCTTTGAGGAATAACTAATCATTGGATCTCTCAACATTTGTCAGGTTAGTGGCATCAAATCTTTAAAAGATATTATTTTCCGACATGGTTTACACTCAGCAAGTAAACTTAGATTTCTGCACATTGCGTCTTGTTTATGTGTCTTTTCCTCAGTTTTTTCCTGTGCAACCAATTTGAAGACTGGTGAATCATTTTTTCTATTATTGTGCTATAATCTGTTTCAACCCACAAACACATAAAAACAACACCTAACAACTGACATGTGTTTGGTGGTTTAACACGGCCATCATACACTCTCTTGCTGTCTCAGTGGGTAGTTACTGGCCACAATAAGCTACATTGTGAAGCTACAGTACCAGACTTTGGAGCAAAGATATATGAGCATATAGTCATCAGGGGGGAAAAAGAGAGTTTATATTATTATTCATAAAAGCAAGCTACATGTGGAATGAAAATAAATAAATAGACATACACTACTGTTCACAGTTTTTAGGTCAGTAAGAGGTTTCGGAATTCTCAAGTTTGGTTTCATTATGTCAAAAATACAGTTAAAACTGTAGTATTGTGAAAAATGTAACATAGCTGTTTTCTATGTAAATACCGTCTATTCTAAAATGTTTCATTGTAAAATGTATTTCTGTGATCTGCAGCTGTATTTTCAGCATCATTACTCCAGTCTTCAGTGTCACATGATCTTCAAAAATCATTTGAATATGATTGACTCCAAAATTAGAACAGTAGTGTGGGTTAGTAGTTTTTTTAGAATCATTTTAGAAGAAGTTTCATCAAGATATGCTTTCAGATGAAGTGCCTTTATACTGAGTCGCCACGTCTGACTGTGATTATTAGGAGTACGTCTTGTTGTGATGGGTCATGAGATCTTAAAGTCCATGGTGATCAAGTGCGTTGGTCAACCTCTTAAACCAGCTTGGACTAGCTGTAAACAGTCTATGTATGTGACACTGGAGCACAAAAACCAGTCTTTAGTCGCTGGGGTATATTTGTAGCAATAGACAAAAAAACATTGTAGCCTATGGGTAAAAATGATAGATTTTTCTTTTATGCCAAAAATCATTAGGAAATTAAGTAAAGTTCATGTTGCATGAAGATATTTAGTCAATTTCCAACCATAAACATATTAAAACGTCATTTTTGATTAGTAATATGCATTGCTCAGAACTTAATTTAGACAACTTTAAAGGTTATTTTCTCAATATTTTGATTTATTTTGCACCCTCGGATTCCAGGTTTTCAAATAGTTGTATCTCAGCCAAATATTGTCCTATCATAACAAACCATACATAAATGGAAAGCTTATTTATTTAGAAAAATGTACAATTATGACTGGTTTTGTGGTCCAGGGTCACATAAGCAATATATTGAATGGAGCAGAGTCAAAACATCAACTAAAGGAAGTTATGTGAGATGGCTATTAATGCATGTTTTACAGAAGAATTTACATGTGAACTGATCAACACACCCTCACAGGGTCAGCGAGAGTGAGAGGAAGTCAACCCTGATATGTAAACATGTCATTAGCATCGTGTGGCTCGCCCTGCTTGTTGTCAGACCAGACAGCACAAAGGTGTGTGTGTGTGCGTGTGTGTGTGTGTGCGTGTGTGTGTGTGTGCGTGTGTGTGTGTGTGTGTGTGTGTGTGTGTGTGTGTGTGTGTGTGTGTGTGCGTGTGTGTGTGTGTGTGTGTGTGATGCAGCTGGATCTTAATGGAAGCTGACAGATGTAGAAAATTAATCTTGGCCTGGTGGCAAAGTCTTGACCCATACAATATCTCTCTTAAGTGCATTTCTGAAGTAATAAACATAAATGACCTTAGACACTTAAAGTAAACATCACATCACATGAGTGTGCCTGAATATTTTCTGTTTATTCTATACTTTCAAACATACACTCATACATTTGTTCTGACCTTATCATTTCTTGCTTCTCAATCAGTTTTCAAGCTGAAAATATTCAAGTACAGTTCAAAGATTATTCGGAGAATGAAAAGGGTATGAGGGGATAAAAAATGGCAGAGAAAGAAAAGTATAGTACTTAAAATAGCATGTGAGATTTGGTGCGTGTGTGTTTTAAAAGAGGGTTCTTGTCTGCTCTAGAGGGATATGGTACACTGTGGACTGGCGCTGGGATGGAGCAATTAAGAGCACTGTAATGACTGTTAACGAGTCTAACGAGGCTTAACGAAGGGACCCTGCTGCAGAGCTCTCAAAACAGGCCTGTCTGGGCAGTCAAGCAGTCAGCTAATGAGTAAACACAATAATTAATAAATCAATCCGACAAAAACTAAACAGACGGACAAAGATGAGAAACTGAATCTACCTGAATGTGTGCGACAGGATGGTGGATGAGAGATTTTTTTATTTTTTATTTTTTTGTATTATTATACTAACAAATGCTGGCTTAACAGAAAAACTTACTTGCTGATACTGATAATAAAAAAGTCCCAAATATAAATTTTTATTATTATTATTATTATTATTATTATTATTAATGTATTATTATTATTGTTATGACAAATAATAATAGTCTAGGTGAGAAAGCCAGAATCTTCCCCATCTTCAATGGCCTTGGCTTTGCTATATGTCCAGAATAATTGACAGAGGGCTGTTGAATTATTAGAATATGTGGCATTAATTTGGTGGAAATGTTACGCCCCAGGGCGACGAGACAAAACTTCTATCGTTCTGTCTGTCTATCTGTCTGTCTGTCTGTCTGTCTGTCTGTCTATCTGTCTATCTATCTATCTATCTATCTATCTATCTATCTATCTATCTATCTATCTATCTATCTATCTATCTATCTGTCTGTCTGTCTGTCTGTCTATCTATATATATCTATCTGTCTATCTATCTGTCTGCCTTTCTGCCTTTCTGCCTATCTATCTATCTATCTATCTATCTATCTATCTATCTATCTATCTATCTATCTATCTATCTATCTATCTATCTATCTATCTGTCTGCCTATCTATCTATCTATCTATCTGTCTGTCTGTCTGTCTGTTTGTCTGCCTATCTATCTATCTATCTATCTATCTGTCTGTCTGTCTGTCTGTCTGTCTGTCTATCTATCTATCTATCTATCTATCTGTCTGTCTGTCTGTCTGTTTGTCTGCCTATCTATCTATCTATCTATCTATCTGTCTGTCTGTCTGTCTGTCTATCTATCTATCTATCTATCTATCTATCTATCTATCTATCTATCTGTCTGTCTGTCTGTCTGTCTGTCTGTCTGTCTGTCTGTCTGTCTGTTTGTCTGCCTATCTATCTATCTATCTATCTATCTATCTATCTATCTATCTATCTATCTATCTGTCTGTCTGTCTGTCTGTCTGTCTGTCTGTCTGTCTGTCTGTCTAAAGAGCAGAGCTGTATAAGATGAAAGAGAAGCAGCATCAGAAGCTGGTTTGATGTAAGGAAAATGGTGTAGCTGGTTGTAGGAGACTAAGAAATCACAATAACACTTACATTTACCCAAGGCAAAAAATAAAAAAATAAAAAAAGGAATGGAGGAGGATCAAAGTCAAAGCATTCAACAACAGCTAGTCTAAGTTCATAAGAAGAGCGAGAGGGCTGAAGCTCAGATGAAGGGTAGTTTCCACTGATAGAGAATGCTCAGATTCCACAGTTTGGCTTAATACTTTATATGTCAAAGACTTACCATATTAGAGGTTCCTAACCAGTTCAAATCAACAAGACAAATGTGGTCAGAGCAGATTTAGTTTCTTCTGCATTAGACAGAATTTTGTATTGATTGCTTTTTACATTCCCAAATGTAAACCTGAGATCTTATGTGCGTATGTGATTGTTTTAATGTTTGTATTCTTGTTTAGCTGTTCAAAAGGTCGTGGATTTTTCAAAATATAGGTCTCGAGCCAAGAAAGATCATGTTCTAGTAGCCCAAGGCACATGCACTCACAGACTGGCATAAATATACATAATCAATATAATATTTTTTTTTTCCATCACAAACTGTTTTATAAGCCCACCCTTCCTCTATCATAACACAGCTTATCTAAAATAACGCCTTCATCTAATAACTGCCTGCTGCTCTTGTAACCAACCGCTTTGCCACAGAGTACACGCTTGAGATAAGAGCAGAGGGTGATGGAACATGTGTGTAATACACACGCACGCACACACACACAGGATAGGACATGTCGCTTCCGCTGACAGAACACACCTGCTGTTTGGCCTGTGAGTCATACAGGAACAAGAAATTATGGAACAGGTCTCCCCTGTCCCATCTGCCTCTCTGGAGGACTGCTGTGTGGATCAAAATTGCATTAACACCTCCACTTACTGTCCCTCCTTCCTCCTGTGTTCACAGTAGCTTGTGACCATACTGCTCTTTCTATGTCAGGCTAGTTAATATTGTAGCTACCTCTACTGTGGTTAGTTTCACTTTTATTATGCCAGCATGTTGATTTTGTGATATTGTGAAGAGTGCACTTTTCAGAATCAAAATCAGCCGTTTTTAACATTTCCTTATCATTATTTGATTTGATTTCTATAAGACATTTTTTTATAAAATTGTTGTAGAAAGGCAGTTTGAAGATTCCTGGACAAAACTTGCTAAATTAAGCTTGAAAAATTATGAAGTCACAGTGAATTAACATAAAACTGTCATTGCATAATGTATATGTATATAAAAAATTTCACATTGTTTTTTTTTTAGGTAGCTTTGCAGGTTTCCTGGAGTGTTCTGGAAACATTGTCACAGTTCTTCTGGATTGAATCTGTCTCAGTTTCTTCATGTTATTCCAGACAGACTGATGATGATCAGATCAGATCTCTGTGTGGAGCACTGGCTGCTGTCAGACTCCTTCTGCAAACAAAATATCACTGATTATTACATTTAATGGCAAAAATAATGTTTGGAAATGTAAACTGATATTTCCTACTGACACACTACAGCAAAATAAAGAAATAACTGACTTAAAAAATATATATTTTTTTTTTTGTGAAAATACTAGTGGCCTAAGAATTTTGCATGTTACTGTATATACACACACATTAGGGACAGAAATCTCTCCGGTTTCATTAAAAATATCTTTATCTTTGTTTCGGTGGTGAACAAAAGTCTCATGGGTTTAGAATGACATGAGTGAATGATGACAAAATGTTTTTTGTTTTTTTGCGTGAACTATCACTTTAAGGAGACATAAACGCATCAGCTTACATTTTCTAAAACTATCGATTTGACCATCTATAAAGAGTTGAGATCAATAATTCAATCTTCAGATCTTCCACGTCTCTGAAACTGACAAACACACACACACACACACACACACACACACACACACACACACACACACATGCACATACCAGATTACTGTCTGAATTCAGCACACACACACACACACACATATTGACTTCTGCAGTCAAGAAGACAGTAGATACACATACTCCTTTTATGTGTCAGATCCAAGTAAACAAAGTGCACACACTTGCATGCACAACATCAAATATTTAATGTGTGAGCCTGTGAATTTTCAAAGGTTATGAAACAGATATCCAGACCCACTAGAGAAATGTTTCTTTTTTTCTTTGCCAGCCTTCAACATGTATCTTAAGTTTTATGTTGTTTTTTTCTTCTGAGGTTTGAGGATATCAGCTGGAGATATCATGTCTCAGCTGTTAAATTGTCCAATTGATTTTTTATTTTTTTATTTTTTTTCAGAAAGAGGCGTTTTTTCATGTCAAGATTTGCGTTTATCTTAGATTTCTTAAAAGCGGCACTAGAAAAAAGCCTATGGCTTCACATGCTGCTGTGCTAAAGTGTTTTTTTTTTTTTACACAGAAATATTAAAATCAATGCAATGAAAGAACATCAATCAGTGTGCATGTGTACAATATATTTCACTCCTTGATTATTTCTGTCATGTAATATGTCTGTAAACATATGTATGTATGTGCTAGTGTGTAATTGCTCTTTGCACGTTGTCATGCTGTCGGCTCTAATAATCCCTGTGGTTACACTGCTATTCTGACTGTGAGTAATTGTAATCATTAATGAGTTCATTACATGTGGTCACTTCTGCAGACCAAATTGTCTTTTGCTGTGGTGAATGTTCTTATGAAACAAGCCTGCTTTTATAAATGACACAAACACACACTTAAACTTGCATCAGCTGAGCGCTGCATCTCTTCTCCCGGAAGATTCTTCTTATCTGTTTTTCGTGACTCACATCTCCTCTCTTCATATATGTACTTCTGATGCTGTTGTTGTGTGCCTCAGTTATAATTATGGTGCTTGGCAAAGCTCTTTTCTAAACCCCTAACCCTAAGTACTGAGCTTGTTGAGGATGACGAGTGGTATTAGTGATCTGATTTAAGACATTTTGCTTGGCAGTTGATAAAACACCATACTGTAGATTTATCTCCAACTGAAGGTCTAATATGTAGATCAGAATCTTGTGGGTAACCACCTAGCAACCATTCAGAATGCCCTAGCATCTGCAGAGCAACACATTTATAAAATACTCTGCAGAGCTTAGCACCTGCAGAACAGCCACACTTAAAATCGTAACATCCATAACAGCTGAATAGCAATGCCCTGGAAACCACCCACAACATCATAGCATCCTTAGAAACTGCATAGCAACACCTTGACAACTACCCACAACATCTTAGCATCCTTCGCAACTGCATAGCAACATTCTGGCAACTATCATACTTTAAGCCTTGGCAACTGCATAGTTATTTTATAAGAATACACTCAGTTATTACACTCTGTAATCTTCAAAATCAGTCAAATTCACACTATAAAACTCTTCCAGTAAGTGTTTATCATTATGTAAGTGTGTATAAGAAGGCCAAGGGTTCATACTGTTCCATTACAGAAAGTTTCTAAACTTTAAAACTTTTTAAGTGTGTTTGTGTGTGTGTGTGTGTGTGTGTGTGTGTGTGTGTGATAATGAATGTGAGAGCTGGGGAGGTGAGATAAATGCTGTTGGTAATGCTGTGTAATGCCATTCAACTCCATGCTTCGGGCAGTCAGGTAGAGAATGTGGAAATATATATATATATATATATATATATATATATATATATATATATATATATATATATATATATATATATATATATATTATCATTACCATTTCATTGCAAATTGTTTCAGCATGTATATTGAAACATCCCCTCTGGAGAATATGACTGAAGAAGAAATTCGATTAGTTGTGTGACATTGTGCATCTGTAAGTTGTGTTGTGCTTTACGCAAAATTCAGCAGATTCAGCTGGTTATCTGTACTCCACTAAAGTATGAACAGGAAAATCAATATTTCACCCATCTTTCCATCAGCTTAAGATGGATAGAGGCACTCTGGGCTTCAAGCACACTCGGTGCACACACACACATGTACACGTGTCAGCAATTGAAGTGTAGAGTGTTAATGGATTACACACTGTGTCTCTAGACTGGACTTTAATGAATGATGAATATTATCGCTTTCCAGTTCTGTCAATCATGTTCTCTCTTTGTCTCCCCTCAGATAAACACTGATGCTGTTGTTGGAAAAGCGACTCAGGTGTTCGTAGGAGAACAACACATTAAATCAAAACTGTGCTAGATCTGTCTGCCACAAACTGCCTGAACCATTCCACCATTACCCAGAGTGATTTGCAGGACGATACAGTTTGAAGATAAGGGTATGTTTCAGTCAGCTCAGTAGTAAGTTCACTATCCGAGGAGTCAGACATTTTAAACCTGTTGTATTATCAGAAACATCACTGTGCACTGAAACGTTCACTCCCTAGAAATTTCCAAAACGCACCACAGCAAATGAGAGGCGGCTGATCACCATAATTCAAATTTTTTCTTAAGTCATTAGATGAAGAATGCAAGTGTAAATAAATGACAAAGCCTTGTTTTTTATATTTGAATAATATTACAATAATTGTTATTTCGATATAGTTGGACTAACAAAACAATGGTTGATGTGCTTTTAGCTCGAAGGAGGGAGGGAATGCAATTGCTTGGTTTTTTGTGGTGGTAAAATACTAATAAATTTTAGCACACACACATAAAGTGGGGGCGTTTGTGAAGGTATGTGTTTTCTGCTGTAAAGCAGCAGTGCAGCACCTGTCATATGACGCCAGGGAAAGCACAGCGCTTAGCGGGGGCCATCTGTTTCACACGCACAACACTCTCTCACATCCAAACCCACCAGTTCACACATACACAACGCAGAGCACAGCCTCGCTACATGAGAGATGACCCCATTATACTGTTTATTTGTGGATCAGTAGAGAGAAAATAGATCTTTTTACCCACAGTACACTGTAAATATGACTTTTCGTTTTACCAGAAAATACTGTTTCAGTCTCTCCAGTTCAAAACATTACATTTAATTCACTGTTACTTGCAGTTCTACTGGGGGACTTCAACACTCACGTGGGCAGCAACACTGATACCTGGAGGGGCGTGATTGGGAGGAATGGCCCCCCTGATCTGAACCTGAGTGGTGTTCTGTTATTGGACTTCTGTGCAAGTCACAGTTTGTCCATAACGAACACCATGTTCAAGCATAAGGCTGTCCACCAGTGCACATGGCACCAGGACACCCTAGGCCGGAGGTCGATGAATTTCTAGGTGCAGCCAGGGGCTGGAGGGTGTCCGTTTTGGGGACCACATGATTTCATCTTTGCATTTTTTAGATGATGTTGTCATGTTGTCTTCATCATGCCAGGATCTTCAGCATGCACTGGGACGGTTTGCAGCCGAGTGTGAAGCGCCTGGTATTGAGAATCAGCACCTCTTAGTCTAAGGCCATGGTTCTCAGCCAGAATAGGGTGGCATGTCCCGTTCAGGTTGGTGGAGAGCTCCTGCCTCAAGTGGAGGAGTTCAAGTATCTTGGAGTCTTGTTCGGGGATGAGGGAAGGATGACAGGCGGATAGGTGCAGCTTCTGCAATGATGCGGTGCATGTACCTGTCTGTCGTGGTATAGAAGGAGCTGAGCTGCAAGGCAAAGCTCTCAATTTACCGGTCGATCTCCTACTCTCACCTATGGTCATGAGCTGTGACCAAAAGGACAAGATCCCGGATACAGGAGGCCAAAATAAGCTTTCTCAGCAGGGTGGCTGGGCGCTCCCTTAGAGATAGGGTGAGGAGCTCAGAGTAGAAACGCTGCTCCTCCACATTGGCTGGCCTGGGAACGCCTCGGTATCCCCCTGGAAGCTGGAGGAAGTGTCTAGGGAGAGGGAAGTCTGGGCATTTCTGCTCGGACTGCTGCCCCTGCGACCCTACCTGGAATAAGCAGGATGGATGGATGGATGGATGGGGTTACTTGCAGAATTTTTTGTAATGCATTGATTAATTGTGATTTCTGAGTGAAAGTAGTGTCTATACAAGATTTTGTGTACAATACTATTTTAGTCTTTCTAGTTCAAGATTTCAAGTTTGATATGTTACTTGTCACTTCTTTGTAATTATTTGGGAAATTTATAAAAAAAAAATAAGTCCTACAGCTATCTTTTTTTCAGTATACAAATAGACATCATAGAGCTTCATGAAGAATCATATTTTAATCAATATGACTGTAACAAGGTTCAACACAGTCTCAATAGGAAGGAAGAAGGCAGGGGTCGGCTTGTTGCTGGGACACTCGTTTATTCAGTAATACAAAATAAGAAAAACACGATGCCCTCTGGGCGTAGACAGCAAACGATTGCTTAAACACGGTCAATAACTTCAATAACTTTAAAGCACTGTTGTAGCTTCCCTAGTGCAGAACGAGGTCCCAGCGTGTCTCTCTCTCCTTCTCTCTGCGGTGACTCGGCTTATATCCGGTCTCTCCACGCCAATTACTGCAATCAAACACACGTGTTCGTTAATTGCATTTGACCTACTTACGCCTCGCTCTGCTCCCTCCGTCTCTCTCCCGTTGCGGATTCCGCTAAACCACGCCCCCCTCGCCACAATGACAATTTCGGCTTCTCTCGAGCAAAATCATCTTCGATATTCACCCAGTGGTTATTTATCCTGAAAATGTTTCATTTTATTGTGCGTTTGTTTTATCTTGCATTGGTAACTAGCTTTAATCGTGCAGCTGCCAGATTTCAAGAGGATAATTAATCCCTTAATCAGAGTTTTTTTTTTTTTTTTTATAAATGTATACATTTATGAAATTATGTCTAATTATGAATTGTCTATGTCTAATTATGAATTACTACATAGAATTATGTAGTAGACATAAATTATGTCTACTACATAATTCTACAAAAAAAAAAAAAAACACACAAATGGAAACTGCAGTTAAGTGGTATATTATATTCTGCTCATATAAAAAATATAATACAGCCATTCTGTTTTATTTTTACATCGTCATTCCAGCAAACCATGAGAGTTGATGTTCTCTTGCATAAAAAAAGACAATAATTCTGATTAATAATTTTTTATTATTATTTCTGAGCAAAACAATTTTGATCAACTGTTCAACCATTATCATGCATGCCTATTATGCTAATAAAACAAATGCTTGAAATAATTATCAGAGTTGTATATTAAGTTTTAAATTACAATTTAATGCAATCAGAGACCCCAGAAAGAGGTAATATTCTCACAGTGAACAATTCAGTCTGTATACCATCTTCCTTTTTTTCATTCTTTTCAGATCAACCCACATCCTAACCAACAGAAAAGACGAGAAGAGAGGCAAACATGCTGGCTAACCTGCTCAATGTCCTCCGAAACTTCACAGAGAAGTACGTTCATGATAAATGTTATTTTTATGTTCAAGATGATTATGTTATGGTATATTAAAATGTGCTTGAGGTGCATCCTCTCACTGGAATAATCCTTCTAATGAGTGTTTTTAATTGTTTCTGTGTAACATTGCTCCCGTTTTGCCTCTTAATCTTTTCATCCATATTTATTAACCACGATAAAATGTCTGCTCTTTAAAAACCCGCAAAAAATCTTGATTATATTCCTCTGTGACATTAGGAAATAGTGGCAGCAAGGCGAGAGTCTACAGAGAATTTCTCTTTGAGTCGCTGTTATAATCAAGTGAATAATCTCCTTCCCCACTGTTCCCACAAACATGTTCTCATTCACAGAGTGTAGATATTAATGTATTTTAATTCCTGCTAAAAGGCTTTGTCTGTAAATAGTCATTTCTGTGCTGGATTAATCTCAGCTATCTGTTTCTGGGTTCTGTGCTGTTCATTACTTTATCCAGTTTTTGGATGTTTGCGTGAGCTCACACTGATTTAAATTGGCAAATTTAATCGCATAAAACCCTCATTGGATCCGTCTGCTTCATGCCTGCTTTAAAAACCACTGAAGTAACAAGCTACATTAAGAAATTCGTAAAAAATTTAGATTAAATCTCGTGTTTGGCGTCTGATAGAATAAATGTTTATGCTTTTTTTCATACAAGATACCATACATTGATGATGGGCTGATAGATAGATAGCTGGATAGATAGATAGATAGATAGATAGATAGATAGATAGATAGATAGATAGATAGATAGATAGATAGATAGATAGATAGATAGATAGATGGATGGATGGATGGATGGATGGATGGATGGATGGATGGATGGATGGATGGATGGATGGATGGATGGATAGATTTTTTTTCTTGATCAGCAGATTAGTATATAAGAATGATTTCTGAAGGATCATGTGGCACTAAAGACTGGAGCAATGTTTTGATCACTGATATAAATTACATTTTACAGTATATTCATATAAAAAATGTGTTATTTAAAATTGCAATAATACTTCATCTTTTTTATAGCAAATAAATACATCCTGGGTGAGCAGAATAAACATAAAAAAATTCAAAAACAATAAAAAATCTGACAGATCCCAAACTTTTGAAAGGTATAAAGTATATGTATATTTCTATATGAGGTCTCGTATGCTGGTCAGGAAGTCATTTGCAACCAAATAAGATGGAGAAATTATGTTTGAAAGTTGCTCTGGTTAATACCCTGGTTGATTCAGTCACATACAATGTTACATTTATCATAACCCATCTGCCGTGTGTGACAACTGGGTGAAGGAGGAGCAGGAAACAATTGCGAGTTTAACAATTTAATGAGAATTAGACAAACAAACAAGAGTACAAAAACAATGCTGGGAAGACGACAGTCCAAAAAGGTGGGGAGACAGTGAGTAATCCAGATGATGATGGTGAGAAGGCAGCAGGAGAGGATGGCACAGGAACTGCGGGGAATAAAGCCGAAGGTAAGGCTTGATGCTTTGTGAAAGTGCAGAGAGTGTATGAGGTTCCGGGAGAAGACACGGACATCCAACGCAAACAACACAGAAACAAAAGACAAGGGTTCAGACATAAAACAACGTTCTCACAAACACAAGACATGAGACAAGCCAATATATAGGGAGTGTGTAATGAGTCACAAAACACACAGACTTCACCACAAAGTGCAACCAACCCCCCCCCCCCGGTCTAAGAACTCCTCTTGGAGTTCCCAGAAGGGCCTACCTGCTGATTGTAATCATCAATAAGGGAGTGATCCAATATGTCCCTAGCAGGTACCCAACTCCTCTCCTCCAGACCGTAACCTCCCCAGTACACCAGGTACTGGAATCCTCGTCCCCTCCGTCTCGAGTCCAGAATATGATTAACTGAATAAGTTGGTTCCCCATCTACGAGACGCGGCGACGGGGGAACCGGAGTAAGCGGATTAATACGTGCATAAAACACGGGTTTAATTTTGGACACATGAAAGGCGGGGTGTGTCCTCCTGTACACTGGAGGTAGTTTGATGCGGACTGTCACCGGACTAATGATCTTGATGATAGTAAACGGGCCAATAAATTTGGGAGCTAATTTATTAGATACTGAAAGCCACACCTTTTGACCCACAACGTAAACGGGAGGCTTTGACCGGTGGCGATCGGCCTTGGCCCCACTGCCTCACCCAGAGCAGAGTCTCGCGGGCTCTGGTCCAGGTGCGGTGGCACCTCTGGACAAATGCGTGAGCGGAGGGGACCGCGACTTCAGATCCAGTCTGGGAAAGACTGGTGGCTTGTAACCTAAACTGCACTGAAATGGAGAAAGGCCCGTAGCTGACACTGGTAATGAATTGTGAGCGTACTCCACCATAGAGAGTTGTTGACTCCAGGAAGAAGGATTCTTGGAGACCAAACATCCTCTCTAAATCTTGGTTGGCTCGCTCAGATTGTCCGCTACTTTGGGGATGATAACGCGGAGACAAGCTAACTGACTCTCCCAGCAATTTACAAAACTCTTTCCAAAATTTGGATATAAATTGAGATCCCCTGTCAGAAACCACGTCTACTGGTAGGCCATGAAGCCGAAAGACATGATCTAGGACGGTGTCCGCTGTCTCCTTGGCTGTAGGTAATTTGGGCAAGAGAATGAAATGCACCGCCTTCGAGAACCGGTCCACTACGGTCAAACCAACCATCATGCCATTAGAGGGTGGGAGGGCAGTAACAAAATCTAGTGCGATGTGGGACCAGGGTCTCGAAGGGACAGACAGCGGTTGAAGGAGCCTAGCAGGAGGTCAGTTAGATGACTTACCACTGGCGCAAACTGAGCAAGCCAAAACTAAATCGCGGATGTCACGAGCCATACGTGGCCACCAGAATCGTTGTTTAACCAACCCATTAGTTTGACTTATCCCTGGGTGACAAGCCACGTTAGAACAATGACCCCACTGGACGACTTTGGACCTAAACTCCTCCGGCACAAATAAACGGTTTGGTGGACAACCGGGCGGAGGCGTTACCCCTTGTAAGGCCGTCTTGGCCTTCGACTCGACCTCCCATACGAGTGCTGAGACCACTAATTTCTCAGGTAAAATACACTCGGGAGTCACCGGGCGGGCGGAGGAAACAAAAAGACATGATAAAGAATCCGGTTTGACATTTTTGGAACCCGGGCGGTATGATAAAGTAAAATCAATGCGACCGAAAAAAAGTGCCCACCGAGCCTGCCTGGAATTGAGTCTTTTGGCAGTTCTAATGTACTCTAAATTCTTATGATCGGTCCAAACAATGAAAGGTACCCCTGAGCCTTCCAGCCAATGATGCCACTCCTCTGAAGCTAATTTGACGGCCAACAACTCTCTGTTACCAATGTCATAATTGCGTTCAGCAAGCAATAATCGATGGGGAAAAAAACGCGCAAGGATGTACCTTATCGTCCGAGACAGCACATTGGGACAGCACTGCTCCTACCCCCACCTCTGACGCGTCGACCTCCACCACGAACTGCCGTGTGGGATCATGGGCCACAAGGATGGGAACCGAAACAAAGCGGCTTTTGAGGTTAGTGAACGCAGTCTCAGCTGCGTCCGACCACCTGAACGGAGTACTGGGAGAGGTCAAAGCTGTCAGAGGTGAGGCTAGTTGGCTGAAATTGCGAATGAAACGGCGATAGAAATTGGTGAACCCCAGAAATCGCTGTAGGGCCTTACGGGAATCTGGAGATGGCCAATCTATCACAGCCTTAACCTTGTCAGGGTCCATACGTATTCCCTCGGATGAGACGATATACCCTAGGAAGGGGACAGTCTGTGCATGGAATACGCATTTCTCCGCCTTGACAAAAAACCCTTTCTCAAGTAACCTCTGGAGCACTCGTCTGACGTGTTGAACGTGTTCCTGGAGAGATTAAGAAAAAATCAGTACGTCATCCAGGTAAACATATATAAACTGATCTACCATATCTCTCAACACGTTATTCATGAGTGCTTGGAAAACCCCTGGCGAGTTGGAATACCCGAACGGCATCACCAAGTATTTAAAGTGCCCTCTGGGGGTATTAAAGGCGGTTTTCCATTCATCCCCCTTACTGATGCGGACCAAATGATGAGCATTACGTAAATCCAATTTTGTGAATACGGATGCTCCCTGTAACCTCTTGAAAGCTGAAGACATGAGTGGCAATGGATAAGTGTTCTTTATCGTAATGTTGTTCAGCTCTCGGTAATCAATACAAGGTCGCAGAGAACCATCCTTCTTACCCACAAAAAAGAATCCCGCCCCCGCTGGAGAAGAGGAAGGACGGATGAACTCAGAAGCTAAGGAATCAGAAATTTATTTCTCCATGGCCTCCCTCTCAGGAATGGAAAGAGAGAATAACTTGCCTTTAGGTGGAGACTTACCTGGCACTAAATCTATGGCACAGTCGTAGGGACGATGCGGAGGAAGAGATGCAGCACGAGACTTACTGAACACCTCCTTCAGGTCCAGATACTATGTGGGCACGTTTGGCAATACCATGTTCTCCTTCTGAAAGACAGAAACAGGGACAACAGGACAAGCAGAAACCAGACAAGACTCATGACAACTTTCACTCCACAATGTGACTGTGTTGGAACCCCACTTCACTCGTGGATTATGTTTAATTAACCATGAGTGACAGCTGCTGCTGATGACAATTAATGGAGACGCCCACAAACTAATCAGTGCAGACGCGAAACACACAGACTTCACCACAGTGCAAAACCCAGAGATCACGATTTACCAACCGCGACACCGTGTTGTTCCCCTCTATACCTTAAGGGGGCAGTGAAGCAGTTTTTATCCTTAGACATTAATGCATTAAACTGCCGCCACCCACAGGCGGGAAGGAAGTCGACCGGAAGTTGAAGTCGGCCGCGTGCCGCCATCTTGTAGCAGAACTTCACTTGCGTTAGCATCCCATTGACCTCCCATTCATTTTGGCGTCACTTTGACAGCGAATAACTTTACATCTAAGGCGTTTAAAGACTCCATTTGTCCATTATTTATTTCTAAAGATAAACAACAATGTATAAAGGGCTCCATTACCTTCTATGTTACATTATGGCCCCGTAGAATCAGTTTTTGTAAAAATAGGCTAACGATTGCGTCATAACCACTCGACTCTCTGTTGCACAGCAGAGAAATTACCATACAGACAGGGGGAGAAGCTCGCAGGCAATTAACTTTATATAGCGTACTGGCGTTACATTTTAAAATACTATACAAAATAATTAATCAGAATACTTACTCCTGCTCACTCACGCTCGCCGTTTCTGCAAGATTAACGATGGCAGTTTGCACGCACAGCTACTAGAAGGTTTACATCTGTCAGACAGGTTGCTGATGTCATCAAGCTTAGTTTGAGTCTGCGTGTCAGAAACTAAAAATAGCTAAAAATGGGCTTCACTTGTCTCAATTGAGTTCCAATGGGGTCGCTGTGTTCATTTTTTTTACTGTCTATGGCCACCCATCATGGTAGAGGTGTAATAGCGGAGTGGGTGCAGAGAGAGAGAGAGATGAGAATGAAAAGGCCAGCACTTCTGTGTGCCGCAGAGATATGCCATAGACAGTGGCGGGTGGGGGACAGTAGAACCTGTAGTGGCTGACTGGGTGCTGAGTGTGCAGGTGTAAAAGAACAAGTTGTTTTTTATCGTATATATGCCAATGCATCCGTGTATGTAACTGCAGCCTTCAGTTTGAGAGATGGCTGCAATTAAATAAATAATGTATATGTTGTTGTGTAGTAGGATGGGTGGGAGGCAGAATGTTTCGTATTCGTTTCTGTAATCAAGCATAAGACAAATCTCAAGTGTTCTGTCTCTAAATGCCATATTATGAATTCATTTATGTTGCTTCATCAGAAGTGTTTGTATGTTGGGAAAAGATGAGATCACTTATGTTGCTGCCAACTTGCAAGACTTTCTATATTCTATATATTTCTATAATGCAATGACGGTCCTGAAGGCTGCAAGAGTTTGTGAATGGGATGCAAAGGACAAAATATAAGTGTGTGTGTATAGATAATTAATGAGGGTCGGGGGAGGGGGCCAATCTTCACTCTGATTGGGGTCAGAAAAGTAATGAAGAGATGCTCTCATTAGTGTGTGCTCATGGATATGAGTGTTTGGAGGACTTTGTGCATGTGTGTAATCAGCCTTATGTCCGCTGCGTTAGCTCAGTCACATGTACATGCATGGAGGGGGTCAGGAAGTGAATCTGCATAATGCAGCAAATAAATCCACACTGAGTGAACATTATTAGACTGCACTCTGCTGTGAACTTAAGCTAAAGTTTGAAAGTCTGTGTCGAGAGTCCACAGGTGTGTACCAATGAAAGGGTATTCAAAGCTGTGTCTGAAATTGCTTCCTAGCTCCTATAGAGTGCATTATATAATGACCATCTTGCTGTGTTGTAGTGTTTTTAATAGCTAAATTATTATTATTTTTTTTTTTCAGAAACTGCTTCAAATTTTACCTTCTTTTGTAGCATACCGTCCTACGGCGCCCCTGCTGTTTGCACAACAAGTGCTTATTTGATTATGGGATGCTATTATTTTGCTCTATACCATCCAGCCATGTTTGAGACTCCAGCAGATGTGTATCTGAGATCATCAGACCTGATTACAACAAACAAATGGAGCCCGCAGGACTCGCCAAATCCCCCTCTCAGTTTTCCTCTTCTCCTCCTCCTTTGTAATTCTTTGGCCCTCGCCGTGTAGGCTTGAAGCTAGTCTTTGTGTTTTCCATTTTATCTGTGATGTTATGTGTTTATTGATTGGCCAGTAGCGTCTAGACCTGAATTGATTGAGGTCTTTTATGTCTCCATAGTGGGGTTATATTGGAGCAGCATGACTGGTAATGATATTAGCTGGGGTTTAGTTTTGCGAACACTACCACGCATACAAACACACACGCATACAAGCAAACACAAAGAAACGTCGACTCTTGCTCATGATGCTCCAACAAGAGCTTTGGCAGGAGGCGGTCAGATGTCTGGCAGATCCTGCAGAGGTCATTTGTGCTGGCCTGCGCTGACTGTCGATTAATACTTTGAGTGGTCTGCTGGCCTGATTCCTGGTCAACAGATAGAGTCTGGAGAGGGTAAAGATGCTCTGAGAGATCATTAATGGTAAACAAAAGAATTTGTGATGTTTCTTCAAATTGTAATAACTTACTCAGCCAAATTTCTTTTTTCAAGGATGTTACTTGAGGCCAAGCAAAACGTAATACCATAATTGCAACATAGGCTCATTGTAAAAACTTTGCCATTACCTAAATTTTCTCAAAACTCTAAAAACACTTACCTTTAAAGTACATACAATTCACTGCAGTTTCCAGACTAGTCAAATCAAGACTAGTGGCAGTGAAAAAAAACGTGGATGCACATTAAACCTTAACATACCCTCTGCTTTTTTACATTTTTTTTGTCTCAAATCTACTCTGTGCTTGTTGTTGCTGTTCACAGCACTGATTCTTCCTCTCCTCCCTCACTTTCTCTCGCTCTCTGTTTCTTGTTCTCTCTCTGGTCAGCAAGATAAACTCATGAAACACAATTTGAATTTTAATCCGCAACAGTAATGCTTGCATGCTTTACTCGCAGTCAGGCTTTGGCAAGTAAAGAGAGAGAGAGACATAGAGCAGGGACTCTAACTGTCAACCATGCAAAATGAACACAATGGGCATCGTATAAGCGGTTTTACACAAAAACACACAATGGTAAACTCCAACACAAATAAACAACAACAAGAAGAGATTACTTTCATATTACTTTATTGGCTTTTTTTTGTGGTTTGGATAATTTCATGCTGCCAGATCACCAGGTAAAGAGTTTCCCCTACTGGCACAGCAACCTGCATGCCATTTTAATAAATGATAGAGGGCCCTAAAGCCCAGGATCAGGCCAGCGAGGGACATGCACTTGGATCAAAGAGGGAGTTCAGGGAGGAAGTAAAGGCAATGTGGGTACAGTAGAAATTGATGTGCTATTTTTAGACTCACTCCTGCTTGGCCCTGTGTGACATCTGCTGATCATTGTCTGTTAACATCAGTGCTCTCAACTTATGAGGTGAGACATCAAATGATATATTAGAAGAGAGAAACACTGGTCTTACAAGTGCACTAAGTCATGTTTTCCCCATAAAGACAAATTTTACACAAAACTAAAGTTGACGGCAGCCATTGATTTCCAGTATAAAAATAAAAAACTATGGAAGTCAATGGCAACGTCAACTGTTTGGTTTAAAATGTCTTATTTTGTGTTCAACATCAGAAAGAATCTCATAAAGGTTTGGAACAACATGAGGGTGAGTTAATTAGGATAGAATAAAAATTTGTAGGTGAACTATTTATTTAAATCAAAATATACTGTATATTTACTTGAAGTGCAAAATAAAAATACTGTAGTTAAAGACTTGTTTTCTGAGAATTCCACAGAGTAAAGTAAGGTAAAGCTAAAACCAAAAATAAATATCTGTCAATAACTTATGTAAATTTGTTTTTCTTATACATTGGTAGATATTATAGTTTTAACCATGATCAGTTTCTCAGAAAAAAAAAGACTTATTAACTTGTCATTTTGGTGCTTAATGTAATCATGATTTAAGAAACTTTAGACATTTGCACTGGAAAACAGGAAAAAAAATATTGATGAATAAAAAAATATTTTTTGCAGTGTGATCAGAAGGTTTTTTTATGAATTAATGGATCAATCTGCTAAATTTTGTGTTTTTTTGCTAATGCAGCTCATGTTCTGCTCCTTAGACAATTAGATTCAGAGAACACACTGGCATATTCTGTTCCCAGTCTTTAAATGTTCTTCTTTAAATGTCTTAAATTGACCTTCATAAAACCTGATGTGCACTCACATGAGATGAAGATTCCAGTTCTATTATTAGCTAAAACCATTAAAGCCACATAAGAGTATAAAGGTGGTAATTTTTTTCATTGGAGTTCCTATGGAGGCCATTTGTGCCATGACAGAAACTAAATCTCTCACTTTCCCCGCTCTCTTTCTGCTCATTTGATCCCGGTTACCTGCTGTTTTCATTCCAGTGTTTAATTTATAATTGATTTAAAAGGCAATCATACATAATTCATTTCTGTTTGCTAATGAGGCCTAAAAGAAATTGACAGATCCAGTTGAGTTTTACTTTTCTACTGGCACACAGTTAATTGACACTCTCAGTGAATATCAGCTCAGGTCTGGACCCTGTTTTATTATTGATAAGAATCGATCAACTTTGATACAGACAGACACGTTTGTGTGATTGCAACTTCAGCATAACAGTGTTGCATTATTGTGGTCAAACATCTATCTCTCTCTCTCTCTCTCCTTCATTAAGTGTTTCTTCTCCTCTTTTTCAATCATTCAGAGTCATTATTGCTTAAATGCACATAATTAATGTAGTAAATAATATGATGATATAGTAAGGTTTTTTATATGTGTGTGTGTGTGTATTATGGATTTAAATCTTTCAGATATGTAATGTTTCTCATATTTTAGTCAGTAAAGGTTTTCTCTAATGCTTGAAATGGCAGCAGTTGTTTTTATGTGTGTAATTGTGATTGAATGTTCGTGGATATGATTGATTTTATATATCTGCCAAATGTCAGTAGCAGGTTGATTATTTTACAGTGAACTGACATGTTCATTATGTGAATTAGTCCTTGGAGAGGTGATGAGACTTTACATATTACAATTGATCATCTATAGAACATTGATCTACTACTATAGAATTCAATGTGAGGGATTAAGGCAGAAGAAACTGTTATTTCTAAATACTAGAACAACTAAAAAAAACTAACGCATGCTGTTGGCTGTGTTTTGCCACACTGCATATCCTTCCAGAGCATCCCAACATTATGAAAGAGAGCCTGAAGTTTATTTTTAACAAGATCCCCAATCGTTTCAGCCCGACCTTAATTGTTTGTACAGCACATTTCAGCACGGATTGTTTTGTGGACCTGTCACAGTGTAATGCAGGCTTTGCATTGGAATGTCTCTTATGAGAGTCGTTAGCACACTATATGTGATCCATTAAAAGACATACGTAGTTGCTTGAGCTCTGTGGTGTCCATAAAGGACACTCCATTGATTTCCCTCATTCCCTTATTACCTTGCCTCAGAGAGGGACGGTTGTTGAAGCATGGGGCAGTGCCAACTACACTTGATCCAACAGCAAACCTAATGTGTGAGAACAGCAGTGTGCAAAAAGTATAAAGTGATTGGAGAAGTCCAGCACACAGAGAAGTCAAGTGTTCCATTTCACTGAAAGATCAAGATATGATATTTGGATTACAAATTATGTGCTCAAATAATTAAGACAAGACACTGCTTGTGTGCCCAGTGGGTTGATTACATAAAAAATAGCAAACATTTGTTATGTTAGTCTTCTGATATTTTATTTTTAAATGTGCAAAAGAGGCATATGCAGATATGCACATTTCCAGAACAGAAATCTGATAATAGAATAAAGCCTGGTAAAAAATTATTTTGTTGACATATTAAGTGAAAAGGTTTTTACAGAGGTGATTTTATCACTGCATAAATAAGAAAATAATAGCCAGGTTTACAAATAAAATGTTGTTTCTTCATGGGATTAGATTTGGAGAAATTTAGCATTACTTGCTCATCAATGGATTATTTGCAGTGAATAGGTGCCATCAGAAACAGCTGATAAAGACATCACAATAATCCACAAGTAATCTACACCACTCCAGTCCATCAGTTAATGTCTTGTGAAGCCAAAGACTCTCGTTCTGACAGCACTCATTCACTGCAGAGGATCCACTGGTAAGCATTTGATGTAATGCTTAATTTCTCCAAATCTGTCCCATGAAGAAACAAACTCAGACCTGAGGGTGGGGTAATTTTCAGCATCACCACCCCACAGGTCACCTATTCCTGTACAAATAAACCAAATGCATGGATAAACTGTTCATCAAATGCATGCATTTAGATAAATAAAATTCATGCTGATTTTAAAGCTTCAAGTGTGTTTTTGCTTTAACATTATGCAGTCTCTGTGTCTTCCTGTGGAACACTGATATAGGTGTGGGTGTGCAGTCTGTGCCAGTGTAATCTAGTGCGTTCTCACACTAGCCAGCAGGACCACAGGAGCTGGCATCTCAGAACTGTTGCAGTGCCAACTAGTAAAGCATTTAGTTGAAGAATAACAGTATATTTCACTATAGATGTGAATTTTTTTATAGAAAATCGTTGATTTTTAGCTGAAACTGTGGTCTCTGGTGATTCATAAAATGCAAGTCAAGCGCTACTGGTAACTTGAGAAACAAAAACTGCAACATATACCCATAGCTCCTGATGAAACATTGAGGTCTTGTGAAGCGAAACAATAGGTCTGTGCAAGAAACTGAACCTTATTTACAACATTATTACTTTCAATCCAGAGCGTCTGCAGTGATGTCTGGTTCGAGAGTTAATCATTCTTTAGAACCAGTTCTTTTCAGTGATCTGAATCAATAGAAATTAACTGAACCGAACCGTCTGAAACAGTTTGCAGCTTGAGCAACACAAATCAGTTACTCAATCAAAACTCACTTTCAGATGCTGACTGTAACTCAGACTGGAAACAAGCCAAAATACCTGTGCAGATGATCCTAGGCTGCTGGTTTTCAGCTCATTGTGTGCTCCAGTTCCTCCAACAGTCAATGAGCTGAGCAGACAGTTCTGATTTGGACTGAAGATCGGTGGGCTGTTGATTTGTGCATGTATGAACAGAGCACCTTAATGAAAGGGGCAAAATTAAAGTTTTTATGGTTTCTGTTTATGGAAAAAACTGAGCTGATGAAGATTAGTTTGTTCCTGTTTTAAACCTGTAAAACTTCCATGTTTCCAACCATCATTGGGTATTTTAATAATATAATTGTGTATACATTATGTCATTGTGTTTTTAGGTAAATGAACTGGTGAATCAGTTATTTGAATCAGTTTTATTAAAAACGAACCAGTTTGAAAAGAATCAGATTTCTGAGTTTGACTGAGGCTCTGGATTACAGGTAATAATGTTGTAAATAATGTTCAGTTTCTTGCACAGAGCCATTGTTTCGCTTTCTTAAAGGGATAGTTAACCTTCAAATTAAATTTTGGTATGTTTTATCTTACCTCAAGGACATCCAAGATATAGGTGTCTTTGTTTCTGCAGTAGTTCCCATTTTGATATTTTTAGGACAAACCGTTCTTGTCTGCGACTCATATAATGCAGGTCTATGGTCACCACCTCAAAGAGCCGGCACAGAGGAGTCCGAATTAAACAATTCCCCATTGTGAGTACACATTGATGACCTGAGACACGAATGAGCTGTTTGTGTAAGAAAACGAACAGTATTTATAAAGTTTTTACCTCCTGTACACATCCAACTGATCTAAGGGCGCATGTATTGTTCCATGTTCGTTTGTATACCGTATATAGTTGAAGTCTTCTCCAGTTTTTGTGTATCTCTGTGGCAGAATTACAGCGCCACATGCTGGTCTGGCATGTATAGACGGTTTCAACGGCATCAACATAAACAAACGTTAATGCGCGTGAACGCTTTTGTGGACCTAACTTAACTTCCGGTAGACTCCAAATAGAATCAGTCAAGTCCCTCTAGAGTAGATATTTTTTGATAACAAACAAAATATGTTTGCTGCGTGGATCAGGCGGACTTAATGAAAATGCAAATTCATTCTTTGCCAGCAGGAGATGTTTTAAAGCATAGACATAAAGCGCGAGAAATAGAGGTTTCCCCAGTAACAGCTGTAAACAAAGCAGAGCTGGTACGCTCACACGCTGCTTTATCAGGCATATAACATGCAAGTCCTACTTCAGAAATACAGCGATATAAAAAAAACTGTGCCTCGTTTTGATATTTAAACATAAATGTAAGGAATTATTATTAATATTAAACGTGCAGTACGTTACGTAATGTTATGTTACTCGTGTTTATTTAATGAAGCCTTTTTGAAAATCGATCAGTTTTAAAATTGTGGCGAGCCCAACTTCAGTTTACTCATCACCTTGACTTTAACTGTGTTTGTAGAAGGCACTGCAGCCAGACCGATATAACACAGACCGGAAGTTAACTTAGGTCCAGGCGCGTGCGCCCGATGAAACCGTCTATACTACATAATTTTGTGTCATTTTTGTGTTTTCTTGTGGATGAAGATATTTCCCTTGAGACAAGGGGAAAAAAAGATTGGACAGGGAAAGCTCTGGCTTCGTGTGGACGTAGCCTAAGGCTCCATCTAAAAATCATCTTTAAGTTTCTGTTGAGGAATGGATGGCCTGAGGGCAAGTAAATTAACAGTAAGTTTTCATTTTTGGGTGAACTATCCTTTTGTCTCTTAAACAAATTTTCCCGCTGTTGTGTCAGCCTCGTGGTGTTGTTTTTACTCCCATTATAATGATGTGCAATTCAGTCCCATTTGCACAGATCATTAGAACTGCTTCTATATTCCAGGAATGATTGTGGCCGTCTGTGCATCATTATTATTAACAGTAAATTATGCCTCTTTTGTATATGATAATGTCCTCTGATATGCCAGTCAGCTATGCCTCAGCTCTAATCCTGATCCATAATTGTTGCACGTATTGCCCTGCCATGCAGGTCGACTGGCATTAAGGAGCGTTAATTGAATTGAGGAGGCCAAACACCTGGTATTCCATTTGGTCTGCATGTAAATTAAGGAACATAATTAAGTTGTCTGAAGCATCCGTTGGACTAATTACAAACCTGAGTAATCCCTCTGGTTTGGATGACTACACACACACACAAAACAAACAAATATACACAAACATTAACAGATATAGGAAATGAGATATAAATAATACAAATATATAAAAAGGTGTTTGTTTCTTAGCAATATACAGGTTCTAGATCATGAATTCATGTATGAATGAAAAGGAGTGAAGATTTAAAGGACCTGAGACAACGAATATTGATATGCCATATCTGAATGTAAATAAATATTTGAGAGCTACAGTGGAGGGAGAGATTTTAAATGAATATGTATTAAAGTTGATGTCAATTGAAAATTGATGTAAGATTTACTTTGAAACTATTTTGACTTAGAAATTGCTAGTAAATTTCACAAATATTTATGAAGAAGCATCAAGTAACACATTCAATAAAATTAAAATTTTTGAAGTAGAAATTCCAAAATACGGTTAAAAAATACTGTCTCATAACCAGCGACTCTCTGTCGCACAGTAGAGAAATTACCGTATGGACAGAAGGAGAAGCTCGCAGGCTATCTTTTACTGTCTATGAGGCTATTGGGGTACGTGGAGGCATAAAGTCAAGGGAGATAATTTATCAGAATACTTACCAAAATTTGTTCCTGTTCACACTCGCCTTCTCTGCAAGATTCGGTGGGTGATTCAGATTTCTCTTGGCACAGCAATTAGAAGACTTACAGGTTGCTCTCGTGAGATCTACGTCATCAAGCTCAGTTTGAGTCTGCGCAGTACGCCCGACCCCAAGGAAGTGAGTGCTTCTAATTGACTTCACTTATCTCCATTGAATCCAATGGGGTCGTTGTGTCCATTTCTTTTACTGTCTATGGTCTCAAGTCGGACAAAATTTCGAACCAGCATGCACTGCTTCAAGTCAGATTGCGATTGGTTTGTGTAGTGCTCATGAAGTCGAACGCACATGTTGTTTTCATTGTAGAAAGAAAACTGTAACTGCCTGTGTGAAGAGACTGTTTATGAATTATTGGGATTATAATACAATGAGTGAATTGATTTTTACCATTATAAACTGGTTGTTTTCACTCACTGCGGCCACACTGAACTGTGTTCAAACACCTTATAAAAGTGATTTTTGCATTCAATGGGACCTTTAAAATAAATGAGCACATTTCACTAATAAAATTTAATTCATTGCATCATAGATTCAATAATTTATCAGATTTTACATTATACAGGTAAATTTCATTAAAGAGATCAAGCCTTAAAAACTATTCAAAAATATTGAGTGTAATATTGTCACCATATTTTTTTAAGTAGATAGCACATGACAATTTGTACAGTGTTCTTTTCAAAAACATACTCCAGAAATCTTGTAATTTATAACTTCAAAAATAATTTTCAACAGTGCTATCTCACATGTGCGTTTGAGTTAAAAATAAAGCAGTGGCGTGTGATTATCATAATCAGCAATGCAGGTACCATGTGAATTACGAGAGGGAGCTGATGTGCAGGGGACACATACGCACTTATAAATCCCCACGATTAGAATAACAGCAGCCAGACTCTCAGTAATTATACTGATCAACTATCCCATTAACACTAATTACACCCACGTGGGCCAAACCTTGTGTGCCTCCTCCAATAACTCTGCTGTTTGTGCTCGTACTCTATTGGAGAGAGGTGTGTGCTGGATGTCCTCTTGACAAAGGGCACTCGCTGTCTTTGATGATGTGATAAAAGGCCCTGCTTATCTGTCTGTGGGATTAGGTGGAAATATCTGTCAATTGAATTTCGTTCTCCAGCTGTATCGTAATACACACACACACACACAGACACACACACACACACACACCATTGCATCTCCTGCATCTGTAAACACACTCATATGCGTCCCTCCTAATTAGATGACAGACTCCTGTCTTTATGGCATTAAGAAAACACTGGGAATTAGCATATCATTAAAGTGACACATTAAATTTGCATAACTCCAATGCAGGCTGGGTTTGTACGCTCGTCATAAAACAGTACTCATCTGCATATACGTCACACGGCCTGCCCTTTCCCAAGAGTCCCATAGGTGCTTATAGCCATGCCACCTATATCCCATAAATATCTCAGTCGGTGTCACATCCCGTCTTTCTAATGTCCTCCTCCTCTGTCTCTTCTCCTATATGGCTGTACTTGCATTTATTTTCTTCTGTCTCTGTGTACAGTGGATACTCTTGGTTGATTTCCATAGACCTCTATCTTTCTCTCTTTTCTGAGTGTCTCGTTTTCACTTATTTCATCAAAGCAGGCTCCTTTACAGTCTTTCGTTTTGGGAAATAGCTCAAGTGCTTCTCATCTCTGTCTTGACTGATTTCCTGAAGTTTTTAGGCTGAAGCTGTTTAGTATTGTTTTGCCGTCAGTGTTATTTTGCTCCTCACTTTATCATCTACACATCATCGTGGCAAAAGTCTTGATAACACTTTGTAATGTCCAGTCCAATACTTTTTCATGATGAAATACCAGTACTGTTTTTGATCAGTTTAGAATATCACAACCTCATTAACTTGCTAACTGCAGAAGTTAGCACAAGTGTGTGTGTGTGTGTGTGTGTGTGTGTGTGTGTGTACATACTGCTAGAAGTCTCTTATGCTGATCAAGACTGCATTTATTTTTATCAAAACTGAAAACAGTAATATTGTGAAATATTATTACAGTTTTAAATAGCTGTTTTCTATCTTAATTTATTTAAAAAAATGTATTTTTTTCCTGTGATAAAATCTGTATTTTCAGCATCATTCCTCCAGTCTTCAGTGTCACATGATCCTTCAGAAATCATTCTAATATTCTGATTTGCTGCTCAAGAAACATTTCTTATTATTATCAATGTTGAAAACAGTTTTTTTTTAAACAGTGATAAACTATTATTACAAAAAGAAGAAGAAGAAGAGGAAGAAATTAATACTCTTGTTCAACATTCAAATTAACAGTGATTCTTGTGAAAATCTTAAACACAACAACATTTTTATAAAAACAAATAAGTACTGTATGAGACTTTCAATGTACGTAAAATCTTATGAACAATACATTTTGTTACTATATATAAATATTTACACATAAGTAGGGGTTGAATGCAGAGTATCAGACCTCTATCAGGCTTATATCCGATTTGACAAAAAAGTCTATATCATACCAGTATAACAATGAGCTTTGGTACATACCTACTGAAATTTCTACTTAATGAGAAAAGAAAAATTTATAAAGATGACGCAGGATTGTGTGTACATGTTGTAACCCTCAGGCCGGCTCTCTCTGCTCTCATCAAAGTCACAGTGACAGCTGTCAGTTGCCATCATGAGCCCAGCAGGGACAGTTCTAGATAATTCATGTTAAACAGATGGATGAGAGCGAGAGAGAGAGAGGTCAGAGTCACACCGTCTGCTGCCTTTACCACAAAGCCGGGTTAGCGGGTTAAGTTTATTTAGCACAAATCCTGGGAGTTTTAGGTACCATGAAAGTGGCTTGGCTTTCAGCAGCATTCATTGCCATAGTAACTTGCTCCAGGGCAGGTTATGTTCTGGGTAATAGATCTCAAATTCAAATTGGGCCAATCAGATGTGAGCAAAATGACACACATCTGATGCAAAAAAGTCACTCCCCCAGTTTCTTTTCCTCCAAATTAAAGGTCACTACAGTGTATAGCAATTTTAGTTGAACAATTATTGTAAAGCATTTATTTTAAATGAATATTAATATATACAGATCATATTAAATATACATAAGCTGTGGAATCAATCGATAATACTTTAAAAATAACTACATATGACCTTACATGTTCGAGTCACTTTCGCTTTTTATTATCTAACTTGACAAGTTTCACTTGTGACTGCACTAATAGAACAAGATCATTTCTTTTATTTGTCCTCTTTCATAAACTAGTGCTTTTTTTTTTCAGTGAAAATGCATTTAAATTCCAAATATTCTTCAATCTGCAACATGCTGTTTCAGTGTTTGGCCAATAACACTCTTATCAGTAAATCAAACCAGATGTGTTCAGAATGATGTCAGTAGAGGCTCTGATAAAACATCTGCTGCTTCTATGCCTTCTGCGTAATTTATATTAGAAAATAAAACTGTCACCAGTAATGTCATAATAGCGCATCCCTAAAGAGACAGATTTTCCGGCAGCTTTTATTGCAGAGTATAGGAATAGTTCACGCAAAAATAAAAAAAAATCTTCTGAATATTTATAAAGATATAGATGAGTTTGTTTCTTCATGGGAACAGACTTAGAGAGATTAAGCATTTCATCACTTGCTCACCAGTGGATGCTCTGCAGTGAATGGGTGCCGTCACAATGAAAGTACAAACAGCTGATATGTAAAAACATCTCTTTTTATTATCAATGTTGAAAACAGTTGTGATATAAAATATAATAGTTTTTTTTTTTTTTACTTATTTGTTTTGAACGTAATATTCATCAAATAATACTGAAAAAAGTATCATGGCTTCCAAAAAAAGCTAAGCATCAAAAACTTTTTCAAAAACTACATTGACAGTATAGGCCAATAAAAACCATTATAAATAACTGAACACCAATAAAAGTCAAATTATCTTTAACTTTATCATCACTGGAATAAATTACATTTTAAAAGATATTGAAATAGAAAAATGTTAAAATGTCACATGTTAAAAATATGTCATGATATCTCAATTTTTTGTTTTTCATCAAACAAATGAAGCCTTGGTGATCATAAGAGCCTTAAGAATATAGAAAAATCATTCTAGAAACGTTTGATCATTAGTAGGTACAGTCTCCATTTTCCACAAGTTGATATGATTCTTTAGGGCAGGGGTATCAAACTCAATTCCTTGAGGGCCGGAGCCCTGTAGAGTTTAGATTCAACTCTAATTAAACACATCTGATCCAACTAATCAAGTCCTTCAGGCTTATTTGATAACTACATGGTATGCGTGTTCAGAATCAGAATCCAAATGAGCTTTATTGCCAGGTATGTTTACACATACGAGGAATTTGTTTTCGTGAAGCTCCACAGTACAACAGAATGACAGCGACAGAACATAAAACACATAATAAAAGAATAAAAAATACAAATAAGTAGATAGTGAATGACAATATACAAATTTACAATTGTAGGCAGGTATATTACAAAATGCAGTTATGTATGTACATGTGTATTATGTGCAAAATGTAAGTGTATACTAAGTATGTGTGTTAGATAAATAAGTGTATGTGTATATAAATATAAAGTGTAGTGTGTTCACAGTTATTATCAGCTGTTCATAAGATAGATTGCCTGAGGGAAGAAACAGTTCCTGTGTCTGGTCGTTCTAGTGCTCAGTGCTCTGTAGCGTCGACCAGATGGCAACAGTTCAAAGAGGGAGTGTGCTGGATGTGAGGGGTCCAGAGTGATTTTACTGGCCCTTTTGCTCACTCTGGATAAGTACAGTTCTTGAATAGATGGGAGAGTTGAACCGATGATTCGCTCAGCAGTCCGGACTACCCTCTGTAGTCTTCTGAGGTCAGATTTAGAAGCTGAGCTGAACCAGACAGTTACTGAAGTGCAGAGGATGGATTCGATGATGGTGGAGTAGAACTGTTTCAGCAGCTCCTGTGGCAGGTTAAACTTCCTCAGCTGGCGGAGAAAGTACAACCTCTGCTGGGCCTTTTTCACGATGGAGTCAATGTGAATGTCCCACTTCAGGTCCTGAGAGATGGTGGTTCCCAGGAACCTGAATGACTCCACTGCAGTCACAGTGCTGTTCATGATGGTGAGTGGGGGGAGTGCAGTGGGGTTTCTCCTGAAGTCCACAATCATCTCCAGTGTTTTGAGCCTGTTAAGCTCCAGGTTGTTGAGAGTGCACCAGACAGCCAGCTCTTTTACCTCCTGTCTGTAAGCAGACTCGTCACCGTCCTTAATGAGGCCGATGAGTGTGGTGTCGTCTGCAAACTTCAGGAGCTTGACAGAGGGGTCATTAGATGTGCAATCATTAGTGTACAGGGAGAAGAGCAGTGGGGAGAGAACGCAGCCCTGGGGAGCTCCGGTGCTGATTGTACGGGTGCTGGATGTGTATTTTCCCAACCTCACTAGCTGCTGCCTGTCTGTCAGGAAGCTGTTGATCCACTGACAGATGGAGGTGGGCACGGAGAGCTGATTTAGTTTGGGCAGGAGGAGGTTTGGGATGATCGTGTTGAAGGCCGAGCTGAAGTCCACAAACAGGATCCTCACATAAGTCCCCGGTCTGTCTAGGTGTTGCAGAACATAATGCAGTCCGATGTTTACTGCATCGTCCACAGACCTGTTTGCTCTGTAGGCAAACTGAAGAGGATCCAGCAAGGGCCCAGTGATGTCCTTCAGGTGGCCCAGCACCAGTTTCTCAAATGACTTCATGACTACAGACGTTAGAGCCACAGGCCTGTAGTCATTTAGTCCTGTAATTTTGGTTTTCTTAGGGATGGGGATGATGGTGGAGTGTTTGAAGCATGAAGGGACTTCGCACAGCTCCAGCGATCTGTTGAAAATCCGTGTGAAGATGGGGGCCAGCTGGTCAGCACTGGATTTCAGACAGGCTGGTGTAACACAATCTGGGCCTGGTGCTTTTTTCCTTTTCTGCTTCCGGAAGACCTGGCGCACCGCATCCTCGCTGATCTGAATTGCAGGTGTGGGGGAGAGGGGGGATGCAGGAGGTGTGAATGTTGAGAGTGCTTGATTGGAGAGGTGTTCATGATGGGTTGCATCAGGGTTGGAGCAGGGTTGTTGGAGCAGGGTTGGAATAAAACACTGCAGGGCTTCAGCCCTTCAGGAACTGCGTTTGACACCCCTGTTTTAGGGTCTTAATGGAAGGTATGTAACATAGTTTGGTTTAAAATATCTCAGTGTAAAACAACACCCTTTTTAATCTCTCAAAAACAGCTGTTTTCAGAGCAAGGCATTTTGAAGAATTTCCCTTTAAATGCAAATGAGCTCTGCTGACCCCGCCCCTCTCTTCCAGCCATTCTCAGCTGAATTCATCGTGAAACTTGCTAATTAACATTATTATGAAAGGCGATTAGCAAAGATTCTGAAAAAACCTTATACTCCTACTCATACCTATACTTACCTATATGATGTTATTGGTAGATCAGGGAGGCATTTCCTTCAAAAACGCCTCAATCACTTAGGAGACATTCTAGCCAGCATTTGCTCTGGTGGTGAACCAATTGTGGACTGATGACAGTCACTCAGGGGTGGAGCTTGGGTAAGAAACCAGTTCAGTCCAGCACTACTGTCAATCAAACTATAGTATATTTGAGAAAGGGGAAATTATTTAAAGAGATTAAGAAAAATGAAACAATAAAAACACTTTTTGGATTTTTATCATTATATTGTGGTTGTGTACACATGCTGCCAACACACATTTCAGTTCAAATAACTTGTAAAAGAGCATGTAGCATCCGATGACCGCTTTAAACTTAAAATTTTTACTTTTAAAATGGTAAAAGTATTTGTTGCCCATAAAACCCCATTGTTTATATTCTATCCAGACAATTTCCTATATGCTCTGATGTCAGTCTGTACATAATGTTACATATTCCATTTAAGAAAGTGTTTATGTAGCTCAATTGGTAGAGCACTGCGCTATCAAGCGAACTCTTGGGGGTTGGAATCCCCGAGAACACATGATAGGTAAAAATTGATAGCCTGAATGCACTGTAAGTTGCTTTGGATAAAAGCGTCTGCTAAATGAATAAATTTAAGACATTGTTTCATAAGCTGTCGTTTATTCTTATGCAAATCTGTATTAATTTACTGTTTACCTGTCTTTTGTGAGCAAAGTCGTGTTACCGCGTTCTGTTTATCAAAGGAACCCGCAGTGACGTAGAGTTCCCCCGCTGTTTTGATAATGCCTGACTGCTCCCCAGCCTTATCTGGCATTCACTCCAGTCTGTGCGCAGGTCCCGCGCGCGAGTCTATTAACTAACAGCAGAGCGCGGCGCGAGCGCTGGAGATTCCTCCGCTGCACTGACGGATTGGATGTGATGACAGGGGGACCGGCACGCGCCACAGCGCTTTGGCTTCTTGGCACGCAGGATAATATAGGCTATTTAGTGCTCTTTTGTTTCGTGGAGGAGCGTCAGAATCCCAGTGCCATCTGAAAATATTGGGGTAAGTGTGCGCATTTGAACCTTTTCATCATAAATCATGCAGCACGAGACACTGTGCTTAATATAACAAATCTGAGAACCGATTTTATCCTTTAACATGCGTCTTAGCTACACAATTTAACGTTTTTGGGTATTAAAATTAAACTCATTGGTACTGAAACGACACACAAAAGACTAAAATCACTAAACAATAATTGTGCGGGCGCTCGTGTGCGCGCGCTCCATGTGCAAGACGTGAAAAAGTGCACAAGCTGCAAGATGTGGCATGGAATGTGCATCTGAATTAGTTTGATTTGCTAGCATTAGAATGTTTACTCACAGACTGTTTGTTTAGATTCCAGTGCATTGCGCGCCATGCTGTTTATTGAGCTACGAGTTCGCTCACTCCACCAGAATAAATGTCAAAGACAATGTAGTAGAATAAATGTTCATGTCTCTCAACGACTGTGCGCAGAAAATAACTCAAGATAAGGGGTCTTTGTAGATAAAATAACCTATTTATCTCAGGTGGCTCGTGACGTCGCGCAGTGCACGCTCATTTATTGCGCATCTGTTCGCGCGCTGGCTTTGGGGAAACGCGCTCCCTTTTGTATTGTTATCTCTTTTTCTTCGCGGAATATTCCACCGGTTTCACCGTGATTGATATCTGGGCTCGCTTGTCACTGATTTTGAGTTGTGGGAAGCGCGTAAAACAGCGGTTCTCCTTTCACCTCCATAATTTGAGGATGAACTGTGGACGGTCACAGCTGCACGAAACTAATCTCGGAAGCGTTCATCAACAACTTGACTTTAAAACGTTGCTTTTGTGTAAGTAGGCTACGTCCTAAGCTTAAATTTGTTTGGTAAAATGACCGAACTGATGGACTTAAAAGTGCTTTAAGCATTTGAATACCACATGTAAATTGTTAATTCAAACGGACAAATATAACTCAAATATAGGTTATGTCGTGAAATAATCGTGCTGTCTTTGCAAACAGAATAAAAGAGAAAAGGTGAGCGGCCCGCCCTTGCATAGCCAATCAGAAGGGTTTACTGCCTGTCAATCATTTTGTATATTCAGGTTTGTTGATATGTATTTGGAGGCTCGCCTTTAATGGTTGCAGAAATGTGGGCAATTACATTCATTGTTCATTCTGCAGATGCTTATCAAAATCAAGGGATTGGTGTCAATAGCGGAAGTTAGCAAACGAGTTGCATTAATTCAACTGATATTTTTATTCATTTATTATTGCTTTGAATGTATTTTTTAAAGTGTCGATAATTTATGGAGGAAAAAACTGCCTATTTTTGTAAGCAATTTTACTGTGAAATTAAACGTAAACTCACATGAGTCACATGAGATCCGGAAGTACATGATCATATCTCTGCATTTGCATGAAGTTAAACTTTTCTCGGCCTTGTCATGTGCCTACATCCTGGTGCCGGAGGTCACTGATTTTCATGCCACTGGAAGTCACCTTCTCTTATTGAAAACTGAGTTCACTGATGGTGTAAACAGGACTTAAAACAGCATTTGCATTCACTTCCCAAAGCTGTGATTAACAGACTGAGAAAATTTAATGTGCTTTTGACAGGTCATCATGAGCAAAACTCAAATGGTAGTATATGTTTTACTTTACACGCCATTACTGTCCACCGGGTATGAAATGTTTCCAGCATGCTTTTTTGCTGATAAATAATAACGACCCTTCACGTAATCATCGACACGATTTCCATAAAGACTGGAGCTTCAGTTTAGCTCAGGCCCACGACACATGCAAACACATCAGGCAGCTGCGATCATGTCCTCAAGGGATAATTTGAGGATTTTTAACATCTTTTTTTCGTTCAGCTGCAAAGCGCTCACGAGATGTGGTGCATTTGATAGCTGTCAAATGGCGTTTATGGGTTTGTGTCATAACCCATTGCATTAGAAGGGGAAAGAGTTCAATCTGACAGGAGCTACACTGTCTGCTGTTTTGCAAATGCTGCAAATGGTAATGGTTTAACATTACATTTTTGGGAAAAGATACCACTTGAAGGGACATTTTCTTCATATATAACTAATTTGGGACATTGTATTAGATATATTTATGTGCAATCAAACAGAGACCCATCAGTATCAAGGCAAACACTAAAAGGCAGTTCACACAGAATGTGTGTTTGTTTTTTATTTTTTAATTTTTTTTGCATTTTAAAATGCTTTTTTGCGTTTAAAACATAAGACAAAAATGAGAAAAAAAATGCAAGGTCTCAATTGTGTCAGACGTGAGTTCAATGGTTAAAGATGTCCATCTAGCATGCGTTTACATTTTCTTTCTTTTTTTAACTTTTTAAAAGCAGTGCAGTCGAATGGAAAAATGCAACTCTGTATGAACAGCCTCTAAAGGAGAAAATGCAGACTCACCATTAGACTAAAGAATCTGTACTTCACAAGGGAAATTCACTTGCGCCTCTCTGAATATTCCAGGAATTTATCAATATCATCTCATGGTATGAATTACATTTGCTTCAATAAAAATGAACAAAACTTTATAAAACTGAACGTAACTTTTTCAGAAACTATCAAAAATATGCCATTACAAAAGAAGAAAAACACAATGAAAATGAAAAAATAACAATATTAAAAATAACACAGTTGCACAAATGTAACAGGCTCTTCAAAAATGTTTCATTTTTGTTAATATTTTTCAAAGATTCGTTTTCGCTGATCGTGGATTCTGAATGCATTGCCACAGATTTCGCTTTTGCTTCGCAGTTTTTCGTTTGGAGTTTTGCCACAAACCTCTCGTGAGGGCGGGGTTAACGGTAATCTACTCTTATTGGATAGTGAGCTTTTGATGGACAGGTGCTCTCTGACCGGGAAGTACAGAGTACAGACTGAGTACATCACTCAGTGGCGCCAGAGAGTGGCGCGCATATTGTAAAGCTCTCGCTGTGAATTGTATTACTAAATATGTAAATAATATTTGACCTTCGATCGTCTCAGTCTGTAAAGATGAGCTCTTGTCCTTCAAGGCAGCTTGAAGTAAGCCTGTGTTACTGAATGACAATAATTACCTGCAACAACTGTTGCACATTGTAACATTAAAAACTTGTATCGATGTATCGATGTTATTGGTTACTTCAATAACACAAGCTTACTTCAAGCTGCCCTTGAAGAACAAGCGGAGGAGGAAGACGATGCCGCTCCATATCTCCTCCTGAGAGCTCATCTTTACACGCTGAGATGATCGAAGGTCAAATATTATTTACATATAAAGTAATACAAAGCACGACGTATTGCATACAAATCACGGCGAAATATTTTTTTCTTTTTCTTTTTTTTATTAAAGCTGCGGTAGATAACTTTTGACGCTCTAGCGGTTAATAAACAGAACTGCTTGCGTCTTGCGGAAGAACATCATAGCCAGAACTACTTCTCTCTGTTTATGTCTATGAAGAATCACAAAGGTGCTGGGTTACTCCGCCGCGGTATCCCCGAAGCAATCTAAAATAGTCCGAATATAAACACTTATTATAGTGATTCAGGACAAGCTAAAAACACGGTTTGGAAAATGGATTCATGGTGTACTCGCTTATTATATAAATTTTTCTACATTTTGAACACAAACAAAGTAACGGACCGCAGCTCTGATTGGTTGTTTCTTAACGGGAGCGATGTATTTCTGCAAATGGCAATAGGACACTGGGAGGAGCCAGAGGAGCTTGATTTTTTCACAGATTATCTGTCTCATATTCTACTGTCAGGACATAATGACAGGTTTAACAAATATGTAAAAAATATATACTTTTACAAAAGTTACCTACTGCAGCTTTAATGCAGAGAACAAAAACACACAAAAGTATAAACATACATCACATAATATCAACCACAAAAAAAATAAAATAGAACCAAAGGAAAGAGGGCCAAAATCTAAACAAATTTACAATGATCAAAGGCTGAGCAAATTCTAACAGTCCTTATAGCTTTCTTATTAGTAGATACTGAGATTACATTCAAATGGTTTTCCATTTATTTTAGAAAAACAGAGAAGGTTTACAGTTGGAGAATTTGCATTTGTCAATGTGAAATTTGTTTAGGAAAAAAAATTTAATTAATAACAAAACTGATATTTTCGTTTGTGGTGTCAGAGTCATAATACCCAAATATAATGTTTTTCATATGTACTGAGAAGCCTGGCAAAATATTACACTTGACAAACACACCAATGTCGTCCCAAAGTTTCTGAGTGCAGTGACATGACCAAAATAAGTGTACAGCTTAAAATAAATGTCTTGCACTTTGTCTGTGAAAAATAATTTTTGGGGTAGAGACCAGATTAAATCACCACGAGAGCTTTCAATATGCGCGGCGTGCGCCACTGAGTGACGTCTATACTTCCCGGTCAGAGAGCACCTGTCCATCAAAAGCTCACTATCCAATCACCTTAGATCACCGTTAACCCCGCCCTCACGAGAGGTTTGTGTCAAAAGTCCACATGAAAAACTGCGAAGCAAAAGCGAAATCTGTGGCAATGCATTCAAAATCTGCGATCAGCGAAAACGAATCTTTGAAAAAAATTAACAAAAATGAAGCATATTTGAAGAGCCTGTTACATTTGTGCAACTGCGTTAATTTTTTTCATTTTCATTGTGTTTATCTTCTTTTGTAATGGCATATGTTTGATAGTTTCTGAAAAAGTTAGGTTCAGTTTTATAAAGTTACGTTCATTATTATCAAACTAAATGTTATTCCATACATCTGCTGAAATGTATTTCATAGTGATGATGAAAAAAATCAGCAATGGCAAAAAGTATAGATGAAGCTTTCCACCGTGTCCTAACTAGATGTTGACCTGTTACTTTACCATGTTAATAATAGATTTTATTTTGTGTTTTCTTGTTTCTGTAACACCTCACTGAGTGTCTCTGTTGCATGTTTGTTTTGTACAATATTAAAATATTATAATTTGCATTTAGGTATATTTATTTGCATGACTTTAACCCTCTGAGGTCTAAGGGTATTTCTGGGGCCTGGAGAAGTTTTGTCATGCCCTGACATTTGTTCTTTTTTCAGTTTCAGCTTATATCACTTTAATCAGCAAAAACTGGGCTATAAGAATATGTGAGCAGCATGTTTGTACATGATTGTGTTTTTGAGAAAACAATGAAGATGCCAATGAAAAACCTACTTAAGATCTTGAAAATAACCTATAGGAAACAAGAACATTCAAACTGTGACCAAACAAGTGTATTCCATGACAAAGACTGCGTCAGTCACTGTGTACCTGTTGTAAAAAAAATTAAATAATAATATATATATATATATATATATATATATATATATATATATATATATATATATATATATATATATGAAGTAAACTATTTTCGCTGTGACTCCAAGACAGCAGTTTTGGCTCCTCCCATGCACTCTTCTGATTGGCTGTGATTTGTGATTGATTGTGTCTGTGGTTGCATCTTGCGTCTGGTGACAGACAATATGGCTTTTCATGGAAGTCAAACACAATTATTGAGTCACATGGCCAAAAGCGAACAATTATTGACCATAATTAACTAAGAATAACTACGAAAGAACAGTATTTTTTCATTAACATGGCAGCCCTGGCTTTTGATCTGCCAAAGTTTTGATGGAAGGGAACTGAAGTATGTTTCTCTCCTTTTCATCAGCCAAACTTCACACTACGGCAACACAGCTGCTTGTAGTTGCAGCTATTTTGAGTGTTTAGTGCTAAAAGATCCCTCAAGGCTCTCAGGTAATCCTTGATTGAGGCCGAAAGGTATTCATAGACATTTTGGATGAATATAGGCTGACATCCCGAGACAACACCTTATAATCACACAGATAGGCCTTCAGATGCTCCAGTGTTTGCCTTCCTGAAGCATATGTCGTTTGCTATCTAACCTTTATGACCTTGAGGAAAGCCCAGCAGAGCCAGTCCTTTCTCGGGGATGGCTTCAGTACACAATCAGATAAGTGAGAGAAAAGACAATGGCATGAAATAAAAAAAAAGGAACAAAAACAAATAGTCGACTAGTAACTGGTTTAATTTTTTTTTTCTTATTTTGACATTTTTAGCTTCCTCACAGCATGCTGTGTTTCAGCTGTTAGACAGTTTGCACGGTTTGTAACCCTCTCTGAAAAGTGTTACAGCCGTGCAGATTCAGACGGATGTCATATCACATGCATCATGTCTCAAGCTGTTTTTCAGCGTTCTGCCATGAGTGTTGTGTTTTAAATCTGTTAAAAGTAATCCAGACGTCGAAAAACATGTCTCTTCCATTCTGTTGCTCTCAAAGTGTTTTCAAAATGAAGTCTATATGCTCCTTGGAAATCCGGTATCATTCATATAAACCACCAACTAATTGATTTTGTAGGTAGTTGACCATCGCTAATGTGTTTTACAGTCCATTAGAGGTGGCTCTAGATGGACTTTTGAAATCTTTGGTTATAGATAAAGAAGAGCTAAAATTTTGACTCACATTTAGTTCACACTGACATCAGTTCATCATTTACTGTCATGTCATTTTGACCCCTCTGTGAAAGTATCTACTAAAACTTTTAGATGCTTTCATGTAGTAAAACTGTATTCCTGTAGTCTTAAATTCTGTGGCTTCCAAAGGTCACAAATGTTCATTTGATTGATCACATTTTATGATGATTTAATTTAATTATCAGCTCAGATAAACGGAGTTCTCACGGGTTTGGAACGACATGAGGGTGAGTTATTAATGACATAATTTTGATTATTGGGTGAACTAACCCTTTAATCACTGTCCATTTGAAAGGAAAAGAGCAGGCCAAAATCTCATTTAGCGTTTCACAATTGAGAGAAAATAAAGCGGCATGGGTTTGGAACAGCATGAGGGTGAGTACATGGTGGCAGAATCTATATTTCTGAGTAAACTATCCCTCTAAACTGCTTTCACATGCAATTCAGTCGTGATCCCACAATTAACCCTGACCAGGGACCAACCGCTGCTGCCATAATAATGGAGAGCACACACACTCTGCAGAGAAATGTATGAATATAATGCTGGTTCATTTATAATATAAACAAAAGAGGTTAATTTGTCTGTGTTCAGGGAGAATATGGAGCTCAGAAAGAAATGCTCTGGAGCAGAAAACCATCACTGCACTTTGTATAATCTGCATAATGTTGTACTTCTTTCACCTCAGAGGACTGGCCGTGGTGTTTCATCCTTGCTTAATGTATCCCCGATAGACAAATAATCCTGACAAAATTAATTAAACAGTCCATGTTATTTTATTTTCCTTACTTTCACTCTGTCTTTATCTACAAATGTCATCTAATTCATTTTATTCAGGCATCCAGACTTCCAACTTCTGAAAGTTTTTAACCCATTCTAGAACTTCATGTTTTCTCAGTAAGAAGCAAATAAGAATGTTTGTTATAGAGTGCAACATTCGGGTACTGGATGTGAAAACATACATTTTTGTCAATAGGGAAAATGATTTTTAGCAATAACTTATAAAACTTTCATTAAAGATAGACTTACTGGGAGTTCTGAGGTTGGTTAACAATGATATATGCTATTGTTGAAGCCATGCATTCATATTATTTCAACTTATTTTGAAGATAATTGTTTAAAGTTGACCTAAAACTGAAAGTTCTGTCATCATTTACTCACCCTCATGTTGTTTTAAACCTATATGTTGAACACAAAAGAAATATATTAAAGAATTTTGGTAACCAAACTGTTGATGGTAGCCATTGTCTTACATACTGTAATATGGAAAAAATACCATGCACTCTCAGAAATAAAGGCTCAAAAGCTGTCACTGGGGCGGTACCTTTTCAAAAGGAACATGTTTGTACCTATTAGGTTCTAATACGTACACTTTAAGTACTTATATGTACCTTAGTGTACCAAAATAAACCTTTTTTGTACAAACATGTACCTTTTGAAAAGCTACTGCCCCAGTGGCAGCTGTTGTATCTTTATTTCTGAGAGTGTGGAAGTCAGTGGCTATCGTTAACTGTTTGGCTACCAAAATAAATTCATCAAAATATCTTATTTTCAATTTTGTGTGTCTGTGTGTGTGTGTGTGTGTGTGTTCAGCAGAAGAAAGAAACCTGAGAATGACATGAGGGTGATTAAATTATGATAATTTTCATTTTTGGGTGAACTATCGATTTAAAAGCTGAAGTTGTGGTGGAAAACTATATATGTTACCCGTGATGTTGTACAGACAATTCATGGCGAGCAAAAAAAAATTATAAAAAACTTAAAATATACAGTTTCTGTAGATATAATCATCAGTTTCAAACGAATAATGTTATATTTGTTCATAATTGATTGTCATTTGCTTAATGGGATTGTAGTTTCTTCCCTCATTAAAGCCATTAAGTCTTGTACCTTTGTCTTTTTGTCCAATTTTCAATTTACTTTCCAATACTTTCTTGCTTCGAATAAGAGCTAGTGATTTTTAGAATTACCTCATAGCTGGTTGGCTTGTTTCATGACTTATAATGCTTTAACAAAGACTTTTTTTTAAATCCTGATGGAAGAAATAAATGAAAAAAAAGAAATACTTCTGGAATCAATCCAGCTGAAAAAGTGGAGAGACACTAATGCACTCTTTTGAATTGATGGTGGATTCAGTTGTTGTCTCTCTCTTTTTCCACAGTAATTTCCAATCATCTACCATGTTTGAGGGGTCTGAGTCCGCGGACACACAGGAAGTCAAGTCTGAGAGCACCCTTGGGTCCTCTGTCTCCGCCTGCAGAAAGGTGTGTGTGTTAAAACCATGAGTGCAAATGCTTCCAGCTACATGAAAGTTATTTCGTTGTAGAGGTCTGCAAGCCCGACGGGGCCCGACATGCTGAGTCCATTCAGGCCGGGCTCGGGCCAATTTTATTTTATTTTTTACAGATCGGGCTCAGGCTCAGGCTCATTTAGCTTCTCTCCTTTTATTGTGCCCAAATATGCACAGAGAGTACATAGGCTACTGTATGACATACTGTTATAATGATTATAGGTTATTATAAAAATTACACATTGCCTATACAATACGCAATGCATATACGCACGCATTAACATACAAGTGACAGTTGACCATGCAGAGCATCAGGAGAAGTTGGAGCATGGAGAGTTATCAGAAGTTTCCAATGCTTCTGGAAAAGCTGCATTTGGAAAGAGTTTTAATTTGATTTCCACGACAAAAAATTTGCAATTGGTCATGTGCAGTGCTCGCCATCTCCTCATTAGACATGACATTAAGAACTGCATCTATACGGATTATGATTATAATAAAAGTTTTTGTTTTTGATATGTTTTATTTCGTTAAGTACTAAATTAAAGCTTTCTATAGATAGATTCATCATCTGTGAGGCATGTATTCGTTGAGTTTCGGTTCATTTTTGTGACTAGACAGAAGAAAGCGCATCATGTTTGTTTTCTTTATTTTATAAAAGCACAACGTTTTGTTGATATTGTGAGTGAACAAAAATAAAATCAGACCCTTTACAGTTACGAATTATGAATTACTCTTACCTTATGAGCAGAAATTATGGCGTTTCCACTGAAAACATGCAAGTGACTGCTGGCACCTCCATGTCCTGCAAAGCATGCATAGCTTCCACTCTCCACACAAACTATTGGATATAGCGCACATTTTTCTAGGTTTAATGCTTAAACATTCTTATATGCTTGAACTGTTTTATATTTATGGATTTTATTTTAGGCAAGTCGTTGATGATTTGAGAAGGCTAAATTGATCAAACATATATGATCAGCTTACTGGCTGCCGCTGGCGGCTGGCCGCTTGGTCATTACTTTAAAAAACTAAAACTTATATTTAATGAACAAAAAATGCTCCAAAAGTTTTTCGAAATAAACTAATAAAAACAAAACAAAATATAATCACTCTGCCATTACATACATAACTGAAAAAGGCGGACTCAGGTCGGGCTGATAATTCAAATAAGCTGTCGGACACTAAATCTGAGGCCCGTGCAGGGCTCTGTTTAGTTGGTGTGCAGTAGGTTTCTGGCGCAAGGCACCATGTTCACCATGTGAACTCTTGTGGTTGAGCACTAGCGAGAATCTCAAGCTCCAATCACAGTATGATTAACATGAAGCCTTACTGATTGGCTGACTCTCCCACCTGTCCAGGGAACAGAGACTGTGGCTTTTTGCCATCAGCACTTTTTACTCTGTAGGCAGCTGCACTACAAGTCAGGTTACATTAGCTGATGCTCTGCCAGCGTGAGCAAGAGAAAGGACAGAGAGAGAGAGACTGAGAGAAACCGGGAGTGTGACAGAACAAGCAGCATGATTAGTCCAGTATCTCCCTTGTCTTCTAGCTCTTTTAACTTTTGTCTCAATCAGCCAAGTGCTTTATTAGTGGATTGGTGTTAAAGGAAAACGACTCCTGTGGGAGCAGATGCTGGATCACGGGAAGAGGAAGTTACAATAGTGTGACACTGTACTAATCAGTTTTGTAGCTCTCATAGGAGCTGTTGTGAGATTGAGGTGGAAGGGTCATTATTGATGGGAATAGCCAAGGTGTCAACAAACTGACTGGTATGAGGTGACGGTTTTCTAAATTTTTTCCCCATAGTTAAGATCCCCATAGTCGCTATGTAGAATTGATTTTTTTTCTTCTGCTTTTGGACATAAATAAATACATAAATTAAAACATACATAAAAAAAAGCAACAACATCAAACATGACGGTTTTTTTATAATAATAATAATTATTATTATTAAAGTAAGTATATATGTTAAAAATAGACAGGAAGCTAGATACATTTAAAAACTATGCATTATCTTTTTATAATTTATTATTATTATATAATGTTAATATATAATGTAATGTAACGATTTGATAATAATAATAAATAATTGCATAATTTTGTATATTTCTTTACATTATTATATTATTTTTATGTTCTACTACTAATAATAATAGTTGTTGTGGTTGTTGCTGTTATTAAATAATTGCTACTTTTAAATGATGTTGCTTCTGTTTTGCACAATTTTTTTCTTTAACTTTGTTTTGGGCTATGCCTGACCTGAAGTTTCTCGGAATGTGATTAACTACATTCCTAAATGTAACTACCAAATAAAAGAAATACATATTCATCTCTCTTGCGCTTATCCCTCGTGTGCTAATGATTACCCATCTGCCGAAGGTTACCCATTCCTGTAATGGCATATTAGCTCTGTCAGTAGTTTAACCACAGTGAACCGTGACGCAACTGTCCCAGCATCCCTGTCATATGGTGGACTCTGCCAGGAAAACAGTCGGTCCAGATGGCACACACAGCAAGGGCAGAGAAAATACACACATGTGCGCACACATAGAAAAACACATACTCACAAACTCTAATTAAACGTGTGCACACACACACACTTAAATACACATTGAGATAATCAATGCTTACAGTCACACTGATAATGAATCAAACTGAAGGTTACGTGCTAACAGAAGAGGGTTTGTGTTTGTTTAAAGAGGGGTGTCTCACATACCAGTAGAAGTGCTCATTCAATTAGAGGTTTTTATTTTTAGCAAACATTTTCAGTTTCCATCTGTTTGTGCTTGAATGAAATAAGCATAAGTTGAGCACATGACCAACACATATACTTTCACTTTATGAAATATTACATGTTCAGCAGGGTTCATTGACAGGCCACACACTCAACTTTTCATTAATAATATATAATAGTCCATTACTGACATGGTTACTTGACTGTGAAGTTGGTATGTTACACTCTAGTGACAGCATGATTGCCAGAAGTATATATTAAATATTCATATGTAAATGATTATAACAATTTGCTAATCACCATAGTCATGGCTTGCTTGCCCTGATAAGTTAGTATGCTTAGAGTTAAGAGACGGAAAAGAAATAAAATGTGTGATCATATGCTGCAGCAATTATGCACTGTATTCTATACTAGTAATTAAATGTAGTTTAGTTCTGGGGTCATTTGGACAGAATGGATTCATAGTAATCCTAGTAATATAATTTATCTTGGGCGAACGGATCAGTAATAAGTGTTAAATACAGGTATACATGACTTTCAGGAAGTCAAAGCACATTCAGAGGTGATTGTGTGTGATACACGTGGCCACTTCACATTTGGAGTGTAAATGCTAATGCGTCCCGAAGAGTCCCAGAGTCCCAACGGCGAAGAGCTGCTTACTCAAACTAACACATTAACATTGTGCCTGAGAATTTAAATGGAGGACTGGGAGTGCTGTTTCAGATCAAATCAGGGAAATGAATAATTCATTCATTTAAAATGGAAACATCTAAATAAGTTTGTGTTTAAAAATATCCAGATACTGTAATTGAAACTCTAAAATGTGCAGATAAATGGAAGATCGTTCTGTCAGGAAGCCTGAAGAGTTGAAAAGATTAAGAAAAATGTTTGTTTTTTAATATATATATATATATATATATATATATATATATATATATATATATATATATAGTCTGTATTTCATTTGATTCATAATTATGATAAATTGTTTTATTATTATTATTATTATTATTTAAAAACAATATTTCTGTAAAGTAAGGGATTATTTGGTGCAGACATTTTTAATTTTGCTTGTATTTGATTTGGTAATAAATTTGTGATTAATGACCAGTATGTCATGTGCATGTCATCTGCTTTATAGAATTAAAATTGTTTAGTAAAATCAAAAACCCGTTTAAGAAATAATATTGTTATTTGGATTGTTAAAATATATTAAAAATAAATAAATAAACAAATAAATCTCAATACTCCGTAGTTTTTAACTTGCCAGCTAAATATGACTTTTCAATTCAATCCAGTCCAAAAAATGTGGAAAAGCCTTTACATACACATGCACAAGACTCAGAAATCTTAATGGTTCTATGGACCTTTCTTTATGAAATCTGATCACACATGCAACTTCTTACAATTTATGATTCCTACAGCATCTTAAAAATGATACAGTATATGAGAGGTTCACCCGATACAGATGTATCTAGTATCAAAATGTAAGTTTTTTTACTGTTGTGCCTTAGTCTGAAAGAAGTGTGTGTTTGTGTCAGGTTTTGTGCAGTAACAGTGTTCTGGATTCGTCGGAGTACTGGCTGAAGAACGATAAGGTGCTCTGCAGAATTGGGTTCCTGGAGGACCAGCATGACAGCGGCTGCCCCACAGTGAGTCTCTCTCACGTATCACATGCTCTCATCTACACGCGTATGTCCATACATGTGATTAAGATTGTGTGTGTTACTGTGTGGAAGTCTGGTGGCTGATAAATGTGCTCTTGATTGGGCTGATAATGTGGGATGATGTTGGCTGTGGCTGAATAATGTATGCAGCAATTCTCTGAACTGAGAGAATACATTTAGCTGCACTAACTTTAGGATGGGATAATTAGAGTCTAATGACAGATTTTATACCTCACTTTACTTTAATGACAAGTTTCTTCTCTCATGTAAATGATGGATCTGCACCCATCTCACTATGCATAACATTATGCCATGATTACGCAAGCATTTCTGCTCCTTGGGGATGAAACGCTACTTGTCTGATAATCTGCACAGTGCTAATTTTATGGAAATTCAACGGCAGGAATGTTCAGTTTTGCAAGTCTTTGCTTCATTTTTGTGTGGTCTGGAGCATTTTGCTAGAATTCAACCAGTTAAAATAATAAATTTAGTTTGGGAAATGCAAACTAATTTTGATTCATTGTTTGATCTGAGTTTTCATTGAAACAGTGAATCATTTTACGAAAGCAGTTGTTTGAATTCAATGAACTTAAATTATTGTCAAGGCAGCTAAAGATTGTTTAGCATTTAGCAATGCAAGGAGCTACAGACTTTGTTCTTTCGTCATTATGATTTATTTTCAAAGCCCACTACACAACATTTTTAAAACTTGAGGCAAACAAATTATCCTGATAGAAAAACATATTAAACACCAAAGTTTAAACATTTACCTATATGCAAAAATCTCAAACATGGTGGAATCAACAAATGTTAGTAAAAATATGGATTCTGACAGCTAACTTACAGCTAACTGTGGAAGCCACTGAATTAAAAAATATTTATTTTAAAAGGTATTTGCAACTTGTTACAATTCAGACTTTTTCCCTCACAATTTTGACCTTTTCTCTCTCTCTCTCTCTCTCGGAATTCTGGGTATTTTTTTATTTATTTTTTTTTGCCACATAATAATAAAGGTAACTGCAATTGTTTATGTCACATTTGTGACTTTTTTCAGAAATTCTCAGAATCATTTTGCATTTCTACAACGCGCAAGTAAAAACATTGCATTGGTTTATACTTTAAGGTGCACCAAGTTGTTTTTTGTTATAAAAAAATAGAACTTGCAACATACTTCTAACAAATGTGAAAATGCAATGGAATAGCTTACACATTTTAAAAGATAAAAATCTTTGTTCAGATGACTTAATTTTGGACAACATTTGGAAAGAACAGATGCTTGAGCATCTAAGTAAAGTGAATAAAACAACTTTATATTAGCAACTTGTTTAAGAGTATTCTTGTGAAGGTAAGATAAATAAATAAAGTGACTCCTCCTACTAAGGCAGTTTTTAAGACATTTGTTAGAAGAACATTATGTTGGATTGTATTACAGTAAAAAAAAAAAAATCTCACCTTGAAATAAAACCCAGTCAAATTTTAATTACTCAAGGTTGGGTTGATGACCACTAGTTCTGTAGCCAGGAAACCACAACCTGTAATTTGTGATGGCAGAAAATCGCTTGAAATGTTCTGTATCAGTGTGCTTCAGTGGTCAGATTGTGACTCCTCTGCCCGCAGGCTCAGGTGCGGTCAGAACAGGTTTCATCAGGACTGTGCTGATGTCACACATGATGTTCCTTTAACACAAAAGCTCTGCATGGGAATCAAACCCACACACACCAGCTGGCACTGAGATACTAATGCCAGCGCTGAGTGCAAACGCTTCACTCAAGTAGAGAGAGAGAACGTGAGAAAGACACACGCCTAAGAAATAAAGGAGACACATATATATACCACATACTTAAAGACATGCATGGTTGTGAGTTATTATTATTATTAATAATATATATATATATATATATATTTTTTTTTTTGGTTTGCAAACATTCTTTTGATGAGTTCTGTTGACATAATGTTGATCATCACTTGAGTTTATTAAATGTTAAAATTAAGTGTTGTTTTATGTATTTTTAGTAAAAAAAAAAAAATGTTAACAGTTCTGTATAAAGTAACTGAAAGCCAAGCTTAAGTAAAAGTATAGATATCTTACTAGAAAATGACTTTGATAGAAGTTAAAGTCACTGTATAGAATATAACTTGAGTAAAAGTTTTAAAGTATGCGATGCTTATTGTACTTAAGTATGAAAATATTTTTTTTATATATTAAACTTAAGTATTGAAAGTAAAAGTAAATGCAAAATAGAAAAGGAGTAAAAAAATATTTAAAATAAAAATGGTTCTACACAGTTTGAGCAGCAAGATTGTGTTCAGTTTTAACTCTTTCCTCCATTTTCTATCTTTGGGTAAGACTCTTTCATTCCAACATAAGAAAGCATTTCAAACAAATATGGAATCTGCATTTGAAGCAGCATGTATTTAGATGTATTTACACCGATGTTTATGATGGAGCTCAGAGTTACAAATGCATAAATAATGTTTTGTTTTAAACATGAAACGTTGAATTTTGATATTTGAAATTGTTTAAAGTGCCCCTATATTTTGGGTTTGGGAGTCCCCAACAACAGGCTGAAATGCATGCAAGGTCAAAAAAACACTTCATTGTCTTATAATATGCATTTATTGTTTTACCTTATTTGCTCAACGATTCAAAAGCAGCCAACAGTCAACATGAAAATGGCTTGGGATTAGTTTTAAAAACGACTCAATTCAATGATTCATTGTCTTTTGAGAGACAATAAGTTTATACACGTTGCACTTTTAGATTGAATTCACTCATGAAAGGTAATTTTCAAAAATCCATAATTATGCTATATGTATGTATCACTAATAACAACAATTTTTCTTCTTAGTATTTACTCAAATGTCTCTAAATGTGATCTATTATTAAAAAGATAGTTTGCCCAAAAATTACAATTCTTTCTTTAATTATTCACGCTGATGTCGTTCTACACCCATGAGTCTCAAACGTGCTTGCGTGAGAAACGAGAACAAACCCTCATTCATCTCACAATTCAGCTTTCATTTGCCATATTAGTTGCTCTATAAATGTGCAGTGATCGATATTTATATCTGAATAAACGGCTAAATTAAATCTGTTCATCGTTTAAAGCAATTGTGTGTCCTTTCTCTGAAAGACTCTGATTAAACCAATCAATTCATATGGATTTCTTTTACGACGTCTTCATGAAGCGTCAGAGTTTCGCAGAATGGACTTTCAAGGGACAGGGACAGAAACCTCTCAAGTTTCATTAAAATAATCTTCATTTATAGATGAACAAAAGTCTTATGGGTGTGGAAATAAATGTTTGGGTGAACTAACTTATCATTAATGATTTGACTAAGACTCATGGTTAACGATTAAATTCTTCAAGGTGTTTGAAAAAAGTTTCATACTTGAATTGAATAGGGAACATATAAAGCCATTGTAAAGTATAATGACAGCTGTGCAGTTTATCAAAGCCACAGCCCATTGTGTCACGTCCACACAGCTGCTTTCACTGCCATTATCAGTAATCAGCTGTATATCCTCCACAGCCCATCAGACGTCCTGTAATCACTCCATTTTTTTGGTGAAAATGCAGAGACATGGCCTTATGGCTTTCATGAGAATGACACTGGAAAAAGTTATACATGCATATAAAATATATTTTCTCTAGCCTGATAAATGTCATTTAAAAAGTAACTTTCACATTAAACATTTTAACTTGTTTATACATAGCATAGGTTCTTCTTTAACCATATAAATTAGAAAAATATACAGTATCTTTCAATCAGATGAAGGGGAATTTAACAACATGTCAAACACTAGAGTAAATACTGGATCAGCTTTATTGTACTGCCTTATGTTTCTGTGTGATTTATATGGTCAGAGCTGATCATAACTGCAAGAAAACCAAAATGCAGAAATCATGGTATTTTTCTCTGGTCCTGACATCAAATAATAAGCATATACATTACCATTCAATATTTTTTTTAAAGAAATTAATACTTATTAAATTCAGCAAGGAGGTATTCAATTAAAGACATTTGCCCCCTGGTTTCCCAGACAAGACTTAAGCCTAGTTCCAGACTAAAGTGTAAATCAGAGCGGTTTTAACTGAAAGAGACTGATCTTGAAATATATCAGTGCCCTTGTTTTGTCTCAAGATGCACACAAGTAATGTTTTTTCTCAGGTATGTTAATTAAAATGACTTAAATGTCCAAATTGAACTGTGGCCTGATCCAGGTTTAGTCTAAGCCCTGTCTGTGAAACCAGTATTTAATGTTACAAAAGATTTCTGTTTTGAAAATAAATCTCTTTTGAACTTCCTATTCATCAAAGAATCCTAAAAAAATGTATCACAGTTTCCACAAATAATATGAAGAATTTTCAACATTGATAATAATGAGAAATGTTTCTTGAGCAGAAGATCTTTCCTGTCCTCACAGAAATAAATAACATTATAAAATATGTGCAACTGAAATACACCTATTTTAATTTGTCAAAATTATTTCACAATATTACTGTTTTTACCACTGATAGGGATTTTCCGTAGGCTAACAGGTAACAGTTTAAGAGCATTGAGGGGTTTTGTTTAAACCATTCATGACCTTTCCTTGATAATTGAACAGTTTAAGGTGTTAACATGACCTCACACATTGTCACTTCATTAAATGTAAGCTCATACATGTGAATGCACTCAAAAGCTTTTTGTTTCATTCATGAAGTTTTCTAGCTCTTCTCCCTTGTCTTCATCCTCTCATCCTCTGTTTTCTTTTAGATGAGAAACCACTAGACATTAGATTTTCTGTAATCTAATGTTTTTCTCTCGTCTTCACACTCTGTAAAGCAATTAACTTGTGCTTTGATCTCTGCTGGACATGGAGGAATCATCCATCCACAAAAACTGCATGTGAGAAATTAATTTGGCATTCATTCTAATTTAGATTATTAGCTGTCGTTTAGCAGACAGTTTCAAGTAAAGGAAAAGGACAGAATGGTAATTGCACAGCCAGTCCCTCTGGAGCAGCCTGGTGTTCGGTGTGTTTCTCAAGAGAAGGACTGAGTTAAATGAGTTAAGAAGCCTCCAGTATTGTGGGATTAAATATACATGCATTTCATTGGTACAGTAGAACAGAAAATAATCCACTAGCATAAACCCTCCCAGAAATGATCCTCTCAGATTAAATTTAGTTTGATTGTGATGCATGTTGTAATTGATGATGTGGGTTTGGTTGAGACGCAGGGGTTAGTCAGGAGGCTTTGTCATGTTACCGTCCAAACAGAATGACATAATTGATAGTTTGGTCTGTAATTAAACAACTGTTTTTTTTTTTTTTTTTTTTTGTGAGTGTGCAGTTGTGGGCAATAGCTAAGACGATAGAGAATGTGTGTGTGTTCCTCTATTTGTTTGTAGAAGTTCTCTAGAGTTTCTTATCGTCTCTTCCCTTTGTCTCATATCCTCTCATTCCATCTCCTCTCATCTTCTGTCTTCTTGACTTGTCTTGTCTCTTGTCCTCTCTTCTCATCTTGTTTGTCTCCTCACCTCTCTTATTGTTTCGTCTGCTCTAACCTTTTCTGTCCTTTCATTTTCATTTCTTGCCTCTTCTCATCTCGTCTCTTCTTCGCAACTTGTCTTTTCTCGTCTCTTCAACTTGTCTTGTCTTTTTGTCTTTTTGTCTTTTCATTTGTTTCTCATCTCTTCTCGACTCCACATCATTGTCTCTTTTCTTATTATCTATTGTCTCTTCTGTCTCCACATCTCCTTGACTCGCCTCGTCTCTTCTCAGGTGTCTTCTTGTCTCTTGACTCTTTTTCATCTCACAATGTCTTATCTTCACCCTTCTCTTCTCATCTCATCTCTTCTCGTCTCCTCGTCTTGTCTCTTCTTGTCTCCTTGACCTGTCTTGTGTCCTCTTCTTGTGCTTTTTTTGTCTCTCTTCTCGTCTCCTCACCTGTCTCATGTCCTCTTTTTGTGTCTTCATGTCTCTCTTCATGTCTCATTGCCTTGTCTCGTGTTCTCTTCTAGTGTCTTATTGTCTCTCTTCCTTTCCCCTCTTGACTCAGCTTGTTTCAAGTTTTCTCATCTCTTTTCATCTGGTCTGTTTCTTGTCTCTTCTTTTCTGATCTTGTCACCTTGTCTCAACTTTACTCATGTCTTCTTGTCTCTCTAATCACCTTGACTTATTTTTTTCTCTGCACCTCTTGTCTTTCTTCTCTTTTAATCTTTTTTCATCTGTTGTTTTTTCTCAGCTCATATTTTCCTGCCTCTTCTTTGTGTCTCCTCGCCTTTTTTCTCATGTCTTCTTGCCTCATCTTTTCTCACTTCACGTCATCATGTCTTTTCTCTTTTTGCTTCTGTTTGACTCTTTTAGTCTCTTCCCACATCTTCTCACCTGTTCTCATCTCTTCCTGTCTTGTCTCATCTCTTCTTGTCTCTCATCCCATCTTGTTTCATCTATTCTCATCCCTTCTCTTCTTGTCTCTCATGTCATCTGGTCTCATTGCAGCAGAAGGCTTGTACAGCGCCAAGGAAGTTATGTAAGGCCCTGAGAGACAGACAGAGGGTTTGTGTGGAGGGCACTGTGTGTAGTGTGACATGACAGAGACCATGTGTATCTGTATAACCTCTTTCTTAAAGTCAGTGATATGAAAGGACTTATTTGAAACTCTTATCTGACCCTTAAAGCTGGGCTGAAACGACACCTATCATTATATAAGTCAGTAACAGATGATCTAGGAGATTGTGAAACAGACTAGCTGAGCTTTAGGTCTCCTCCTGTGTTGGTCACAGTTCATTTCTCATATATATATATATATATATATATATATATATATATATATATATATATATATATATATATATATATATATATATATATATATATATATAATTTCTTTTCTTTAAGGCCTGATTCTAATGTCAGTAAAAGGTATTTTTGCTTCAAAACCAGACATAATTTAGGTCTATGACACACTCCATCTTCTCTCTGTCCATTTATAATTTAACAGGTTGTTAATATCTGCAAGTAGTAGGTGCTGTAACTACACCATCTAGACCCATAAAGCATCTTTCTCCATTGATGACCTTTCAAAATGAGGTCCAATATATTTGCCACTACACCATACTTCACCAGCCTGTATTACATTGTGACCGATTCATTAAAGATTCTGCACTGAAATGTATTTAAATGTCAGTGTGTTCATTTATTTGATGTGTTTGCAGTTTTTTTTTCGGAACTGCAGAGGAAGTGTTCTGAAAGATACATTGATTTATGATATTTAGCCCTTTAAGGCGCAGATGGATTTGAGAATTGACATTTTTGATGTTTTGATTAGAAATATCCTCAGTTGTCCTCAGATCAGAATTCTTTAGAATTCTTTCATTTTTCTGAAATATGTATTTTCATATATAACACAGTGTATGCTACAAATATTCCTGCAAAAAAAAAAAAAAAATGCACAGTGATATCTGTTCCAGAATGTCAACTAAGTGTCCAAGTATTTTAAGAAAGGGCTTTAACTGGTTAATGGTTGCTGGCAGATCTCGCCTTCAGGATGTGACAGCCATGCGTGGTCATAACCACAGGCACCGATGTATTTGCTTCCTCACTGCGCGCCTAGCAAACCAAGGCTTGAGGCCTCTGGGTGACGCTCACACACACACACACACACACATATGTCAAAACCAGGAGAACCTGAGCTCTCTGTGACGCACGTGTCTGTCAAGGGCCCTGATAACTTCAAATGACAGGACACATCACAGGTTTGCCATTGGACATGAGTGTGTGTCCGTGTGTCTGCTTTTTCACTCCTTCCATGCCCCATTTAGAGCCTCAGTGGATGTGAAAGCGCAGATCTGTGTGTGAACCCACTCAGTCGGAAATGATAAAGAGTACGTATGCTCTGTTCTAGTAGTGCAATATGGCAACATCTCAAAACAACATCTTTCCACTCCCATGATCCCCAGCTTTGTTCTTTTATCCGCTTCTCTCCATCCCTTTCCATTATTTTCATTTCCCTCTCCCTCTCCCTCTCTCTCTCTCTCTCTCTCTCTCTCAGTGGTGTAGCGAGCAGCGAGGTGGCAGCGCGTCCCAGCGGAGGTAATTTTTAGCCATGGTGGCAAGTGTCTGCCGTCTCCCCTCTGATGATAATGGGTGAAATGAGTTTGTCCTTGACAAGGACGACGCTCAGCCATCTCTTTCCTTCCATCCCTGTCTCGATATCTCATTCTCACAAATTCCTCCCCCACTCTTTCTCGGCCTCCCTCCTCTTTCCTCTCTCTCCCATCTGTCTTGCCGTCTCCCACTCCAGTGAAGAGTGAAATGTTCAAAGTTGTGAGTTGACCTCTGTAACCCAGCAATTTTGAGGACTCATTCTGCGTGTGCATATGTGAGACAGTGACAGATCGTCTGAACTAGGGTTGTCATACCATGTGACAAAACAAACCTAATATTTTTAGGCTTGAAATGATACAATGATAATTTTAAGAACAGAAGTCAATAATAATAATGAAATTTCCATTGCGTTCACATATTTCATCCAGTAGACCCATTAATATGCAGTGGTTTTGAGATTTTAATTAGCAAATAATTTATATAGGATTGAAAAATAAATTATTCTGTCAGCGGGCTGACTGAGTTTGGGACTTTTTAACAGATAATGTTTTAGCTTCATCGGTATCTTAATTATTGAAGTTCAGTCACAGCTTGAAGTTTCTGAAGGCAAACAGAGCCAGTGATTTCATCAGTTCATTAGAACAGCACATATATTACACAGGACAAATAACCGTGAGGCTTTTAAGTTCATCGTTCTACTTTGTTCTTACCCTCATTGAAAATATACCACAGTTTTGCATTGTTTTAACCATGGTATTTGTAAAAAAAAAAAAAAATTATAAGCATCCTTTAAAGCTGCAGTCGTTAACTTTTGACGCTCTAGCAGTTAATAAACAGAACTGCTTGCTTGCAGTTCCCGCTAAGAAACAACCAATCAGAGCTGCGGTCCGTAACTTTTTTTTGTGTTCAAAGTATACAAAATGTATATAATAAGCGAGTACACCATGAATCCATTTTCCAAACCGTGTTTTTAGCTTGTCCTGAATCACTAGGGTGCACCTATAATAAGTGTTTATATTCGGACTATTTTAGATTGCTTCAGGGATACCGCGGCGGAGTAACCCAGTACCTTTGTGATTCTTCATAAACATAAACAGAGAGAAGTACTTCCGGCTACGATGTTCTTCCGCAAGACGCAAGTAGTTCTGTTTATTAACTGCTAGAGCGTCAAATGTTACCGACTGCAGCTTTAAAGTTTAAACCATGCACTGATCATTATTTCTATAGTTAGATATAAATATAGTTTAACAAATACTGATATTTGTACTCAAATAAATACAACAGCCATGGTAATATAAAGTCGAGTTTAGCTTCAGTCCCAATAAAGCAAACCTAAACAAGGTCAAATCAAGGTCTTCAGGTTCACTGAATTTGTACTCTGTCAAAACAGTTTAACTACAAATGCATAGTAAATTCGGGGTAAAAATGGTGTTTTGAAACCCTTTCTAATCTATGTTTTCTCCTGTCTGCCCCATAAATCCTGTCTGGACTGTCGGAGTTGTTAATGTTTGCTTAAGTACCGAGTCATTTGGTGTTCCTGTTCAGGTTTGTAACAGATCTTTCAAAATGCGACCGTTTAGTCGCAGTCTGGTGCACTATGATTGGGATGTAGTATTACAGCAAATCACCAGGATGTGAGAAGCATTTCAAACTACTCGATTTGTAGTCTTTGTGGCTTTAACAGGGCATGATTGCACCCACAGAAATCCCTGCTGATTTTCACAGGTTTGAATCTTGCACCTTTCTCAAAGTTTTATGCTTCTCCCATTCCTAATGTGTTTGTTTATAAAGTATTCTTGACAGTTTGATTATACTTGCCGCTGTAAAGGAGTGAAGTAATCAACTATGTTTATCACGTATTACAACATATAAATCCATTCCATAGAATCACACAGATTTTCTGCCAGAGTCAGCCTATAAAATGCACAATAAAAAAAGTCAGCAGATTTCATCTGGGCCTGGTAATAACTTTATTTATACTGGGATTTTACACTGACAGCCCGAAACTATCTTATGTGGAGTAGGTTATTAGATTCCTGTATAGTTCTACATATATTTAAGTTCTTATCACATCAAAACATAAATATATTTTGGAATTTGGATCAGTATATCCTAAATTAAGGCAGATTACATTTCCCAGTAGGGTATGAAAAAAACTCAAATAACTATAGAGGAAAACAAGGCATAGTTGTTGTTGTTGTTTTTTGTTTTATTTTACAGTTTTTTTTTTTTTTGCATCTTACTGAAAACATAAAGATACTGAACGGCTCATTGGTTGTTGCTTTTATGCACATTTTCAGTGTTAGTAAAATGTCCAGTGAGTGGCACTAAAATGTGTTCTGTTTAATTCAGTGAATGTGAATGTGGCAAAGTATTATGATGACACTGGTTGTTGTAAGTATTGTGACAGTTCGGGAATTAAATGTCCAGTGAATAATGTTAAAATAACATAAAAATAAAATAAGGTGGGAGTCTGATCTTGAGTGCACTTACGCAGAGGAGAATTGGAACAGATTATTGGAATTGGCACAAACAAAATTGGTGTCCTCTAAACACAGACAAATTCAATTCAATATTTACCATAGAACATATTTTACGCCATATAGGTTAAATAAATTAGGAAATGACATCTGATCAATGTCAAAGATGCACCATCTCACATGCTATGGAGTTGTACTCGTTTGAAGCCATACTGGACTCACATCATCGCAGTAACCTCTCGGGTTTGTGGACAGGTTCTGGATGCCGACCCTAGGATTTGGTTACTGGGGGATGTAACCTTACTGAAGGTGAACTCAAATATGAAGCATTTTGTGTTACTAGCAGCAACAGCTGCCAAGAAGTGTATCCTGAAGGATTGGAAGAATGTCACCCCCCCAGCCAAAAACATTGGGCTAACGAACTCCTGTCGTACTGCACACCGGAAAAAATTCGACATTCTATTAGAGGAAAACTAGATGACTTTGAACTTATTTGGACTCCTTTTCTGAACATCCTGACCCAACTTGATATGACCCCAGACTAGATGTAAATCTATGTTTATTATTGTTTATCTTTATCTTTATGATTTTTTAATATATTGCTTTGTGGGGAGGGGATTGTTTTTTTTTTATATTTATATATATATATATATATATATATATATATATATATATATATATATATATATATATATTGCTGTTTTATTCCGTTGCTTTTCTGTTTTGTTTTTCTTGTTTTTGTGTTTAAAAAAAAAATAAAACTATAAATAAAAATGTATAAAAAAATAAAATAAAAATAACATAAAAATAAAGTACCACCTAACTGTGATAAAGCAAATTTAAGATAAAAACACAATGGCTAAAGCAACCATGCCATTTTAGCTTTCTTCTTCAAGTATTTGTTCACTTTTATCATTACGGGGAAGTCGTGGCCTAGTGGTTAGAGAGTTTGACTCCTAAGGTTGTGGGTTCGAATCTCGGGCCGGCAATACCACGACGTAGGTGCCCTTGAGAAAGGCATTGAACCCCCAACTGCTCCCCGGGCGCCGAAGCATAAATGGCTTCCCACAGCTCCTGGTGTGTGTTCACAGTGTGTGTGTGTGTTCACTGCTCTGTGTGTACTTCGGATGGGTTAAATGCAGAGCACGAATTCTGAGTATGGGTCACCATACTTGGCTGAATGTCACTTTACTTTACTTTAAAAATCACTGTTTATCGTGACTTTTACCCAAGTGCTCCACATCAGTTACCAGGTGAGCTACTGAGCAAGTTTACTTAGCAAGGAACCACATGAAAATCAATCATAATTTGGGTTAAAAGGAATAAAAAATTTTGAATTTTAACTGTCTCTAGTGTTCATTTAATCTGGAAACTGCAGTCAATTGAATGCATAGGTATGTTGTTGGAGTTTTGCTGAAATGTTGGTAGAGGCTAATTTTTCCAATGAGCCTGGGTGAAAATATCATTAGCACAGTAGGAACAGAAGTCGTCAAAGGAAAGTTCTCACCATGATACACAAACAAATATCTGGTGTGTGCGTGAGAGAGAGAGCATCCAGTATGTAGTGCTTAAATACACTGAAGTAAATTAATGTTATAGTGTGGTACAGAAATCCAGACGGACAGATGGGCGATCAGACGTAATGTGCAAGAGTACAAGAATGAGCAAGGGGGAGGATTGTGTTCTATATTGTATTACTGAGATTCAAATAGTGAGAGTCTAACTCAGGCTCAGCTGTTAAAGGGACACTTTTTGAAATTAGGCTAATTTTCCAGCTCCCTTAGAGTTAAACAGTTGAGTTTTACCATTTTTTTCTCTATTGTAGTTACAATGTAAGTTCAACGGAAAATGAAAAAGTTGCAATTTTCTAGGTTGGTAGAAACTATACTCTCATTCTGGCGTAATAATCAAGGAGCTTTGCCTGAAAATAGTCCCCAGCTATAGTTTGTGTAGTTGCAGCAATAGCAAAGTTGCTGGGGACTATTTTCAGGCACTGTGTAATACCACTGCTACTCCTGCACCCATGGTATGGCAGCAAAGCTCCTTGATTATTACGCCAGAATGAGAGTATAGTTCCTAGACATATCAGCCTAGAAAATCAAAACTTTTAATTTTCTGTTGGTCTTAGTTCACGATGTAACTGCAGAAGAGTCAAGTGTTAAATAGGAAAAAAAAAATAGAAAGTATTTGGTCATTTTTGTGCGAGATGTTAACGGTCTAATCAGATTCAATGATATATGCTAAGCTAAGCTAAAAGTGTTACCGCCAGACCCCGAGATTGGCTGAATGGATTCGAAAATGGTGAAACTCAACTGTTTAACTCTAGGGGATTTGGAAAATGTTTATGTGTTCCCTTAACTCCTGCTTGGTCTCACCTCCTCCATTCCTTTTATAATTTCATTTCATTTAATATACTAAAGTCATCACCATAACATCACTATATTCACCTGAAGCATGCATCTCAACCGTGTTTTAATATTCTGAGTTTGTTTTTATGTTTATATTTTCCATTTTGGTTTTAATTATTGTTAAAGTTTAAGTAATTCATTTGCGTGTTTTTGCCATTGTTAATATAGTTTTTGATAAAAAAATAATAATAGTTATTCAGTTTTACTTTTTTAGTACATCATGTTTAACTAAATTGGGTACAGTACAAAATGACCTTATTTGTTTAAATTTATAACATAACCAGTCATAAATATTTTTTCCAAACATGATATTTCCTCAATTTTATTTTTAAAAACAAGCTTTATTTTACATTGCATGTTAATGACAAACAGCAACCATTGTGTCACTTGCTGTATCATAAACAAGCTAATTACCTCTCTAAAAATGGTACCTAGCAACTACTCAGAACACCCTAACAGTCGCCTAACAAAGTCATCTTAGCAACCATACAGAATAATCGCAAACCGGCACCTTAATATTGTGGTAGCATCTTTTGCAAGCACAATGCATATCACCTTAAAAAAAACAACAACAACATCTAATTAGATTTATTTTAAGAATGCACATTGTGTTTTTTTATTTATTTGTTTATTTAGACCTGTGTGTCAGAAAAAAGCAGTAACTGAGCCACCTATCAGCACCACAATACATTAATAGTGCCACCTGACAGCTGAGACGCTCCAAACCTCCAGCGCAAGATCCGTTCTTATGTGAATATGACAGTTATTGTGGCAGGTTACTCTCTCTCTCTCTCTCTCTCTCTCTCTCTCTCTCTCTCTCTTGCTGTTATTGTCTATCTTTCAATAGCAGATGCAGTCATCAGGCCAGAACTATTAACATACTTTATACACTTAGTATATAAACCCTTATGGATGCTTTAGGTCATTTACTGTTGCATTAAGAGCCAGCAGCTGGAATAAGAGAGATGAATTGCTACATCTGTTGTACCTGAGGGTGAAATCCATCCTTGCTCAGAGAAACGTACAGATTCCAAAGACATTTGTCACTAATGTGATCTTAAGTGTTTTAAATTAAGAGTTAAAGAAGAGCGCACACACACACACACATCCACAAGGACACATTTGAAATAAATGTGTCTAGCAACATGATATGCTTTTAAGACATCTATGAGTCATCATGGTATGTGTGAGTGTGTGTATGTGGAAGAGTCAGTGTGTCCCCACGTTGAAGAACCATTTAAAACTCTCAAAATCAAAATTATGTCAAGTGAATAGAGTGATGTGAGATGAACACAGAAGAAAAAAAGAGAGCCTGAAAGCCTTGTTTAACAGTAAAGAGTGATAAATAAATGATATTAAGTGCTGTTCAAGCTGTGTAAACATGAGCGAAAAAGGAGACAAATCTTTTTATATGCAATGTCTTAGTTACTCAACCTTTTGCCATTCTAAACCTGTATGCTTTTTTGTTAGTGGAAGTGACAGTCATTTTGATGGCAGTTCATAGTGATCAACTTAAAATTGCCATGAAATGGTCTGTGTGACATGTACACTTTAAGTCTTCTGAAGCCCAACGGTAGCTTTGTGAGAGGATAAGACTAACATTTTACTGGGTAATTCACCGCTGGCAAGATGGGCTTTAAATCAAACTTGACTGTCTATGCAGTAGATTTTTTTTTATCTTGATTTTTTTTTTTTATCTTGATCTGGTATACAATTATCTGGTATACAAAAATGCAGATGTTTGATGTGTAAGTTTATCAAAAGCCTGGAGCTGTCAAAAGTGCACCATTTGACATAAAATTACACATTTTTGTGTCATCCGGTGAACTTTAGCAGACAAATGTGCTGGTAACATTGAGAAAACAATACACATTTTTCATTTTCATATACTACTGACTTTGTAGCAAAACAAAACTGGTTGAAAATCTGTGGACCTGAGACATTATTCACTGCATTCATAGCAAATATGTAACTTTCAGGCAACGCTGCAGAAGATTTGGCATGTTGTAAATGAAAGAGATGAAAATGCGGAATGGAGCATGACATTCGAAAGCCGCGGGAGATGAGAAGATTTCCAGTGCTGCTGTTGTGTGTTTGTACTTTACTTTTCTGTTTTTTTTCTCTAAGCTCAGCTTCTCTCTTCCCAGATTTGCTTCGTAAACCTGGACAGACATACTCCTGATCAGCATGACGAAAGCTATGTTAAGGTGGGAGATTCTCCTTGCATGCATATACTGCTATAAAAAACATAGGTTGTTTTGAATGGAAACATCTGCAATATTGTAAGCAATAAACATTACCAGTTGACATTTCATCAATATCCAAATAAATATCTACCCCCTCCATCCTCCCATTTCTAATTCATTTAAAGTTAATAACAAACATGTCTAACATCATTTCATTAGCGTACGACATAAACAATGTTTCATCTAATTAAAAGGGAAATTAGAAACAACACAAATTACCAAGATAATGCAAGCAAAGACCCACATTTATGTGACTTGAATATAAGCGTACATTTCCCCACAGAAACTAGCCTCAGTGTGCCCAGAGCTGCCACAGTTAATTGAGTCTCTCGGAGTTCAGCAACCCAAAGAAAATGAAATTCTGCTTCTCAGCAGCCTAGAGTCACCGGACTCCTGCCAGCATGACCCCAGCCACCCACAGGTAAGATATGAATACAGACCAGAACAACTGACATAATTTTACAGCTTACAGTCTGCCTGGTTGACCTGTGTTTGTGTTTATGTGTGTATCTCAGAGCCAGAGAACAGTGGATGTCTGTCTGGTGCATTGTTCCTGTGGCCGCCGCCCAGCCCAAACCAACAGTGTCATTTTTGAGATCAACAAATTCCTGATTGGACTACAGTCAGGGCAAGAGAGGCAGAGGCATGGCCGATTGGCTGGTCAGCGGGCTGCTGAAGATGACACCAACCGCTCTGTGTCATCCATAGAAGAAGACTTCCTCACTGCCTCTGAACAGCTTGGGGAAGACAGCGAGGAGGATCCATTCAGAAATGGTATCCATCTCCCAGTCAACCCAGAAATCCAGTTCTATCCAGAAATCCAGTCAGCAATCTCATTAAAATTCCATATCTTATCTTCTGAATGGTATTTTCTATATCCTTGTTGTGCGTATGTAATGAGAAAACTCAACTTTCACTGCATTTTTCCTCCAGTCCACCTTGTGAATAGAGATGGAAAATTGCTTGAATTATGGCTGAAAGAGCATTCAGCCATTTACGTTTTCTTGGTATCTGTGAGCCTGCTTCGATAAGAGTGGCCCTATTTGGAGGACTGTATGGGAGTGTTTCCACCCCGAGGCTATTGCTTAGTTTAGTAACAGGATTTAGCCCTAGTCGCTACCAATGAGATTATGGTTTTCAAAACAATTTGGGCATGTCACATAAATTTCATTCCATAAATAGCATATTAATAAAGTCTTTAGTTTTGCCTTTGGAAATAATTTGGATCCGGACTTCTGTCTAGGTTGCACTGGTTATAATCTTAATCAGAACTGCAATCTGCTATACTTGTTTAGATACAAAGTAACCAAGCAACAGCATGGATGCACAAGAACATACAGCAGTGAAACAATTAATTCACTTCAGTCTATGTTAATGAGTATGTGTGTGAAACGAAAAGAGAAACAAATGGGAAGAATACCAAAACATTTTATGAAGGTTGTTTTTGGGAATATGCCATGGATGATTCTCCAACAAAGAAGCACTGTCCCCAAAATGTCTTGTGCATTTCCATTGTGCATATCGGAAAGCTTGTTTGTCTTGCATTATTCTGTGCTACTGCTTTGGCCTCTAACAGTAAGCCTAACCCATGAATGTCTACATGCGTCCATACTCACCCCAAGTCTAATATTAAAGAGACAAGACACACTGGGCTCTGCTGGGCTAATCTATAATTAATCTCTCATATGAAATTAGAAGTAACACTGAGTGAGGGTTATGCTCTCCTCAAAGACAATATAATATTCATAATCAGATCTGCCAAGAAAGGGATCTGCATTTGTATTGTCTTGATTATGGAAAAGGAAAAACTGATACAAATACAACATTGTGCTATGAATAGCTCTGACTGGACCCTCACTATATACATTGAACATAGCAAGCGACAGGAGCGGATAGATCTTGATACTTTTTACGCCCTTTCTCAGTTTTGTCCTTTATTTTCACTCACTCTTCCTCATATCTTGTCTTTCTTTTTGTAAGACTAATTTCTGACTTGGCTTGTGAATGGGCTTCATTTACATGTGCATTAAATTTGACTTTTTGTGTTGGATTATAAAACCATTTTCAGAGACCATTTTAATCTATTTCCTCTCTCTCTTTGTATCCCCCACCATATTCCTCATCAACCCTGCCACATGTCTTTCTTTCTGCAGATCCTGAGATTTCTATCATGCCCGAGTCGGTTAAGGTGTTAAGAGCAGCCCACGCTCGAAGGAGGAGTGAAATAGAGAGAGAGGATAGTGAGGACTCTGAGACCCTCTGCAACTCTTCCAACTCCCAAAGGCTTTCGAGAACATATTCTGCCTCCTCAAGAGGCCCACCTGCTACCCCAAAAAAAGTAAATCATCACACTAGTGAGTCAGCCGGTCACTATGCCACCAATCTGGCTGAGTCAGTCCTGCAGGATGCTTTTATTCATTTGTCACAAGATGAACCTTCTTTTGTCACAGAGGCAGCTGTGAGTGTGTCCACCACCTCGCAGCACTCAAGTGAAGTAAGCCACTCCAGTGAAGAGCCACTGAGGGCTCGAGCCTGCTCTTTTGAACTTCCTAAAATCGTGATTGTACAGAGTCCTGACAACAGTGAGGAGGTAACAGAGTGGCCAGAAACTCAGTCACATGGAACATCAGAGCATGATAGAGTAAACGATGCCAAAATGAAGCATGGAAGTCACCCCAAGCACAACTCAGCAATTGGGCATGCCACTAAGCCAGTAGAAATAGCTTTGGCATGTGCTGCGAGTGTCATTGGTACCATTACCACCCCTCAGGTCACAGAACAACTCACACTGGAGTCAGGAGAAGATGATGAGTGTGAGAATGAAGAAGAAGAGAGTGAGACCGAACAAGGAGAGTATTTGTTTTCCTCCGCAGTATGTGGAATGTCTCAGGTTGTTGGTGCCGTAGCCGCAGTAGATCTTGCAGAAGACTCTGGGGATAATGACGACTCGACAGACATGTACTCTGCCTCTATGGGACTTCTGTCAGTTGCCCAAGCTTCAACTGCAGTTCCTCTCCACTGTAGTATTGCAGAGGGTACCAGTGTTGAGTCCTTCAGAGCCAATGTCGCTGAAGTTCTCCTCAGGGAAGCTTCGGCAGTACTCACCCACAGACAAAGTTACTCAAGTGTTGCAAACTTCCTTGAGACCACACATAACAAAATAGTGGATGGCATCACAAATTCAAGAAGGCTCTATCAGGAGCAACAGGATCTTGATCATTTTACCCAGGAAATATCAGATCATATCTTTCAGTATGCCCTTGAGAAGGCTGAGAAGAGAAAAGAGCTTGAGGGTCCAGGAAAAGATGCCCCAAACATTGAAGGTTTCCTCTTGGATTGTGTGGATAAATTGCTCTTTGATGTCTTATGTGTAACATCAATGAAAATAAATGACATTTCAAAATATAGCCAGGCTTATAATCATGGGGAAAGGCAAAGCAGTGTGGAGACGTTGTCTGCACTCATAGGGAAAAGAGAGAGAGAGCATAAGTATGTACAGGATGAGAGAGAAAATGAGCTAAAACAGAAAGAACCTTACAGACTTACTCTGAACAGAGTGACTGCACCTCTGGTCAAAGAGCAATTTGACCTGCAATGGCAGCTGGGCAAGACTGACAAGAACACAGACTCTGTGCTCCCTTCAGCTGAAAGCTCTCCACTTCACATTACACGAGGGAGGGCAGGAGGAGAGACTGAGACCAGGAAGCAGTCTTTATCACCCTCTTCAGGAGCACTTGTGGCACTTCAAATGGATTCATGTGAGTCCAAAACTCCTGTCACATGCTTTGCTGAAGACTTGGCGACCACAGTGGTCTCCATGGCTACAGAGCTGGCAGCGATATGCCTGGAGAACTCGAGTGGAAAGCAGCCGTGGTTCTGCGCTTTAAAGGGTGGATTGGAAGGTCATGAGGGACTGCTTTTGCCCTGCCGCACAGCCGTAGCCCTCCGCCGGAAAGAGGCACAAAATGGCACCGCAGTCACCAAGAAACACAGACCTCCACGTCTCAGTGAAATCAAACGTAAAACCGAAGAACAGCCTGAACTCATGGAGCGCCTGGTCAACCGCGTCGTGGACGAAACAGTCAATCTAGACGAACCTACCACCTCTGATCCATTTGCACTCTTTGCATCAGAGGTAACAGCCAGGATAATGAACTGTCCAGAACTGAGTGTGGTTGACACTTCCAAATCTGAACAGTCATCTCGCAGCCGCCTACAGTGTGAAAGGTGGAGCAGCAGGGGGAAACCATCGAGCTATGAGAGCATTCCAGAGGAGGATGCAGATCCCTCTCGAACTTCAAACACTTTGGGACCGGGAAACCGGCTTGGGAATAATTTAAGCAGAGGTAGCTCCATCTCCAAGCAGTCCAGTTGTGAGAGCATTACGGATGAGTTCTCTCAGTTTATGTTTAACCAGATGGAGACAGAAGGTCGAGAGTTTGACCTTCTACTGGACTACTATGCTGGGAAAAATGCCAGCAACATCCTTGCAGCAGCTGTTCAGCAAGCTGCCAGTAAAAAAAATGGACACCTCAATGTGCGCACATCATCTTGTCTCTCTAAGCAGTCCAGTACTGAGAGTATCACTGAGGAGTTTTATCGCTTCATGCTGAGAGACATGGACAAAGAGAACATGGACTACAGTCTGACCAAGACCAAAGAGTGGAGTAATAACCTATTACCCCCGTCTCCCAGAACCCCATTTTGTATCCGTCAGTCGTCTGTTCCTGACAGGAGATCCTCAGATTCCAGACTAAGTGTAAATTCACCCATCAAGGCCAATTCATTTGATGGTTTTGCAAGAAATGTACACAGGGACTCGCTCAACATCTATCCAACCAACTCTGTGTCATCAACAGGACTCTGCAAGTCAGATTCATGCTTGTATAAGCGTGGCCAAACGGACCAAATCACAGACATGCTAATTCATGAAACCTGGGCCAGCTCTATCGAGTCTCTAATGCGCAAGAATAAGATCATTGCGGAGCCCTCCGAGGACAGTATTGAGCTCGATTCAGCAGACCTCCAACCACATGTTCAGCTCTTTGCTAACCGTCTAGCGGCAGACATCGTAGAGAGTGGCAAATTCCTGCTTGGAGGCCAGCAGGATGCCATTGTGACTGCTTGTAAGCCACAGGTTCCAGTTGGAGAAAGGAGACATGGCTTTAAACATTCTCGTCGTGAAAATAGTGGAAACCGGCCAAGTATAGAGCATCAAGAAAATAGTGGTAGCTCTCACAGTTCGTCCTGTGTGAGGCAAGCATGGCGTGGACAGAGGGAGGTACCCTTGATCCACATTGAACCAGATCAAAGAGAAGAGGCCTCAGAAGACAGGGGGAGGATTGAGCTCCACCACACAGAAGCACCCCATCAGATCCAGCCACACAGTGGCAAAGAGAATGAAACAGCAAACAAAAACAGGTAAGTCTACATAAAAGCACCCACAACCTTTATTCTTTCAGAGGTTAAGTCTTAATTCTTATCAGCAAAATGTGTGTAAGAGTAAAGTTGGGGGGGGGGGCGAGAGAAAGAATGCACAAATGTTAAAGATGTCATGAATTGTATTTTTTTATTATTGTATTCTACCCTAAATTTTCCATGCCAGTGGGTGGACCAAAGTGAGAATGATGAAGTAGGCTTTGGTTTGTGCCTGTCAAGGCAATCTTGTGCTGATGTATTAACCTTTATTACATAATGAAGAAAAGGAATTACAAAATGAGTAGTTCTGGCAGCTTAGTTTCAATAAAAGCTGTTTTGTGGACTAAAAAGCATGTTTCGAAACTTAGTGTTTTCCTAAAGTACAGTGACCTCTTCTAGATCATGAAGAATTCTCAATTCATGACTTCTTTTTTAGACGTTTTCAGCAGATTAACACAGATAAAACATTTTGCTTCATGTGTGGTCATACACGGTGTTTATATATCCAAATAGCAGATCTCTGCAAAGTGGTTCTCCACTGGATCACCAATTTTTACCGACAATTTTCTACACTGCTAAAAAATTTATTAATAAATTGGAAAAATAGGTTTTACCTATGTTCCCTTGATTTTTACTTTTCTTGACCCAGGCTCTGGGCAGCGATAGACACTTTGGGGCAAAGTTAGCAAATTAAAAATAAAGAGCATTTTTACATAGAAAAGATCATCAGCTGCTGCCTCAGGATCAGTCATCAAGTAGAATTACTGGCTCATTGTGACACTGCAGGTTTGCCATGTGTCGTCTTTACCCCCTAAGCAGTGACAAAGACAGGGCCTCCTCAGTGGCCACAGCGCCCTCTGCAGGTGTGGAGGTGGAGCGACGCTCTCTCAGCGCTAGCAGTGAGGAAAGTGGCTCAGGCAGCTGGGCCCAAATTGTCCCTGAAGATGACCCCCAGGAGGAGACCACCAGTAGCTTTATCCAGCTAAGCGAGGGGTCAGTCTTCCGGTAGACCATCATGCCTTGCTGGACAGTGTGCTTCTCCATTTGGCTTTCCATTAAGCTACATGTGCTAGATGCAAGTCTTGACAGTGCTGGGCATGTCCAGAGCGCAGTGTAGCACCCATATGCGAGCCTGCTTCTCTCATCTTTACATTAGCAATTGATTTAATTAGATCTCTGATGAGAGCTAAGTGTTAAAGCACTAACTTTGCCCTCACTGTATAACTAATATAACAGTTTTGACATATCTTAATTGATATTAATGTGATGTGGCTTGTGTGATTAGTCATCAGCCAGACACTCACATAATGATGTTATCTTTAAAGTCTGTAGCTGTTGCCCTTAATTCCTGTTGATCACTCAAATGCACAGACATAGTGATACAGAATGAGATTTGATGGCTTGTCGAGACATGCACATACAGTATTGTAATAAATATAACAAAAAATTCTTACTAGATGTTGCTGTCATTACTGTTATGCGACACTTTTTGAGTTCAGTTAGTTTTAGAAAATGAATATCCTGGTGTTGTGATTTATAGTTTATACCAGATTATCAGTAGTGCTCTACTTACACCGAAGAAGTTGATTCATTTTAATGTAATTATATACACAGTGGCAAGAAAATGAATTAAAGATATCTAACAGAACAAAAGGGTGCAAATATAGTTGATTTATAGTTAGCTTACATGAAGCTTTGTACATTTGGATTGTTTTCTTAACCATCTTTTGAAGCCCTGATTGTGTTATGTAGTAATTGAAACAAATATATGGATTGTTTAATTAACCGGAATCAAATCCTTTGCTAATAAATTATAATCAAGTGTTATGTGTTGTTTTTCCACAAAATATAATGTCGCTTTGTAGAAGATAATGTCATTAAGAAATTATTACAAAAGTGGAAGCAAAGTTGAGGACATAGAAAAAACAATATTGGGAATAAACCATGCCTGTAAATGATTTATTTGAAACCTTTTGATTGGAGAAGTAAAAAAAATAAATAAAAAAATTATGAAACATCTGATATATGTCAATAAATAGTTATTTACAGTATATGGGGAAAATGGCAATATCTACTCAAGTAAGAAAAGCAATCAATTTAAACCAGGGTTAGTGTGGTTAACTAAAAAATATTTTTGTTACTTGACATTAAATAAGCATTAACTGAAATAAAATAAAATATACAAAAAAAAAAAAGTATTTTTATTTCAGATAGTTGCAAAGGCAGCAGTTCTCGTTTACATTTAGTTTAACTTAATGTACTTACTCCAATTAAAGTGAAATACATTTGAATAAAAACTATGTAAACACATAAAAATGACAAAAACACAATAAAATGACAAAAAAAATAATGAAAAGTTTAAAAATAAAAAAATATTATTCAAATTTATGTTTTTATTTATATATTAAATGTTATGCTATGTGTTAAAGTATATAAGATAGAGACATGAAAATGTTCTGCATAACAGGAATGACCCTTTTGTTTTCACATCGGACTATTTCCTTCCATACACACACACACACACACACACATATATAAACACACCCTAAGCCAGTGCCTGAGCTAGTGTAACTCTCAGAAGTGAGAGTGATTCCATTTGTGAGTCTAGTCCAGCACAGCTGTGTGAGTAAACGGCTCTGACAGCATGACTGGAGTCTGGAGCAGAGCTTTCATCTAAAGACACAGCAGCCAGTGCTTAAAGTCCTGACAGGATGTGCCCCACACTGACAGGCAGGTGTCATATGTCACATCCTGTTGACTCTAGAATGAAAAGGATGTAATGGGTGTGCGAGTCCCTCTTGCTGATTGAATCATGCCCAGCCTGCCACACTCACCAACGCTTCCCAACCTGCGCCAACTCAACGCCATCCTCACTTACCCGAGTCTGGGTATCCGGCCATTCGCCTCCATCTGGCTTTAACCCCCACTTCATTGTCTTTCTGCCCTGTCAGGGGGAAAGCTTATTCTCTGCTTGTTCTCCCGGCTGTTGCTGGTATTGGCACAGGTGTCTCACGTTCATAGTCATCAGCTGGCATTGACTTGCTGGTGATGTCCATGCTAATGAATCTCATGCTAATGTTCATGTCTACTCGCTCCACTCCAAGATCCGCTGCTGTCCACGGCTTGGTGATCATCGCTGAGAAAACTTGTAGCTTCTGCATTGTTCACAGCCTTAAAGGTCCAACAAGAGGAAACATAGAAAGAGAAAGAGCACCAGTCAAAATTTGGAACACTTTTTAATGCTTTTTAATGTTGCTGAAAGAAGCCAATGCTGCATTTATTTGATCAATAAAAAACTTAATATTGTGGAACATTATTATAATAATAAAAAAAGTTTTCTATTTGAATATATTTAAAAAATGTATTATTTCCTGTGATGCACTGCTGAGTTTTCAGCATCATTACTCCAGTCTTCAGTGTCACATGATCCTTCAGACATCACTCTTAAATGCTGATTTAATGCTCAAGAAACATTTCTGATTATTATCAATGTTGAATCCATTCAAAAGTTTGAGGTAAGCAATACTCTTATATAGCAAGGATGCATTAAACTGATATGTTCTTTTGAACTTTCATTAAAGAATATTAATTTGTGTGTGTGTGTGTGTAGGTGTATATATAATTTTTATAATATATAATTTTTTTTTTTAAAGTCCGTGGAAAATTGTGTTTCATGGTCAGTCACAGCTGTGGCCGGTGGGATAGTGGGCATACTGACTTAACACATCTCTGCTGTCACAAAAAAAATAGTTATATATCTTAGCCCAGCTAATTTAAACAGTTTGATCACATTCTAGGGTTATTATTATGCATGAAAAAACATATACAACACTGTTAAGAATACTATTAAAAAATACAACCATTAGTTGTTTATTAGTGCTACCAGTATTACAACATCAGCACTGTAACTTATTTGTAACATGTGAACTCTTAATTTAGTGCAATATTTTTTCATTGCAACATTTTAGTGCAACCTTCACCAACAACTGTAACTGGATTTATATTGTATACCTACATCCACTGTTATACCACCAGTCAATATTGTGACCATCCACATGTTTACTCATTCTGTGACATCAATCAACAAAACTGAATTATTGTCAATGAATATATTAATACTAGACACCTTAAAGATGACAAAAAATCTTTGTCATATACTTATGTTAACATATTTTACTAGCCTTTCGCTTTGGAGCTTATTATGGTACAAACCGGATTTTAACTGCTCTGGTCATGTGACAGTTTGCATTAATCATGTGACTTCACATATTTCATTGAGACCTTTTTTTCCATATTTGCAGGAATACAAAGGTTTTTAGAGCTTTATAAATGAAAACCTTTTTTACGGTCACGATTGTGACCGGTGGGATTTTAAACTGTTTTCAACATTGATATAAATTAGCATTATTAATACATTATTAATGTATGGTTTATTAGGATTGGGCAATATTTGGCTGAGATACAACTATTTGAAAACCTGGAATTTGAGGGTAAAAAAAAAAACCTAAAGTTCTGAAAATAACGTTTAAAGTTGTCCAAATGAAGTTCTTAGCAATGCATATTACTAATAAAAAAATAAGTTTGAATATATTTATAGTAGAAAATTTACAACATATCTTCATGGATCATGATCTTTACTTAATATCCCAATGATTTTTGGAATAAAACATGCATTTTTACATTATTGACACACTTTTTTCCTAATGAATGTTGTTCAGTTGCTTTGACGCAATGTATATTGTTTAAAGCGCTACATAAATAAAGGTGACTTGACTTTACTTGATCTATAATTTTGACCCATACAATTTATTTTTGGCTATTGCTGAAAATATACCCCAGCACCTTAAGACTGTTGTGCTCCAGGTCATATATTAGAATGATTTCTGAAGGACACTGAACACTGGAGTAATGATGCTGAAAATTCAGCTTTGCCCTTGCAAGAATACCATTTAAAATATATTCAAATAGAAAACAGCTCTTTTAAACTGTAAAAGTATTTCACAATATTATTGTTTTTTTTTGTTGTTGTTTTTATCAAATCAGTGCAACTATGATGAGCATAAAAAAGCATTCAAAAACATTAAAAAGTCATAATTATTCCAAACCTTTGACTGGTAGTGTCCTGCTACACATTTATCTTTTTATGTGCATATCTGTGTGTTTCAGAAATGGGAACAGCAGCGCTTCTAGTCTGGGATTGGCAGACCTGGAGGGCTTTCTAGACTACTCCATCTCCAGCAACCTAATCAGGTATCCAACAGCAACACGCTAACTGCGGCACACTTCGAGAAACTTGCTCAGAGCAGCAGAGCTAATGGCTGTTAAGCACTCATCCATATCCCAGAGTGCTGTCCAAATCCTTACGTCTGCAGCTCCCCTCCAGAGGTTATGGCCACAGTTAGAGCACAAGAAATTTGGGTCAAACTTGGATCACATTCTGTCATACTAGAGCGATATCTTCTTCTGCAAGTATGTAAATGTGCTCAGTTTGACGTGTCTGGGAACCGTCTCAAACATGGGCAGTTGTAATGGGCTTTGTCGCCAAAAGCCTTCAGTCATTTACTATTTTGAGCTCTTATTAGATGAGTGGCCCCTGAAAGGCTCCATGAGGCGTCTGGAACAAGGCCAGCATTGCTCTGTACAGCGTGATAATGATAGTGTGTCTGTTTGCAGCGAGGACAGAGAGAGGAAGGCATCACACTGTCAGGATCAGACGGACGGTGAGTGACACGTCCTCTTACAACCCTCTGCATGCACACGTACACATCTGAATGCAAGATCATTCATGGCTGGAACTTCACAACTGTGTTTGGAGTTGAAAGGAAATCACTGCTCTTCACACTTCTGCGCTAATGTATTCAGTTCGCATTTCTCATTTTCTGTCAGTCTGATCTTTTATATAAATGCTACATGTTCTTCTCGAGAGTGAACTTCATGTTATTTCTCTGTGAATGAGGATTTTTAGATTTTTAGGGGGCACCAGAGGCTCACTTGGTGCCCTCGATGAGATACTTTTTCAACTTTAGTTGTTCTTCATGCAAATGTAAGATAGGATAGACCTTGATTTTGGGAGTTACTGAATGTAATTATTCAAATGCACTAGGCTTTCAGCCTCTTCTAGAGTTAACATATTGGACTGTAAATTGCAATAGCCTGCGAGATTAGTCAAAATAAAACCAACATCATGCAAAGGCTGTGAATGAATTCGATCAATATATGTGCTACTGTGTTCCTTTACACATGAGCAGGTCGTGATCTGCAGGTGTTTGCTGCATCTCTGAGTGGCTCGGTTCACAGTAAATGCTGCTCCACATGAACCCATCTCTGCATCCGCTCTGAGTTTGGGTCATTTAACATGTCTTTGGGAACACAACATGTGCCAACCATCTCCCCATGCTTGAGAAACACTTGAGCAGTTGTCAACAAAGAGAAGCTTTAAAAGCTCCCTGCAGTTTTCTGCCAAAAAGAAGCTTGAATGTTTGATATTTGAAAATGAAGACAGGGCCATAAATATTAGCATTGTAATTGTACACTGTAAACAAACAAACAAACAAAAAATTATATTATTGTTTTCCTTAAATACTTTTTAATGACAAATCAAATGTTAGGATAGTAGGGGTGTAACGGTACGCAAAAATCACGGTTCAGTACTTACCTCGGTTTTAAAGTCACGGTTCGGTTCATTTTCGGTACAGTAAGGGAAAGAAATGCAAACATTAAACTGCAGGTTGTTTATTACTATAAATTTTTTTAACAATTTGTTTACACTTTTTTTTTATATACTTTTCTAATAAAATATATATAAAATAAAAAAAGAATAAGAAATAAAATACTGCTGCAAAGTTATCCACTAAATAAAATACTCTCAGTCTCAAACCAATATCATATAATAAAATATAATGAAAAATATAAATAAATAACTGTGATTACAGTGCAGCATTACCAATCCCAGCTTGTAGGCCTGCTCATATTTAATATGTATATATATATATATTATATGTATATATTATATATATATATATATATATATATATATATACATATTAAATATGAGCAGGCCTACATGCTGGGATTGGTAATATATATATATATATATATATATAAAACTTTTCCCAAGTGTAAAGTGCAGCATCAACAGTTTCAGTTTTTAGATGCTCAGATTTCGTTATTGCGTTGGACCGATCAGAATTAAGAGCAAAGGTCTGTTTGAATGCCAATGGGAGCTGCGTTTGAATTACAATCGTTTTTTTTCCTAGTTGTAGTGATGTTCACACTCGCGTGATGCCTCTTGAAAACATTAGGCCGGTGACACACTGGCATATTGCACCTGTCAAACATACGTAGTCTATTTTGCCATCAATACTGTTGACGGTGTCCTTTATCAATAGGCTTTATATTTATGCTCAACATGAAGTATAGATATTGTTGTCGTGAAGACAGGATCCTGGTCTGTTGGCGGTCTCCCTCTATGTCACCTACAAAAGGAGCAGCACGCCAGTGCCGCGTCAGGCACGATTCTGGTGTGTAAAGACACAGAAAACGCAACTGGCACGCAGCAGAAACGTAGGCTCACGCCACACAGCCAGTGTGTCGCCGGCCTTAGAATCAGCTGCAGGGTGGGATTTGCGCTGAACCATAGACAGTAAAAGAAATCTTGCAGAAACGGCGAGCTTGAGCGGGGAGTTCTTTGTCGTGAGTGAGCAGGAGTAAGTATTCTGATTAATTATTTTGTATGGTATTTTAAAATGTAACGCCAGTACGCCATATTAAGTTAATTGCCTGCGAGCTTCTCCTCCTGTCTGTACGGTAATGTGACAGAGAGCCGAGTGGTTATGACGCAATCGTTAGCCTATTTTTTACAAAAACTGTTTCTACGGGGCCATAATGTAACATAGAAGGTAATGGAGCCCTTTATACAATGTTGTGTATCTTTAGAAATAAATAATGGACAAACGGAGTCTTTAAACGGCTCAGATGTAAAGTTATTCGCTGTCAAAGTGACGCCAAAATGAATGGGAGTCAATGGGATGCTAACGCAAGTGAAGTTCTGCTACAAGATGGCAGCTCGCAGCCGACTTCAACTTCCGGTCGACTTCCTTGCCGCCTGCGCTGAACACGGAGACTTCCGCCACTTAATATGTTCGTTTGGAAACACGAAAATGTACCTATGTTCCGCGTACAAAATATTGCATACGGTCATTCGGTACACACGTGCACCGTACCGAAAGCCCTGTACCTAAACGATCCGGTACGAATACACGTACCGTTACACCCCTATAGGATAGTAAGATTAATTTGATTAGTTATAGAATATTAATAATTATTATTGTTGATGTCATGTTATGTGCTCCTACAAACAAGGAAACTTGAAGGGTGTTTTAATAGCTTTTTAAATAGCAATTTTTATCAGACAGCTTGCAGTTCTAAGTCGTGCAGCCTTACATTGCAGGGTTTGAAAAATCAAAGGGCTATATAATGTTGAAACTTTTCAAGACATTGATCACTTACATCTGCTCTGCATGTTAAATTCAGATAAGAGTATGTATATTAACGTAACAAAATGAGTGTAATAGTAGAAAATATGGTTAAAAATGTGTAGTGTATGGATCCATAAAGACTGAACATCACCGAACTGAATTTAAAAAGATTGGTTTGTAGGGAAAAGCCTTTTATTTAAAAGTCAAATTGTAACATGCACAAAAGAGTAAGGTCAGAATTGTTTTATTTGTTATGTATTGGGGAACTAATATTACTTTCTAGCCTAATTTATTAACATTATTTCTAATGGTCTAAGAATAGACCCCTGGAAAACCCACCTAAGTCAACCTCTGATCTAAATAGCCTAATAGTGGATTGTGTCTTACTGGTGTGCTATAAATTATTACAGGAGTAATATATATCCTTTTTTTTTTTTTTTTTTTTTTTTTGATCATCTCAGTTTCTACTGCTCTGTTTCTTAGGCTCTGCCTAAAATTGTGCGCCACAGCTCTTTGAGCACTCAGGATTTGGCAAAAGCAAAGCATTAGACTATTCTATGTCGATTTTCTAAGTGCCAGAAATGAAACTTACCTCACACATACAAATGGCCTAAAATAGTGTTTCAAATGTGGTTCTGTACAGCCCTGTTGTGATTCAGTTGATCTTGCTCGTGACCTTTCTGCATTTCCCTCTCTGCTGTTTATTTGAGTGGCCTTTAATCTTTGACCTCTCTATCTGAGTAACATCTACAGCACATGTGCTCTCGTCTCTTGAGTCAGCGTACAGTCTTACTGCAGCAGCACTGCTTGCCCTCTGCCCCTCATCGCTCAGTGTGCTTCTAGTCTTTGGCAGACGGACAGACGCTCTCGAGTCGAGAGAGAGAAAGAGAAAGAGACTTTTGTATTGCCAGCACAAACTCACACCTCACAAATGACTCATTCACATGCAGGAGAACAAAAGAGACGTTCAGACACAGGAGCTGACAGCAAAGCATCATCCTGCTGGGAGAGGGATGGAGGGATGAGGAGAGGGTGTTAGGATGGGAAGATGCAAGAAAACAGAGGACAGAATCGTTTAGGAACAGATCTTTATGTTTTGATGATAGAGATATCATGATGAAATAAATATTACTAAGGCGAATAAAAAAGAAAGAACAGATTGAATTGCATTTAAAGAGATAAGCTGAAAACCAAGAAAAATGTTGGAGCTCGAGAAAAGTGGGAGGAAGAATAAGCCCCACTTGAGCTCTTCATCATTCACACTGATCCACATTCATATAGAACAGTGGATCTTACAGAAAAACTTAAAGTCCTCAACTTGCCCTAAAATGTGCCTTTATAATTTGAATTTGAAATGCATAAGGACTAGGGGTGTACCGTAAATGTAATTTCATCACAACATGATCTGACATCAGTTCTATTAGCTAGTGATACTATTGTATAATTGCCAATACTTACCATGAAACATACCATAATTTTATTAAATTCAGAGTCTACAATCAAGACGTTATGTACATTATGATGTTATGTGCTTAACCAAAATAAAACCATTACAAAATTGTAATTTTGTAATAAAAGGAAATACTAAGACTAGTATTTTGTCACTTTTAGTTTTTATTAACAGTTTGTGTTTTTATTTTTTATAATTTTTATTTTTGTTGGTTTTAAAGATGGCGATGAACTAAAAAAAAAAATACAAATTAATAAAAACAAAAAACATTTAAAACAAAATTAATAAAACAAGCAAATCTTAAAATATACATGAAAAATAAAAAAAATGAAAACTACAGCAAACTGTTAATAAAACCTATAATAATCTTTAAATCTTAATGATTCTAAAATACTAATATGTTGCTATTTTACAATGCAAGTTATATTTTTTAACTCATTAGTGCACCATAATGTAACATTATAGTTTAAATAAACTCTCAGGATATAAATATATCATATCAGGATATAAATATATAAATATCGAAAAACGAAAAAGAAGTTGCATATGAGATCATCAATCATCTGATGACAGCTCATCACTGGCTCGTGCCATAAGATAAGCAATGATTGTTAATAACATTGTTACTGAAATGTGACTAAAAACCTGATTCATATTAGCCTTTATACAAAATAATAAAATATACTTGTGAAAAATGCACAATAAGACATTTTCCAAAACGTTTTACTCTAAAACTGAGTAAATTAAAGCCATAAATTTAACTAGATGTGTTCCAAATTTTAGGTTGATATCTGAAAAGTCTCATTTATTTCTAATTGTTTGGATGCAGTACCATTAAAAGTAATATTTCCACTAGATGAAACTGACTTCCCGTTATTTTCCAGTGCTGTCAATTTTTCAACAATCAAATTTCTTGGTGTGTTCACATAGCAAGTGCCAAAACTTTCGTACCATGCCAAGGATGTTAATTTATTATTATTATATTTTTACAAATCAGTCAGAAATTACCACATAGCACCAGAGGGTTAAAATTAAAAAATTAAAAATGCCTGTTGAAGCTACGCATTTTTACACCAGCAAATGTTTTCCAGTCAATTCTGCTTGCAAAATATTAGATCTACAGAAATCTAAAGAGTAGCATGCACAGAAGTGGCTGAAAGTGAGCGGTCTGGTTTTGTCTGACAGAAGTGACGTCGGGTCTGTCCACAGCCGGCAGCAGCTGTCAGCGCGAGCTCCTGGTGCTGAACTTTGACCTGGATTCGGAGTGTGTGGATGGAGAGCTGAGAGCGGCGCTGCAGTGGATCGCTGCGTCTGAGCTCGGCGTGCCGGCGCTCTACTTCAGAAAGACTCAGGAGCACAACCTCGCTAAGGTGAGGACAAACGGAGGTCATGCATTGGTCAGAATAACTAACCAGGTCCAAGCACAGCACTTCTCATTCATAAAGTTCTCCAGGCTCTCCATGGTTAAATATTTATGATTATAATTTGATTTTAGTGAGAGCTAGCAATAAGATTTTAATAATCTGAGCTGTGGTTAACTGAGTAAACACTGCTTACATTTTACAATATTTAAATCCATCCTGCAGAATCAAAACAGAAAATTCTAACAACAAGATGAATAAATAAAACCATGTAATCCATCTGGGCCATTATTCTCATGTTACTAATGAACATGAATGCAGTAAGGTCATGTGACTACAATGTTGCATTATACAATTTAAAAACATTTTAACAGTGCACAAAGTACACTGTTTTTAGAGAAAGAATGAATGAGATGTTGTCACTACAGCTGCTCGAGTGTGGAGAAAATGGTGCACAATGCACAGCATATGGAAATATGCTAAAACGAGACAGTCATGGGCGGGGCCTGAGCAATATGATATCATACTGCTCAGGAAATCTAATTGGCTACATAATTTAGATTTTGGGGGGTAAAAAAAAAAACTAAATGGATTTTTATCATTGTAAGTTGGTTGTTTCCACACACTGCAAAGGTACATTTATATGAAAACACCATGTAAAAGTGAATTTTGCAATCGATGTCCACCTTAAAATTATTGTTGGTGTAATGGTCAGGTGTCTCTATAGTTTTGTCCATATACGTAGTGTGTTTTCCTTTATTTGTTCTGCATGGCTTTGGCAATTAGTTGTTACATGCATATGCATAAATATGCATGTATGTTAGTGCTAACATGTATGGTCCATAACAAAACAATACTTTAACTAAAATAAAGTCAAAAATAAAATCGAATTTAAAATATCAAGGAGAGTAAAACAACACTGGTATAACTGCAGTGACTGTTGATAAAGATGCTCATGGCTGGTGAAGAACTGAACAGCGTGTGTTTGTTTCTCAGCTCCACAGAGTGGTGCAGTTGGCAGGTCAGAAGGCTTGGCGTGTCGGTGACTTGTTCAGCGCTGTGGCTCAGTTCTGTCAGCTCCACCAGGACCTGGAGCACAGAGGACGACCCGTGCCCAGTCTGTTCGACTGGATACTGAAGACCAAGCGCTAGAGCGCCACCCATCGATGCACCAGGAGCTGGAGATGCCACATAGCCGTCCTGAGCTAGCACACGTATATAGTCTGTGAAAACACCAAACACCAATCCCATTTGAGCTGCAAATAGACCCTCACACAACCAAACAGTTTATTGACTATTAGATCCCACAGACTCCTCCACAGCCACCGCCATGACTGTACATCAGCACGTTTTTCTAGAGCTCAGCTGTGAAACGCTTGTTTATCACAGGATAGCAAGGTTTACAACGGCTCCTGAACCCGAGATCCCTAGCATGAGGCTTCCTTAGTTCCCAACTTGCCCTCTCTGACCACCAGCACATCCACATTTGGTTTCCTTAAAATTCACAGCTGAGCTTTCATAAACCTTTATTCCTAGACCTCCATCTCTGTCACACTTGTATATGTCTTTGCTAGTTCACAGGAATTATGGGATGTATTGTAGGAAGAAATGCCTTGTCCATAACTTTGTGCTAGAGATGCACATTCACATAGATAGTGATTTAAGGACATTTCCCTTTAAATTACGCATGTTCCTGTCTTTACGCGCACGCAACGTTAGATCCACCGGTCACCAGCCTGCGCTGGTTAGATGAACATGCTTTAAACCGACCAATCAGCCTTGACGTTTTTAGCTTGCGGATTTTTACTCTACAACAAACCCGTTTCGAATGCACAACATGAGTTTTTATCAAGAATAGTGGACGTGCGAGCTCTGGTGTAGGGATTTAAAGATATGTAAATGTTTGTATTTAAAGTCAAATATAGTGAGATCCCATTCCAAACACAGTTTGTTGTTTTAAGTTTACATTGGCGAACACGTTCGGTCATTTTATTGTAGCTCTGAGACTGAAGTCTATGTTTAGTTTTGTGTGACTACTGTTATTTAAGAGAGTTTATTTTGGCTAGATGTAAATAGTCTAGACTGTGAGCTACTGTTCCTTTCGGCTGCAAATGGAAATTTCAGTTTTTGTGTTTTATGATCGCAAAGACATGCAGACAGACAGGATCACAGCACTAAAAGTCTCACCAGACCACTGTTAAAGTTCCAGTATAAGAGTATAGAGTATGTAAAGTACAAGTACAGTTTTGTCACGTAAAAGTTGACGTGTAAATGTGAAATCTGGTGGCGTTATGGTTTTCTCCACATATTAACATAATAGTAATGTGTTTTAATATCAGCGTTGAAGGCACACAACTGTATCCAGTCTGTCTCGATATACCTGAATGTATTTATCTTTTCAAAATAAAATTTGCGCACAGTGAGTTTGATGTCAACAGCCTTTATTTGAACGATTTCATTGTTTGAATACATTTGATTATATACACATTCAGGCAGCTGTTAAAGGAATAGTGCACCCAAACATGAACATTTACTCACCCTCAGTAGATGAGTTTGAAGTGATGGTTTAAAGTTAAAACACATTAATGATGGATTTGTTTCTTACAAACACACAGCTCTTCACTTAATTAATGTATCAGAGTCTTGTGAGTTATTGTGACATTTTTATGGACTCTCATTCTGACGGCACCCATTCACTGCAGAGCATCCATTGAGCAAGTGATGGAATGCAACATTTCTCCAAATATGTCCTTATGAAGAAACAAACTCATCTATATCGTGGATGTCTTCAGGGTGAGTTAATGTTTAGCAAATTTTCATATTTGGGTGAACTATTCTTTTAACCTAAAAAGGAGATTTTCCAGGAAAAATACACTAGAAAATTGTGATTTAATACAGTAAGCCTTAATATTGAATAATTGACCAGGTTTGTACAAGTAAAAAAAAAAAATGCACTTAAATTGAAAGACTTGGAGTAACAGTTCTCCCATTGACTTCCATAAAATATTATAATTTTTGGTTTATTTTTATATGAATCAAAATCACTTCTTGTGATAACTGACAGCATGAGTTAAACTTGTATTTGGCTTGTATTAAACTTAACAGCAAACAATGTTGGGAACACTTTACTTGAAGCACTTTATATAATGCATTATAAAAGTATTTTAATGCATTAATTACAATACATTGGATGATCTCATGAATAATCACAGGTATAATAAATTATAATACTTATCTATTTATCACTACACCTATAAAAATAATTATGCATTAAAATTTGACAAACGACCAATTTTAGACTCTGACAATATTATAATGCATTTAATAATGCATTAAATTTACTTCCAGTCATTCATGAAAGATATAATGCATCATTCACAACATGTATCATGAATACCTTTATAATGCATAAGGCTTCAAGTAAAGGGTCACCACAATGTCCTCCACACTTCCATGTTCTCTGTGAATTGAAATACTATGGCAGTGTTACAAGAATGCACACAATATCTTAATCAAAAGCGGTGCGGGAGTTCAGGCCGCTCTCTCAGTGCCAGATCCTGCAGGTGTTGTCTTTACTGCCTGAAGAAAGATTGACAACAAGGCATGAAATTACTGAAGAATGATTACTTCTGTGCATTATTGAGTGTTACGCAGGTGGGTGTAATTGCCTGTAATGATGGTGTCTCCCTCGTAGTTGAAAGCGCAGGAGAAGATCTCATCAGAGTGTCCCTCCAGCGCCTGCAAACACACTCCCGTGTTCACACACCACACACGAGCCGTCTTATCCACACTCGCCGTCAAAACACGGCTCCCCTGCGGATTAAAACACACCTAGGGCGAGAAAGTGAAAAGCAAATGATATTTCTGCCTTTTGTCATGGTAATGTGTCAGGACGGCGATACATCATATTCTATCATGAAACAATTACTTTTTGTTTTGCATATGGGACATCCTACTTCAACACGCATGAGAAGAATGGGAGAAAGACAGCTGAACTGAATCTGACCCGTGTTGATATGACAGGCGTTTATTATAGCGCTGAGGAACTGAGTGTGCATGTGCGTACTTGAGTTATCACATTCATACAGGAAATGGAAATATTCTGATGATGACGGTCAGGAGGGGGATGGAAAAAAAAGGAGAGGATATTAAGGCAAGATGCTTTAAGGATAGGACTGAGAAAAGAATAGATGAAGAGCGCAATCAGAATGCAAACGGATGTATGAATATGCAGAAATGATGATGTATGACAGGAAGGATACGGGGAAGGAGGCAAGAGGGCACAACAGGTGGATATAAACAGGAAGGGATCTAGACAGGGAACGGTAAGAAAGAGACTTAGACGAAGAGATATGAGAGGATTATTAAATCTGAGGCTGGAGTGACAGAGGATGGAGGATTCTTACCTTAGATATCTCTCCTTTATGGCCCTCTAACTGACACAAACATTGGAAGGTTTCTGCGCTGAACACTCTTGATGTACCTGCGCACAAAAACCCATGATCAGACTCGATTATAGATCCATCTCACAACAACATGTGAGACTAGATGTGAGTGGGGTAAGATGTGTCACGTTGTGTTTCAAGTTGGCATGAAATCTGTCTTGTACAGAGCCCCGCACGTGAGATGGGAGAAAAAATATAGATAATATGGCCACGGATTAAGAATTTGTTCACACGACTGGTTTACTTGTGGTTATTACATTTGTTCCATCACAGAAACAGTCAAATTTGGCCACGACTTAATCTAAACTAAATCTAAAGAACCGATTAGTAAATCATGGCCATGAATTCACCAGGAGTGGGAACCAGTTCTTTTTGTTCCTGCATGTCATGTGCAGAACTCTGTGATTCTGTGAATGCATGTTAAAGACCTCACAGCGATACATGTTTCAGTTATATTAACAAAAATGACCTTGTCATTTTTAATCAAAATATCACAAGTAAATCTTCTGGTGAAAACAAAAGACTTCTCTTTCCAATCATTTAGTCCACTTAAACCAGCCCCTCCGCAATCAACTGCAACTAAATCCAATCAACAACCACCGAACGTCACCATGTCCCCGCTCTACTTTCCTTTTCTTTTTTAATAATCCATTGCACCCGGATCAACGTCACAATAAAAAAGATCTGTCATGACTTTAAGCTGTCCTCCAGGCAAAGAAGAGAAATGTAAAACTAATATTTCTAATTATATTTCAGAATGTCTGCTATCATCTTTAATCGTAGGGGTAAACTGTCATATTAGTTTCATTATATGGTAATGGAATTATACAGTAATGCATGAAAACAAAAAATTATAAATAAAAAATATATAATAATAAAAAAATAAAAATGAAAAGGTCTTATTTTATAACATACAAATAGTTGTATCTCAGCCAAGTACTGTCCCATCCTAACAAACAACAATGCATCAATGGAAAGCTTATTTATTCAACTGACATAATTGACTCTTATGACTGGTTTTGTCAAATATATGATAGATAATGTGAGTCTGAATCAGATTGTCTCACCATCAGCAGAGGCCGTAGCGATCAGCTGACCAGTGTAGTTAAAACACACATCCAACACTTCATCATTATGACCCAAGAGAGAAGCCAGACACTGACCACTGTCTGCAGCCCACACCTACACACACACACAATCTGTCATATAACACTGAATGCAAAAGAAACGTAACATTAAAGAGGTCACATCATGAAAAATAGAATTGTTCTTCATTTTTCAGTCGTGTACCATGTAAACAGTTTCAGAACTTGCAAAAACATATTGCTCCAGATTGCTTGCTACATAAATATGAATTTATAACCAAATTAATTTGATTCAGCATCTTGCTATCACACTGCTTCTAATGCAACTGACATAAACTGGGAAGGGAAAAACTAAAATTATCATAAATGGACCTCAGGGGGAAAATCATAATTTAAGAGGCTCTTACACAAGACAGAATGAGAATTACAGAGTGAAGAGAGACAGAAACCTTGCAGGTTTTATCCAGAGAGGCCGTGACGATGAGGGAACAGTCCCAGTTGAACTGAACACAACTGATTTCTCCTCGGTGACCTGTGAGAACCTGAACTTTGCTACAAGAGACAGACAAAGTACACACTGTGGGACGTCAAGTCACATTTAACCAGGGCTTCTAATTTGCACAAATTAAAGACTTAAAAAGGCCTTAAATCAGAGCAGGAAAGTTGTGGTATTAAATGTATTTTTCTCTAATCAACCTTAAATTAAGATATATATTTACTTCAAACTGAAATAGAATCAAATTCAAATTGAAGATAGTTGACTTGCTTTCTGAGAAATCCCATACAATTAAGTGAGTTTATGCTATAAACTAAGACAAATATCTCTCATGAGGTATGAAACAAGACTTTGTATCTTGCTATTTTGCTTCTCAGTGTATCTTAATTAAAGAAACTTTAAGCATTTGCACTGGATAACAAGACAAAAATACAGAGGAAGGACAGCATTTTAACATGTGTGTGTGATCAGAAGGTATGGTAAAATTTATTTCCGTATTCTAGTAAAGTTTTGTGTGTGGTGTGTTTGTGTGTGTGTGTGTGTGTGTGTTTGTGTGTGTGTGCGTGTGTGTGTGTGTGTTTGTGTGTGTGTGTGTGTGTGTGTGTGATTTTAATGAATTAAAGAGTAACTGAGATTGTTTCAAAACCTGTATTTTCAAACTGTTGCTTACGCAACTCGTTTTGAGCTCCCTAGACAATTCTATTTAGAGAACATATTAATGTTTTCAAGTTGGTGCCTAAACTTTCTTTACTTTGTCTTAAAAAAGCCTTAAATTAAGTTTAATAAAACCCTGGTAAATGTAAAACTTTTTTCATAAAACACATCATTTCAACGCAACTTTACAGAAAGTCATACTGGTGTGTCTGTAATGCCTTATTGCCTTAGATTGAGGGATGGACATTATGACAATATATAAGAATGATACGACTGATTTAGATCTTGCTGTTTTCTATTTACGGCGTTGTCTATATCAGAGCTCAAGGAAATGAAGAGATTTAAAAATTGGCTGTTGTGGTATTGTAGTGAAAAGGAAGTTAAAACATGAACTTTAATGTATACACCAACCTGCCAGAACAAGCGTCCCACAGAATGGCAGTGTGGTCAAACGACCCCGTCACCAAATGATCACCCATTGTGTTAAAGGAGAGAGAGATGATCTCGGCGAAGTGACCCTGAGAAAGTGTTGAACGGAGAAACACTGTGAGTGGAGAGAGGATGCTTTAATACAAAGGCAGCCTTTTTCACTTCATATGAATTTCCCCAATTCATCTGTAAGAACTCACTGAGCTATTTATAATTTAGATTCATAGAGAAATAGGTTGCACTTTATATTACAGTACATGTACTTACATGTACTTATAGTGTACTTACAGTGTATTTATCTAAGAAAGTTCTGGTAATACAAGGTAACTACATGGGGTAGGGTTAGGTTTAGGGGTAGGTTTGGGGTAAGTACCTAGTTATTACATAGTTATTGTTGTTACTATAATAAGTACATAGTATGTACATGGGGAACAGGACTGTAAAATAAAGTGCTACCGAGAAATAATTAGAGGGTTGAGAGGGGTAATTACACAGTACACACGCGCACACAAACACACACACACACACACACTGCTCAGGGTGTCTACAAGATTTTTGGGGTGACTGTAGAATTTCTTTTAGATGGTAAAAAAATTTTTTAGATAGTGTGACTAAAATATTTAAGAGCCACTGACTCCAGTAACTGAACTGAATCAATGCAAGTTTCTCACATCTATACCGCTCCGGTTCAGACGGTGTCACATGACACACCCATTTGTATTCAGCACACTGCTGTTCCACTAAACAAAGTGGAATGCTTGAATTATCCCATAAATGGTCGTAATGACAGATTTGATGCCAAATCTATTATTAAATACATGCATGGATGAATTTTCACTGATCACTGGAGAGAAATCATTAAAAATCCTGTAGGAGATGAGCACACGAGGGGGAAAATGATGAAGCAAGATGATGAACAATAATGCAGAGAAACCACAGGGTGAGACGTACTGCCAATGTGGACACCTCTTTCCCACTCTCAACATCCCATAATTTAGCCGTAGTGTCCATGCTGCCTGTAGCAACCAGGGTACTCTGAGGGTTGAAGGCCAAGCAGACCTAATAGCAGGCACACACAGAAAACAGAGACAGTATTTGAGATTAATCAACCAAATTCCAAAAGCACAATATAAATGCACAGGGTTCTGTCCCATCTGGCATCCTAATTCAAACCTCTAGACATTATTTGTACAACATACTTAATTCGGTGCCCCTTAAGAGATGGGACGCTAAGTTTGGATAAATGTAGCCTAATGAGCTGAATGGCTTTGCTCACCAACCATTTATTTTTCAGTTAGACAAATGTGTTCTAAGCAATCACGCTCTCAGTGGCCTTGAAGGTGGATTGGATCTCATTTTGGTCCACTTTAGTTACGGTCTCAGATAACTTTCCATTTACACTATTGTCTTTTGAAATCCGATTTACGCCCCCTAAATTGTGTTTTAAAAGTCCCGCCTACTGTACTTCTTTTTAAAATACTACAAACAAATAAAAACATTCAAACAAACAAACTATTCTTTTTTTTTTTAAAGTGTCAAATCAAGCATGCATTATTGCTCCTGAGGGACAGCATTTCAGTCCTAGATGTCTTAATGGTACAGTTCTCCGAGATATGACCATTCTGTCATAATTTACTCACCCTCGTATCATTTTAAACTCTCACGACTTTCTTTTTCTTCTGTGGAACTTAAAAGAAGATATTTTGGTAACCAAAGAGGTTCAGTTCCCATTGACATCCATTGAATGGACAGAAAATACAACAGAAGTCAATGGGAACCAAAACTTGGTATTTGTCTGCATACAAATACCCACATTTGGGTGGTAGTGTGTTCATTTCACTGTATTCCTGACATTCCAAACCTATTTGTTTTCCTTTCTTCTGCGGAACACAAGTTTTGCAGAATGTCCCGGCAAATATAAAGTGAATTGGGACTGGGCTATCGAGCTTGAAAAAGGGCAACAAACATAAAAGCATATTACTCATGCTATATTTCTAGTCTTTCACAGCCTTTGTGGGAGGAACAGACTGAAAATGAAATGGCTTAAATCAGATACACTGAAGCATATCAAGACACACTGTGCCATGCTTGAAGTCAATGACGTCAATTGGTCTCAGTGTGTCTCATGACAAGAAATATGTCCTGAAAAAGAAAAGTCATACGGGTCTGAATGACATGAGGGTGAGTAAATGAGGCCTGAATTATCATTTTGGGGTGAACTGTTATTTAAACTGCTGACTAAGAGTGAATGAAGGGAGAAAACAGTGAGAATGCAAACGTACGATTTCTGCTGTGTGCCCTCTAAATGTGTAGAAACACTTTCCTGTTTCAGCACTCCACAATTTGCAGGTCTTGTCAAATGAGCCAGTGGCAACCTTGTCTCTGAGAGCGAAAACAAGAGAGAGCGAGCAAGAAAAAAGGACAAGGGCTCCTGTTATGACTCAAAGTGACACATAGTCCCATTGTAATAACAACTCCAGTTACCCTGCAGTGCCCTAACCCTGCAGAAAGAGACAGACAGGTGATGGAAAGGGCTTTAAAAGAAAAAAAACTGGGAAAAGATGAAGGGTAAGCCATTCTGAATGATTCAGGGCATGAGTGATCAAATGCATAAGAGCCCTGCTGTTACCCGTAAGGGTTGTTGAAAGCGATGGCATACACAACGTTCCTGTGACCCTCCAAAGTGTGCAGCTCCTCTCCAGATGCGGTGTCCCATATTTTACAAGTCCTGTCATAGCTTCCGGTTATAAAACTGCAAACAGACGGAAAGTAAAGGAGAGAGGCAGAATTAGCGGATGGGAGGGGGAGCAGGCATGTGAGCACGGCTGATAAACTCACCTCGATCCTGATTTATTGAAGGCTACATTCGTCAGGGGCAAGATGTGAGCCTGGAGTGCCTGTAGAGGAAGACAGAGAAGACGAATTCTCCGAGGGGGGATGCACTTAACCACATTCATTCATTTCAGATCTATAAGCATGACTGTGTGATTTCCATACATAATTACTATGCACAAAAACTGCAGTTTACCCTCTGCTGCCACCTAGTGGGTAATATCGATATAAGAGTTGCTGATCAGAGTAAATGTCTTTAAAAGCATTTCATTCGACTATTTAGTTTATATATAATCGTGGTGGTAATAAACGAAAGCAGCAGAATCTAAGTTTGGACAAAATCATGATGTAGTGTTGTAGTGTCTTTACAAGTCCTTTTAAATAGTCGTGCTGTGTAACAAATGAATTAATAAAAGTACAAATGCCATGTCTCTAAATTATAAGAGGGAACATAAAAAGTACATGTATAATAAATATAAAATGCTGTTTAAAGGAATAGTTCACCCCAATTTTTTTTTGTTTTTTTTTATTGAGATGAGTTTTTTAATCAGAACAGACTTGGAAAAATTAATCATTTTGTCACTTGCTCACCAGTGGATGCTCTGCAATGAATGGGTACCGTCAGAATGAGAGTCCAAACTGTTGATAAAAACTTCACAATAATCCACAAGTAATCCACACCACTCCAGTCCATCAGTTAATGTCTTGTGAAAAGAAAAGCTGCATGCATCCCATCATAAGGTGTTTTAACTTTTAACTGTCGCATCTGGCCAAAATAAGTCCAATTTCTCTCCTGATTCAGATGAGACAACTTTTTTACTAGAGAAATGGATAGAGGACTAGTTTGAAATTAATATTTCTAAAGTATGGATTTGTTTCTTACAAACATGCAGCTTTTCTCTTCACGAGACATTAACTGATGGACTGGAGTGCTGTGGGTTAGTTGTGGATTGTTGTGAAGTTTTCATCAGCTGTTTGGACTCTCATTCTGACGGCACCCATTCACTGCAGAGCATCCATTAATGAGCAAGTGTTGAAACTGGTCAGTATTTACCCTGAAAAGGTAGAACTTGCGGTCGTCCTTTTGGCTGACTTTCTCTTGTAGCTTGCCGATCAGGACTTTGAGCTGCTCAGCGCAGGATGAGCTGATGAGAGGTTCAGCTGCTCTGATGTCGGACACTAACTCAGACACATCAGTCCTAGAGAAGGGAAGTGTTTGTCACATAAAGAGGTCGTCAGTTAATCAGTGTTTATCAGTCAGTAACGTTAGTTCAGTGAGTGAGCTAGTTTGTCAGTCATACTCTGGAGTCAAGTTCAGCAGATCGATGGATTTCGTCCTTAGCTGCCCCCCTTTCTCATAGTCCAGGAATATTCCTGAGCAACAACAAACCAGGCACTCAGCAAACCTTAACTAGGTAAATGGTGTGTTAAATATGTATGTTACCTGGTGGGTAGTATCGTATGTGCAGCCGTTTCAGTCTCATCACGCCAAAGAAGACGGTGTCAACAAACCGTTACCAAGGTGACCAGACGCATGTGCGCATGCGCACGTTCTGCGTGTTTATTTTATTTATTTTATTTTGTTTTGTTTTAATTATTTATTTCCCCTCAACATAAAGTTTTAGCGCAGTGTTTAATTGTGAATTCGCTCGTTTTCTTAAGACAAACATACGAATTCATACGAAATCGCCACCTCGTAAAACAGTCACTTTTTTTTTTCATAATATTATTATTATTATTATTATTATTATTAACCCGGGTCATAAAATGTGTTTGTTTGTTTGTTTGTTTGTTTTTTTGTTTGTTTTTTGTTTGTTTGTGTAAAGTTGCTTTGAAACGATATGTATAGTAAAAAAGTGCTATACAAATAAACGTGAATTAATACGGTTAAATGATTTTAATCAGCATTCGATTTACTTTACATTTTGTCACAGACACACACACACACACACACACACACGATCAAGGCTTATAAATGCACACAGAAAGGTCAAGGTCTCCATCATAAACCTTCCCTTACTCCTTACTTGGTGGGACCCAAAACCATCACAGATGAAGTGGTGAGTATATTGTTGTTTTTTTTCTTCATATTTTTATGTTGCTCAGACAGATAACCGTACAATTTACTCCATAATATACTGATAATTTAGTGTGGCAAATACTCCTGTTACAATGGAAATGATAAATTAATGTTTAGTTCATCAGGGGCCCTTGTCCATCATAATTTTGTTTTATTTAATTATGATAGGTGCCTTTGAAAACAGTTCTTTAACCAGACCTTCCTCTGTTTTTTTTTTTTTTTTTAAACTTCAGAATCTTAAAATTTAACTAGAACTTTAGTAAAAAAAAAAAAAAATGGTTAACTGCATAGACATTCTCCAGTGATTAATATAATAATGATGCCTCACTCAAGCTATACACATGCCTCGTGAGTCTTATAGTGGCACTGATTTCTAATCATTAACCGAAACATTTCCTGTTATTTTCTTTCCTCCACTCATCCAGGACGTATTCATGCCTATTCCCCATCTGGACGTAGTCATATCAGGCCATGCTCTGTCCAGTCTTACTTAAACACAAAACCTCTAATAGTAATCCCTAATGCTTGTACACATCTTTCTACCACATCTTTTCCTTCCCTTCGCCTTTTCATTAATGTGCTTGGGCACAGAGCTCTGTGAACAGCCAACCTCTTTTGCAATGACCTTTTGTGTCTTGCCCTCCTTGTGCAAGGTGTCAATGATCGTCTTTTGGACAACTGTCAAGACAGCAGTCTTCCCCATGATTGTTTAGCCTACAGAACTAGACTGAGAGACAATTTAAAGGCTTTGCAGGTGTTTTGAGTTAATTAGCTGATTAGAGTGTGGCACCAGGTGTCTTCAATATTCAACTTTTTCACATTATTCTAATTTTCTGAGATACTGAATTTGGGATTTTCCTTAGTTGTCAGTTATAAACATCAAAATTAAAAGAAATAAACATTTGAAATATATCAGTATGTGTGTAATGAATTAATATAATATACAAGTTTCACTTTTTGAAAGGAATTAGTGAAATTAATCAACTTTTTGATGATATTCTTATTATATGACCATCACCTGTATATGGGTATTTTTTCCATGACTAACCTTTCCCTTATTCTTTTGCCCCTTTTTGCTGGAAGGTTTCAGATAGCTGTTAACCTCTCTATTGAGTATTATGCTCTAACTTTTGGTATTAACACATTTTTTGCTCTTACGCCTACAACTATACTTACTGCTGTTGTGGTGGACACTTCAGCCCTTGGACTGGACACTGAGACACAAGTGAACTCTCACTACACTGAACTTAATGAAATATAAGCCTATATGAAATGATAGTAAGAATAAAAAAAGAAAAAAATAATTATTATATATATGTAAGTTTTCATTTGGTGGAGATTCTGATATTTCTGTGGTCAAAATATAAGATACAATTCTGATAAATTGTAAATCAGTGACTTTATCACAATATAACAGGCTACTTCCATAAAATGCATAAAAATATATGTTACTCCTTATCTCCCAATAATACGTTTAATAAAAAAGACGTATGAACTGCAACACTTGACCTGAACATTACAGTTAAAGTAAAACTATAAACTATTAATCAGATAGCAGAAAACATGTAGTAGATTGTGTACTTTACGTTTTTCACAGGTTGTGAACATTATGATTATTTAGATTTTACAAGGTTAAAAAGATTTTCAAGAAAGATGAAGGTTGTGTGTTGAATAACTATTTATTCATCCAGTGTATTTGCATACTGTTGTGTGATATCATTTCCTGTTTACGATTTAAAATCGTATACAAATCTGTTTAAAATAAGTACTTAGCATAGTTACGAAATCCTACAATTCAAATAAAATATTAAAAATAATAAGACGTTTCCTGTGTTAATTAGGTAGCATTAAGCCTATAAAAAGTATCACAAGTACCTTATGAACAGAATTAAAATGTTAAACAAATAAACGGAAGAACAGCATTAACTACATTCACAAAAGTCTCTGCTATATTTAAACGGAACGTCATCATCTCTGTAATATAACACCGGAAGTTTTTGAAACGCGCAGTTGGGAATAGCGGACGTGACGTCAACTATTTGTAAAATCGGAATTGCAGTCCCCAAACCTTTTGCAAGAACATGTTGCCATTTTCACATTTAACATTTAATATTGCAAGTCTGGTTATAAGTGTTTTGACTAAGCAATGATTATTACAATGATGTTTTATTATCAAAATATAATAAAGAAATACATGTTAATGATAAATGAAGGTGCCAATATAAGTCATTATAGTTCGAGATACAGCAAATAAAGCTACATTATAAATATACTATACTGTAATATATTCTATATAGATCAGAGAAAATATTGCTTAAATAAATGCATACTAATTATTTCAGCTATAAACATAATTAAATAAGTACTATTTTACATATATGTTGTGAGCTTCTCAATAATAATAATAATAATAATAATAATAATAATAATAATAATAATAATAATAATAATAATAATTATGTGATGTCCGATGGCTCTCTTCCTTAATTATTTTACAAATGAAGGACTTTCTTTGGGCAAAAGCATTTCGAGGGAAGAGCGCGTTCGGTTGTACAAAACTACACTTCCCAGAATTCAGCGGGTCAGACTTGCGTAACGTTCGGAAAGTCTTCCAGGAGAACCTCTGCGGCCCTGACGATTTGGCAGAAACATCAAACACCTCGATTCTGAATGACACAAAATCCAACGGAGTTGCTTATAGTCGCCCGTAACGAGGAGATCATCGACCGCAGGCGCTCGGAGGCTGGCTGTGAAAGAGATTCACGGTGGATTTGAGAACGCAAGATCGCGAGGGCCTATCAAACATGTCCTCTTCCTCGCAGGCGTCTTCCAGGCGGCAGTGGTGCTACCTCTGCGACCTGCCGAAGATGCCGTGGGCGATGATCTGGGACTTCAGCGAGGCCGTGTGCAGAGGCTGCGTGAACTACGAGGGCGCGGACCGGATCGAGCTGCTGATCGACGCGGCGCGGCAGCTCAAGAGAACACATGTGATGCAGGACGGCCGATCTCCGGGTCCGCAGGCCTCCGGTAAACACGCTCCCGCGGGGAAGGAGGGTCCCGTGGAGACCGGCAGACCGCCCTCCGAGCGATATGAACGGGGAAGAGGAGAATACAGGCTGCCCAATGGGCTGCCCAGACTGGAAGACGGAGGTCCGCCTGAGGTGAGTAGACAGAGTCCTACCGCCAGGAGAACTTTAGTGGGGGCTGTGCCACCCAATTTAATGGCGCAAGGGCTTGTCGGAGCCCCTCACGGCCTGCTGACTGCTGTACCGGGTCTGAACGCCCGAGCTGGCGCCCCCTTAACCATCTCTGCCCCCATGTTGAACGAGCTCAGTAAGAGACAGGCCATGAGCATGGGGATGAATGTGGGTGTGGCGTCTTTCATGAGCCCGGAATTCGAAAAGGAGCTCAAGGAGAAGCAGAGGACCGCCGAAGCCCTCGGTGAGCTTTCTGAAAGCATCCGGAATCGCGCCGAAGACTGGGCTGGACGCCCCAAACACATGCGCGAGGCCTTGCACACACTTTCCGGCTGCTCCCCGTTCAATGTGCGTTTTAAGAAAGACCACGGCCTGCTGGGAAGGGTGTTCGCTTTTGACGCCAAGCTGATGGTTGAGTTTGAGCTGAAGGTCTTCATCGAGTACCCGTGTGGATCCGGTAACGTGTTCTCCAGCATCTTAGCGCTGGTCAAGCAGATGTTCCACGACTCTCAGAAAGACACCGGCAAGGTCATTAACTCGGGGTACAAATACGTGGAGTATGAGAAAAGGCACGGCACGGGCGACTGGCGCCTCCTGTCGGAGCTGCTCAGCGATGGAGTGCGGGCGTTCAAAGACGCTCCGGCCCCGGAATCCCTCCCGCAGCCTTACCTGGACCCCAGCTGCTCCATGTTACCCACCGCGCTCTGCCACATCGCCCGTCCCACACAGCCAAGAGTGCGCCGACGCAAAGCCTCGCCCGAGCCGGATGGCGCCGAGAGGATGACCTCAGAGGAGATGCGCCAGCATTGGTCGTTTGCCGCATATCCCGGCTTGCCCGGCCACATGCCCGCAACATCGCTAGCCAGCGTGGGCCAGCCTTCAGAGGGCATGGGGGCACACGGTAGTGACCCGTCACCCATCTCGGCGCTCATGAGTGTGGCTGACAATGTCGGCACGGCCACCCAAGCCCCTAAAGATGCTCCGGGCAGCAGTGGTGCCCACTCAGCCAACACAGGGCGGCAAAACAGCACAAGCCCTTCACCTACAGGTGCTCAGCGGCGGCTGGCGTCACGTAACGGAGAACCATCAGCAGGCAGCAGCACAGGAGGACCGACCACGACCGTCACCGCATCCCTCTCTGACCAGAGCGCCGTCATGGGAGGCGAAGGCTCAGGAGGAGCTGGAGGAGGAGGAGGAGCTCCTCTGTGCTGCACCATCTGTCACGAGCGCCTGGAGGACACACACTTCGTCCAGTGTCCGTCGGTGCCCGGGCACAAGTTCTGCTTCCCCTGCACTCGGGACTTCATCTGCAGACAGGGCTCAGGGAATGAGGTGTACTGCCCCAGTGGAGAGAAGTGCCCCCTCGTGGGCTCCAACGTGCCGTGGGCCTTCATGCAAGGGGAGATCTCTACCATCCTGGCGGGCGATGTGAAGGTGAAGAAGGAAAGAGACCCCTAACGGCCAGCAGCAGGTTTGATAACACGCTTTTATTCAGATAGGATGCATTGAGTTGATCAGAAGTGACATTTGTAAGATTTCTGGAAATTTCAGAAATATGAAAATCATACTATTTATTCATGAAAAAAAATTCCACAAAAATATGATGCAGCCCCGCTGTTTATAATACTGATGATAATAAGAAATCAGCATATCAGAATGATTTCCGAAGGATTACGTGGCACTGACTGGAGTAATGATGCTGAAAAATCACAGGAATAAATATATTGTGTCATATATTCACATAGAAAACAGTAAGGAAATTTCAGAAAATTACAAATTTTACTATATATATATATTTTTTTTAATGCAGCCTCGGTGAGAATATTTTCACAAATATAAAATTTTACAATCTCCAAACTTTTGAATGAAATTGTGGGTGTGTGTATATAGATGTTATTTATTAATATATTGTCTATATTAATGCCTCCCCAACAGAACTCAAAGCTCTCTCTGAGGGAGGTGCGGTCCTGAGCCCTCTAGATGTTGGCGGTCAGCACTGAAGAGACGGTCCTCTTCCTCCATCCACCCCGGCCTCCTCTTGCCTTTCGCTGGTTCAATCCCCCTTTTCCTTCTCTCCCCTGTCTCTGTTTCGGCTGAGACCATGGAGAACACAGCCATTGTTCTCTTCAGAGATGCCCACGTATTAAACCCTCCAGCACTTATTTCAGATTTGTTGGTCCACATCGATTCTTCAGCAGCGCTTTGAGAACTTCCAGTCTGCAAACCAAAACCAGGTTCACCTACTGTGTTGTATTGACTATGAGAAGAGAATAAAAAAACACACATTTCAAAGATCCGGTGGGGTGATTTCCCAGAATGTGCTTCAATCCACCAGACAGATGCAGATTGTACAGCGGGAAGCGTGTTTGGAAGCGCCGCTTCCTTTACAATCACAGAACTGCACCGACTACAGGCCCGCTCTTGTCTTTGCTGTCGTCTATGCTGCATAAAACTGTTAAATAGTCCAGGAATATTACTAAGTGCTAAAAGCCCTTCCTTCAGATTGCTTCTTGATACAGCATGTATATTAGATAGCTTTATGTTTTTTACTCCGTGTAGATTGTACAAGAATTATCCCGTTCAATGGTTATAGATGTGCAATCTCTAGATTTGATACTATGTTGCTTTATGTACCACTAAGTCTTTGAATGAATAGAACACCAAAGATAGACATGCTGAATATTGTCGTATCATATGATGCTATAACATATTTTTTGTGGATTTGGTCAGAGAACAAGGAAAGTTTTACATTGGGAACGTATATTTAAACCTTTATGGGTAGACACACAATAGATTTTTATTACAAGTAAACAGATCACTATATTTTCTATTGTAACCCATTGGCTTTTAAATCCTTGGAGGTGATGATATATATGACAATAGATCCACTCTGTTTTTTTACAAGTTTATGGTCCAGATTGTTTTCTTTCCATTTTTACATGTCAAAGGCATACTTTAGGATGATTGTTTTAATGTAAAAGATTCGAAAGTGCCAGCGTCTGTCTATTAGACATGTAGACTTGTTATACAACAGCCCCAAACTTATTTGGATGGAACCACTGTAGGTTTGGTTCTCCATATTGTTTAGACATGTCTTCAGTCTTGCTTTATGAAATTGGAAAATATATGACTAAATATATGAATGCACAAGTACTGTTCTGTAAGACTTTTGTTTAATCAGCATTTATGTTACAGCTTAAATTGTATTTAAATTAAAAGATTGACTTTTCACACACCCTTAGAGACTGTTGCTGTTCATTGTAATTCTTCACTCATTTTAGTGACGCAAATGTTGACCAAAGTCTGCAGAAATGCTGAATTTTAAGCCTTAATTTTTTTATTTTTTTTTTCAGAAATGTGAATTCATTGTTTGCTGATCTAACCCTGCAAGTGATTTTAAAGGGTGGGAAGGGTTTATTAGTATTAATTTATTATTTGACTTTTTTAACAGTAAAGTTGACTTGGGTAAATATGCATTGTTTTGTATAAGCGAGAAGACCTCATTATGAAAGTGTGATGTGTAAAGCTCATTGGGTTGTTTTTATACGAACTGGAGACTCGAAAGCTGTTCAAGGTTAGAGTATGTTTGCTTTCTTTGCCGTTGCTTATCTGCTGTGGTTGTGTTGGGAAAGGACATGATTTCAAACATCACAGTTTCGATTTATTTATAGTATGGTCAAGCATATGTGATGTTTTACAGTTAGCAGTTAAACCATGTTTAGCAGTTAAACCAAATGATTATCAAATCTGTAAATGACTGCAATGTTATGTCAAATGGCAGGGTAATTATTTACTAAACTTAATGTAATATTATACATTTTAAAATACTGTTTTAACAAATTTTCATTTAGTTTAATAATAAGCTAATTGCAAAAAAAAAAAAAAAAATCCTAAAATGTAACAAAACGAAAAAAGGGTAAAACTACAGTAGTATATAAATATTACTGAAATGCTTGAAGAAAGTCTCTTTGGTTTTTCTCTGAGATTCGTGAAAGTCATCTTTGCTGTAATGCTAAGCTTTGTCCAGCAGATGGAGATATTTTACAAACATTGCGACAAGTTGGTAAGCGATGGAATTAAATAGCCTACTAAAAAAAAAAGTAATGTTCAGTAAATGGCATAATTGTCATTGTACCTCATGGAACTGGACAGAATTTATAAAGTCAGGATCTGTACCAAATTGTAAAAAAAAAAAAAAAAAAAAAAAAAAAACAGTGGGGCAATAGCTTGGACTTAAAACAACACTAGGAGTTTTGGAACCAGTACAGCCCACAAATACCGTTGTGTGTAATTCTACAGATATACGTTACTATAGAGTTATAACAGAATCGAATTTGCAGCCTCGGCGTAATTATTGGTCAGATGTGGAACACGTGACTAATTGATTTCAGCGAGCAATAAAAAAAAGAAACGCACACAAACAATAATAAAATAATAATTATCAGCCTAATAATATTTACCTAAAATCAGTCATACAAAAGAGCAGTAGTTGTGAACAAAAAAACGGTATTAAATGAGCATTGTACAGTGATAATCAATATGTAGGCTATATGTTGATATTGTTCTTGCAAGATGTAGGCTACTTCTTGTAGGCTATTTAACAGATTGTCGGGTGAACACTTCCTGTCTGAAATCTACATGTTATTTAAAGGCTTCCATGTGAATTCCTCTTGTTAAACTATCATTAATGACTCACTGCTGTTTGACTCCTCAAAAGCCTTAAGACACGTTTCTAATATTCTGCTTCCTCCATTAGCGTTGCCCATTAAGACTATTGTTATCCAATTATAGAGGTGTTAATGATCGATGCGCCGCTGCTTCGGCCTGAGACAGCAGCAGGATTCAGATTCAGATGTGTGTTCACCAATCCACCATCTCAAGACCCTGCAGCGATCACTGCTGAGGAGAAAACCTGCAGGACACCCGATAGACACGTGTGCAAGTGCGCAAGACATCTCTCTGTGTTTCAGTTTTCATCATGCACCCACATGCATTTGCATTATTACAGGAACGTGTGCAGTGAAAAATAGTCGCAAACAGTCTGATCATAAAATTAAGAACAACTGGCTAAGAAAGAATTGAATATATTCTGTGAATAAGTGTAGTTATAGCCTATATAAAAAATATTTTAGAGGGTTGTGGGAACATCCCATGAAGTCGCTTTTTGGGGGTCAGGTCTCTCCTAATCCTGTCGACCCCCCGCCAACTGATCAATTACATCTCCATTCATTAGCCATTAGGAAATGCATTGAGATTGTGATGCTCCTGTCTGCGCCTAACAACAGATGTGTATTCAGAGTCGCTCATGGCTGCTGCTGCTTCAAGCCAAGAACAGTTTGTTCGCAATTATATTTTGTGGGGCAAAAAGTTTTATAAGTTAGAATCCGCGCTTGTGCACGTTTAAACTTGCAAATAATGTTTTTTTTTTTTTTTTACAAAATAAAAAATAAGCAGAAAATATAAATAAAACGAATATAATAGCCTATAATAATGATTGGCCTACTTAATTAAAACGAAAATAAAATATTCGGAAAGGCAGTTTTGTCGCTTTAAATTTGAACCATATTCTGGTCAACAATCAAATCGGTGTATTTTGATTCTGTTGCATGCTTTTTAGTTTTTCAGCGCACACATGCCCTGAGCCAGGTTTGAGAAAAGACGGCATGAGATCATCTCGAGAATTAATCACCGTCCATCGCTCACTGTGACCGAGCTGAGAGTAATAGTCGAGGGGATTTAACAACTTTAAATCTAGCACCTCAGATTACTGATGTCGACCCCTGCCGTGATGAGTTTAAACCCTGATGAGTTTATACCCCCCTGAACACATCACTGATGACAGAATGATTGACATTAAATGATTGACCGATGACGACAAATCAAAAACAAGACGCATTGCATCAGTCATGAAAGAATCTGACACGAGAATAAAGTTAAATAACTTCATACACGTGTCTGTCTATCTATCTATCTATCTATCTATCTATCTATCTATCTATCTATCTATCTATCTATCTATCTATCTATCTATCTATCTATCTATCTATCTATTCTAGACCAACAGACATCTATAATGATTTATAAAACGGTCCTGGATTCTGATTGGCTGAGCCAGGTGCAAAGCTGCTGTAAAATAAACTACAAACACACACCTTTGTTTACTTCTGCGTGTTGCTCGGCAACTACTTTGTTAGAACCACAACTGTTTCCGAGGAACTTCATTGTTTGGTGGAAGAATACTGTTTTTAATAATATTATTACACTTTATTTGCTCTGTTTTATTCTGTAAAACCTTACTACATATATGGAATAACCGTTGATGAAAGCAATTAGCCCCGCGAAGCCAGAATATAAATACATAACGGTTTTAAGGGGTGTTTAGTTTATAAATTCTCATAGCAGCCTGACTTGTAAAGACGACCTGCCTTCTGTAAGTTACAGCAGAGCCCCATCTCCATTTCATTTAATTCCATTGTAGGCCTGAAGTTGTCTGGGATGAGAATTGAGATGGACGCGTCGGCAGGCCAATATCCAGAACAGCAGGGGGCAGGGGAGACCTTTAGGGCCGTCTTCCTGAGTCCCGGGGCCTGCTGGGCGGTCCCTCACCTGCGCGTGTTTAAAGCCTGAGGTGAGGCTTTCCTTCAGAGACCTGACGCAGTGTCCACCACAGCTCCACTCTGGACTCCTCGGGATTACTTGAAAATGTTTACTGGTCTTGCCACGCAAAAAAACTGAGTGAACTAAGTTAACTAATCATGAGAAAACATCTAATTGATCCACAGGACTGAAGACAACAACTCACTATTTAAAACGGTTTATTAGAGTATATGCTGTAAAATAACGTGGAATTACACAAGTGTGTTGTCTTGTGGGACGTTTTTTTTAATTATTATTATTATTTTTTAAGAAAACCTAAAAAAAAAAAGTCAAGACTATTTTAATGTACGTTTAGTCTGCTGTCAGTATCGCGCTTTTCACGAGTTATAACTTTATTCGGGGATGTTGAGCTCCGTGAAGATGGAATCTCATGAAATTCCGGAATGGAATGCGTTCTACAGCGAGGCAAGTGAGGTAAGTTCGAGAAAATCTTCCGTTTTCTTTTATTTAGATAATAAAATATGTTTTATTTTGTTCAGATTGTTATATAGATAGATAGATAGATAGATAGATAGATAGATAGATAGATAGATAGATAGATAGATAGATAGATAGATAGATAGATAGATTAAGCTTTCGATTACATTGTGATTTTAATTTAACGTTACAGTCTGCTGTTCCCATTTTACATTTAAGTAGATCTAACAGAAAACTTTCTTTGTGAATTCCGCGAATCACAATAACACATTAATGAATTCAATTCATATTTACATTTACTGTATGTGCACAGACACTTTGTGACGGCAAACAGGTGAGATTAAAAAAAAAAAAATATATATATATATATATATATATATATATGTATGTTATTTGTTTAATTCTTTTTTAGAGATTCATTATAATAATTCTAAAGAGGTTTTAAAAACACCGACTCATAGTCTCCGTTTAACTAATAGTTAGTTGTATATGTAAAACGAAATTAAGTAAAAAATTCTTTACACACACACACACACACACACATATAGTCAATACACAGTAGTCAACATTTCATGTGAATCAAAAAAGTTAATAAAAGTTAATAAGAACACATTTTTGTTTTAGGTTTTAGGACAACTTGAAATGTTTTGATCCACTTCAAATGATATATATATATATACATATATATATATATATATATATATATATATATATATATATATATATATATATATATATAAATTACGTATAATATAACAAAGTTAAAATGTGTTATAGTTTGGCATTAACTTTATAATGCAGAAGCCTATAGGCTTGCGTGTATATGTTTGTAAACTATATATGTTTACTAATTTGTTTGTTGATGATGAACATTAATTCTGTATTTTTTTTTTAGATGTATTCCTCTCCGAGCGCCATGAACTCAGTGAGCAGCTTGAACAGCTACATAAATCTGAACTCGGCCTGTTCCACATCCAGCATGAACATGGGGTATCCCAGCGCAGGTCTCAACAGCAGTCCATTGAGCAGCATGGGTGGAGGTCCCAACCACATGAGCCTGTCCCCCGTCGGCTCCTCTCTGAACCACAGTTCTCTGACTCAGCTAGGTTCTTCTGCCTCCTCCCTGGGTCCCCTCTCGCATTACCAAAGCATGGGTCAACCAATGTCCCAGATCAGCTACCCCTCTCCTACCTCTCTCAACCGGACTAAGGAGATGTCCAAGCCATACCGGCGCTCACTGACCCATGCCAAGCCACCATACTCCTACATATCCCTCATCACGATGGCCATCCAGCAGTCCAACAGCAAGATGCTGACTCTCAATGAAATCTACCAGTGGATCATGGATCTGTTCCCGTACTACCGTGAGAACCAGCAGCGCTGGCAGAACTCCATCCGCCACTCTCTGTCCTTCAACGACTGCTTCGTCAAAGTGGCGCGTTCCCCCGACAAGCCCGGCAAGGGCTCCTACTGGGCGCTCCATCCCAATTCCGGGAACATGTTTGAGAACGGCTGCTATCTTCGTCGGCAGAAGCGATTCAAGCTCGAGGAAAAATCTGGCAAAAAGAGCTCGGCGAAGTCTCAGGAGGGCGGCAGCAGCTCCAAGGGCTGCCACAGCGGTGAGGGGATTCAAGAGGAGCACAGTCCCGCCACCGGCTCCGAAGGTGCCGATTCAGCCCATTCCGACAGCTCCCATGCCTCGGAGGAGCAGCAGAGGAGCCTGGTGCAGCTGGATTGCACGTCTCAAGCCCCCAATCTTTCGCACAGCTCGCCAGTGCCAATCCCATCTTCGGGGTCCTCCTCCATGCCCCCGTCCGGCTCGCACCTGCACTCTCAGGGAATGGGAGGCAGCCCTCACCTGCTGGCCAGCCCCATGCAGCACCTGGATCTACAGAACGACCCACTGAAGTCCATGGACCCCCACTACAACTTCAACCATCCGTTCTCCATCACCAACCTCATGTCCAACGAGCAGAAGATGGACCTCAAGTCGTACCAAGACCAGGTGATGGCTTACAACAGCTACACCACAGCTTCTCCAGTGGCCACCAAACAGATCTATGACAGCGCAGGTCCGTCCGCTATTGACACTGGTGCCTACTACCAGACCCTCTACAGCAGGTCTGTCCTCAACGCCTCCTAATGTGTTTACCAGCCATGTGAAATCTACAGACTCTTAATGGCAGGATCTTACATCTTCAACACAGAGCTTGCTTTGCCATTGATAACTAAGCTTGGGTTCCTGAACTCTTAAAAATAAAGGGGGTTTTCACAGTGATGCCACAGAAGGACCATTTCTGCTTCCTCAAAGAACCTTTCAGTGAACAGTTCTTAGAAGAACCATTTGAACCATTGGAGAGTAAGAAAGTTTCCACGGATGATTGGTTGACTGCAGCCTCAAGGTTCTTCTTGGATCCATGCCAATAAATAACCTTTATTTTTAAGAGTGTGCTGAGAAAAAAGCTTTTACCAGAACCAAAGATTGAGTACCAATGCTTTTTTTGTGTGTGTGTGCTTTTTTTCAGAAACTAATTTAATTCACATATATTCAGGAACTAAAGGTTTTGGTTTCGGATGTAACACAGAAGATGTATACAAATGATGCCACGTGTATATACTGTTTTGGGGAAGTAGGAGTCAGGCATTTATTTATGAAGGGAAGAATTTAATATATCATGTATGATTTTGTGTTGTGAAGTTACGTTAACAATGTGATAATAAGAGGACGTGAGCGTGATTGCGGAAGCGTTTGAGTTCAGGTTACTGCTGTGAGCAGGTGTTACTGTGTTACAGGGAAACTCTCCTGTTTTTGTGTTACAGCATAACGCGTGTTCAGTCGAAGTGCACTAACATACAGTGTACGTGTACGGAGAGTGTGTATCATTATGCTTGTCCCTTACACGAGCTGAAGAAATTACTTTTTACTCTTGGCCATCAAGTCATTTTGTACATTCTGAAGATTTTTTTTTAAGTATATATATATAGAGAGAGATAAAAGTTTGACAAAGATGGATAAAACTGTGGTACATCCAACAATTTGTTTTACAGACTTCCCTTTCTAGAAAAACTGGCAATGGCGTTCATGAAAAAGAGGTTGAGGATGTTTCTCTGTTATTGCAGTGTCTCAGCTGAAGCTGTTAGTAAGATCAAGAGAGAATGCACTGTAAGGGCCATTTCCATACAATACTTGCACTAGTGACCTCTCTGTTCTTCACTGCTGGGGGTGGGGGGGGGGGGTGAGATCGTTTTGTTACAGCAATGCTTTGTAACCACCTTTTTATCAGAAGATCCTACAGACCCTATTGAATTTGCCATGATGTATTTTTGTAAGATCTCGTCATTTAAAAATCTCCCTCTGAGATTTCAAAGCAGTTTTAATAATAAAAACTGTCTCAAGCCATCATGTCATAAATACATTTCTTGCAAGTCTTTTTGTAATTTGTAAGAAAGCAGGTCAGAATTGATGTTCTTGTACTGTTTTGTTTATTTAAATCCAGCTTTTTTGGCCTTTGGGCTTAGAAGAGAAGTGTCTTAATATATATATATATTGCTTTATTTGGTTAATTGTTTCATGGTATGTTCTTTTCTTATTAAAAAAACTCACATATCCGTTGGAGTTCTTTTCATTATTACATATTCTTAAAGTAAAAATGTTACTATTGAAAACGTTAAAATGGTTTCATAAATAGACAATGCATTGATCAATCTAAATTAAACTAAAACTAGTTATTTTTAGAACAACATCTGACTCTCTGACATAAACATATTACTTTTATAGGTTTTGTGTAAATTGCTGGATTTTGTATGATGCCTTATAATACCATGATAAATCAAATTAAAAGAAAGACATAAAGAATGAGCAAAATGGGACCTTAATTGCACCCAAGAGGTTCATATAGTACACTAAGTTGCTAATATGCACCCTTTAGTGGTAGATAAGGAACAAAGTTGTCCATTTAATGTTGTTCCCATGCACTTTTTTTGTGTGTGTGTGTGCAGAAATAATCAATATTATCAGTTCTGTTCATTGCACAACTAGAGAATGGTGTAGAATTATAAGATGCTGACAGATAATTTAGTCTATTTGAGACCAGTTTTGTGTATTTTGCCTCATTTTGTAATTTGAGATCAACATGATTGCATAAAACATGTGGAGTTAAAGCAGCTTGATTATCATTTGTAATGCAAACTTTAGTTTTAAGTTAGAAAACAGAAGCACGTTCCCTAATGGAGCCCACTGTATGTCTAAATAAAACAATTCACAATCTCAAGAGTGACATTTCGAAGACCCTTACTGTAAATGAGCGTGAGCAATATAATAACCACATTGCAGACATGATCCATCTGCCAGGATAATAACCCTATCCTGTTTTATTGACCCAATAGCATCCGGCAATGAATCATTTATACCTCAAGAACCAAAAGAAGTTCTCAGAATCATTTTTAAACATGAATTCGATTGTGTTCTTTCTGTTTTGGTGTGAAATATCCCACCCTGTCTGTTTTTGACTCGTTACTTCTCTCTTGTGAGATTGATGGCGGCAGGACTCTGAAGCCACGGTTCAGCTCAGTGTTTTTTGCTTTATCACAAAGAGCCGTGAAACCATTCTCTCTTGTCACGTCACTCTGGAGAGCTTTTTCAAAGGTATAGCAGATTGCATGCAAAAGCGAGGGAAGGATGAAAGATAGACAGGGCTGGGGAAAGAGAGAGAATGTAAAGTAGACTCTGCCCTGGGTCTCCTGGTGGGAATCTATAGTGGCTATTTCTTCATGAGAAACACAAAGGGACCTTGCTGCTAGGGCTCTCACCTGATAAGATACGCCAATACGCCACTGATATGGTTTCCAAGGTGACACAATGGCAAATTAAGAACAAGGAACAGAGGCCCTTCCCATCATGACTAAACTGGAACGTACTTTTCCCTTTGTGACCTTTGTTTCAGTCTTAAAAGAACAGTTCATTGCAAAATGCACACTCTAATGTTGGTCCAAACCTGTATGACTTTCTTTCTTCTGCACAGCTGTTTTCTACGAAAGTCAATAGAGTCCCAAACAACATTGGGACGTTTTCAAAATATGTTCCTTTGGGTTCCACGGATGAAATAAAAAGTCATATAGGTTTGGAACGACATGAGGGTGAGTAAATTATGACAGCATTTTCATTTTAGGTGAACTGTCCCTTTAAAAGCAATGTCAAAAATAGAAAGCCTTTTATAAAAAGAAGTACATTTTATTAAACTCTTTGAGTAATTTTTACGAGGGGGGGTATACTTAAGTGTAAACATGTCTTTGGAAACTTAACTGCATGTTATTTACAATAAATGATAATGTATAATAGTTCAAAATAGTATTAAATGCAATTAGTTTAACTTTAGCCTGCTTTTTTTTTTTTACCCACTAGCACATTTCATAATTATGTCTATATTGTGTTTGAAATATGGTTAAAGTCTGCTTCTGAATGTACTGACAAGCATTAATGGTAAACTGAAATATGCTTTAAAGTCAATTTTATTGAAAATTTGTATGCATGACATACAAGTTTCAATAAAAACTGCATTAAAAAATAGTATATAAATTTGTTTATAATGACGAAGCTGCAATTTAGAACATGCTAAATGTATTAACTTTAGATGTAATATTGAATAACACACCACAGTTACAATTATAATCTTTACATGTGCTTTAGTACGAGTTTGCTTTAGTTATGCTTTAGTCAACACATCAAAATAAGTGTTGTCCTTTAAAGCCGGACTAAAGATTATTAAAACAAGATTTAAATTAAAACCTTTAATTGAACATTATTAAAAAATGCACTTTTTAAAAGTGAAAGTGTCTCTCTAAGTGCACCAAGGTGGCCTTTTATTTATTTAATATATTATCTGAAATATCTTTTTTAAATATGCATTTATGATTTGAAGCACACTCCAAGTGCACATTCGATACTATTAAGTGCCCTTTTTTCACAAGCAAGATAAATGATCACAACAATATGAGCCCTAATAGTGTCATACAACAAACCACTATGAGTTTTTAAAGTGTGACAGGTGCTACAGAGTACTTGTGGAAATCCATGGCACTTTTGGCGTCTGTCTTTTACTGGACACTTTAGGTAAATAATAACTTTGGTTCTTAGTGTATTAATCCTGGATGTTATGAGCCATAATTTGGCGATAGGACACCAGATGCTGATAAGAGACATTCATGTATAAAATCCCTTTCATCTCTATTGCTTCCTGAGTCTTGTCACGTTTCTGATTAGCTCTATACTATTTTTTTTTCTTTTTTTGAGAATGTGCAAAACAGTTACCTTCATGTTGTGTTCTGTTTCAAAATAAGTTATTTTAGGTTGCACAGATGAAGTAAAACGTCATACAGGTTTGGCGTGAGTAAATTTTCATTTTGGGTGAACTGTCCCTTTAACGAAACATTTGTTTGCATTATTGACACATTATTTTCCTATTTAACAATGTAAAGCTGCTTTGATGCAATCTGTATTGTATAAAGTGCTATATGAATAAAGGTGACTTGACTTGACTGGTTATTTTCCCTTTAAGAAACAGTTAAAAACCCATCTTTTTAAGATGTCTGTGTCCTAATTGGTGACACTCGATGTATATTCTATTATACTTCTTGTTGTTTTCTTTTTCTTGTTTTATTTATTTTTAATGTATTTACTTTTGTACTGTATTTGTAGCGCTTTGGGTATAAGAAAAGCGCAATATGAATAAAATGTATTATTATTATTACATTTTTTTTTTTTTTTTATCCAGAAAATGCTAGTTAATGTTCTCGCATTGGACAAAGGGGATAATATATTTTTCCTCGAAAAAAGGATAGTTTTTGTACTGTTTTAGGATTTTTTTCCTACCTTGTCGCACTAGTGGTTTTCCCAGTCAAAATTGACCAGCCTACAAAAAAATAGTTTACAAATTTTTCTTTATGCTCTAAACATCTTTAACCTTCAAGATAAAAAAATCTGACTGACCTTTTAAACATTGCTTGTTCATGACTCATTATGCTATACTATTTTTTTTTTTTTACTTTTCTTTCAGACAGCACAGGTTTTGTTTTTATTTTTGAAACTGATTGATCGTAGGATCCTCTGGTTTTGAGCGAATATTGCTAAAATATTTACAAATAATGCTCTTTTCACTCAAAACCTGAGGTGGGTTAGCTCAGTTCACTGAGGCCTATGACCAGTCAGTTCCAAAAAGAAAAAAGAAAATTCAAAGTCAGCCATATTTGACTGGGTACACCAAATTAGGTAAAACATTTTAAAACTGCACAAGGTTTAAAATGGGCAGAAATGGTCAGAGTGAGAAAAGTCAAACGGAGAGAAGGGAATAAGGAAAAGGAGAGCTAATATACAAACTTGGTCATCCCAGAAGATGTGTTATGCAAATGACGAGCGCAGCATCCTTAACTGCATCCTGTAGGAGAGGCGTGCTTTGTTGACTTTAGCAGGCGTTCTTTAAAGACGTGTTCATGAGCCTCACGGAGCAACAACCTGTTCAAGCCTCCGGCGATTGCTTAGGTGTCAGGTTTTTTCAAGGTGTGCCCTGAGGCGGATGGATTTAAACTTTCTTTTCTTCATTTTTTTTTTTTCTTTATGAGTGCTGACGTTTGAGTCATTTATGATGATAACAGAGCCATTTGCATTTTAGTCATTAAGAGTCTGTCAGAGCCACATTCATTTAAACCATTTGCATATCAATAAAATGTACTTTTTCTGGAATGGAAAGTAGAAAGTGACTTTATTAGCTCGAATGACTGGTAAATGATGTGGTTTCCCAGTCACTTTTTTTATTATTATTTTTTTATCTAATCAAGGATGAAACCAAATAATCAAGTTGGGTGGGACCAAATGTAAAACCTTTAGAATCAGTCATTGAAAAATGCGTTTTGATAACGTTTCTTAGTATTGCATGTGCCTTCATTGGTCATTTTGTCTATGTTGTCTTACTAAAATGTTCAAACTGTCTTCAAACCATCCATAAGTTATTTTGAGCACAAGTTAGTGTCACTCCATTTGCTCTCGGGTTTCGGTGGAGAAACTGAGCCAGCAAAAGAGCATAAACAAGAGCGGGAGAGAGCGAGTGTGTGTCACAGGGAGCATTCATAGTGTGCAGGTTAGAGGCTGATAAAGGGCTGGACTTTGCTCTATGGCATGCTGTGGGTGAAGGTAAAATGGCTGCTGATTAGGCCAGACAGAGACAACGACAGCCCAACAGCGTGATTAAATTTTACTTTCAGAGGCAGATTGATCTTGGCTTGATCACTGTGTCAACACAACAGAGAGCCGCTGTTCTGGTCATAGCCGCAGTCAGTTCAGTCTAACGCACACATTACAGCCAGTCCTATACTTAAATGCTCTGAATCCGTCACATATAGCTGTGTTTAAATCTTCAACTTCCTTTTTAGTAAAACCGTTTTTGATATATATTATTTAATATTTCAGAAAAAGCAAGAAAAGTCATTTAAACACGTTTGATTTGAGGTTTTATGTACTTTTTCAATGATGTCATTTCGTTAATTTTTAACCAAACAATCGTCTAGTGTAGCTTTAATAGCATGCAAAGTGTTCTCAGACGGTCTAAATTAAATTTTAATTGCATATTTAACAAGCATTCTACAGATTTTTTATAAAGTTAAAAAATAATGCTTAAGTGCATGCTTTTCAGCCCTGGTTTTAATCAGATCAGTCTAAATGAGTACATTTATTATGTGTGTGAATGACTTTCTGGTGTTAAAATGGACCAAGCCATGTTGAAACTACTCTTTTGTGTTAAAAAAAAAGAAGTTTATATGGTCTAAAAGTCACAGAGAGAAGGCTGTGATACGTGTGTGTGTGTGTGTGTGTGTGTGTTAGTGCTCTGGTGATTTACGAAGCCATGGATGGATGGTGCTTGTCAAGTCAGGCTGTGTTGTCTTTCGGTCTAGTCAAGACCTGATCTGTCCCCTTTTGTCCACAAGGACCCCAGATGTGCACAGACATTCCTGCTGAGTTCATTCCCATAGTGTCTTCAAACATACACACAAACCCTCAAACCTCACCTTTGACCCTTAAAAACACTTTCCAGATCGAATACCTTGACTGAATTGATAAAGGCTCTTCCAAAAACCTTTAACTAGTTCTAAATGTTTCAATTTTCTGCACTGTTGCTAAATATCCCCCTCCAAAAAGTGTTCAATAGCCATGGTTTATCATCTTCCACACCTCCATAAGTAATAAAAACTTTCTCTTCGGAGTGATAGTGTCTAGATTATGCTGAGGTTAGTGGGTCTGAGTTTGAGCAGAAGACTGTCGGTCATAACACAAACAGAAATATGGCAGACTGATAACAAGCAGGTGCAGACATACTGTGTTGAACTGTCTGCTGAAGCGGGACACGCCTCCTCTTCCTTGCTTACTGTTCATCTGTCCAAGCACTTGCATTATTGGCCACAGTCCATCACAGGCTCCGCCCCCTCATGTATGACATCATCCACCATGAATACTCAATCTGGCATGTCAGTGATCTAATCAGTTATTCATCATGTTAAAAGCTACACTTTAACTATCCCCTGCATTCCTCTAGAAACATGTTTAATAAGCAGCGACAATACCATTACTTTCCACTTCACAAAATACTAACTATTCTTAGCCAATTGCTACTTACATAATAAGCTTTTTTATAGAAAATTCCTTTTTTATATGAATTGTATTGACAGCAGCATATGTTGTTTGAGTGAAATCAAGTTTACAGTAATGCGGTTTACAGTAATGGATGTCTATGAGGAATTGTGGAGGTTTGTGTGGGAGCCTACATTTATTTGTTAATTAGTATGTTTGTTAAGTGCTCATTTTAATTCTGCAAAAATATGTTATTTGAGCTGAAACACTGTCTAAATGTTTAATCTACATTTTTTCTTTAAAGGCAGAGCTGATATTTTACTTACTGCTTATTTATTGAAAATTATTAACTATTTCAAACCAAATAAATGTAAAAATGCACATGAAATATGTTAATTTTTTATTTTAAATTTAGAATTTATTTAATAAAGAGGGTGCAGAATGATGACTAACACTGCTGTGTAAAAAATCATGCTAAATTAAATTAAAAAAAATATATATATATATATATATTATATACAATAGACTTTGAGACGGACTCTCTCAAAAGTCTTATATAATTTTCCTTGTCAAATCATATTAAAGCTTACACACACACACACACACACACACACACACGCACACACACACACACACACACACACACACACACACACACACACACACACACACATATATATATATATATATATATATATATATATATATATATATAATATTAAAGTACTTACTGGTATGATTCTGTTGCTATACAATATTGCAAAGCATTTTAAACAGAATAAATAATGATGAGAAAAAGCAATACTCAATGTTACAAAAACAAATAATGAAATATTAATATTAATAAAATAAAATCAATATTTAAGAAATAATAAATATTATAAATCAGTACTATTTTAATAAAAAAAAGTAAAAAAATGTAAGTGGTAAAGTATTAAAATATTTTTAAACAAATATGTACTTTATTTGCTCGCTGTCATTATTTGCCAACTCTTTTGTATTTCTTCATTTAAGTTACCGTCTTTGAGAGCAGCTTCTCATTTCCATCCGTCGCCCGAGGGACATCACAGTCTTTGTAGTGTATCAGCTTGTCTCGGCCAGTTGAGTGCTGTGTTGAGTTGCCTGTGGCCACAACTGTAGCTCTTGACAATCACATTTGGAGCAATGCATCACACCTCAGTGAAGATGGTAAACATCTCTGGTGAAAGTATCTCAAGTTCTCCCCCTCCTCCAGCGTCCCAACCCCTGCCATAGTCACGTTACTGCTGGGGGGGTGTTCGTGCCCTGCCAATCTCAGGTTCCCCTCGTTTGCACCAATTAGCAATGACAGGAACCCAGCTGGGCTAAATTAATGGTCCTCCAGCACCCTCCTCTCCTTATAGCAGTGCGAGGGTTTAAAAACAACACCCGCGTGTGAGAAAGACAGAATCACATCATTCACTAGCCGTAGCACTGGAATGTGTCGAATACTTCCCTTCCTCATACAATCACACATTCTCTCATGTCTGCTCTCATACACACATCTCTTCACACGGGCATTGCCAGTATATTTATCTAAGAGTAAACTCAAACACACGTTCTCTTTATGTTCACCAGAAACTGTAAAAGATCATTCTCTGAGGCTGTCTTTGTCTTGATGGTTCTTCTCCGTCTTAAAGACTGTGACTGTGACATACCGCCTCACAGCCTTTCAGTGTGATTTTTAAATCAATCTTACTTAAAGAGATACTTAAAGAGTGAATGACTTCCATCACTGACTCGTATACATGTCATACCAAACATGAATGTTTTCCTTTTATCTCTGGAACTTAAAAGAAGTTATTTTGAAGAGTTAACACTGAACCCCACTTTCATTTTATGCACACACACACACAAAAAAACAACATTTTGGCATTTCTCAAAATATCATCTTTTATGTTTCCCAAAGCAAAGAAAGTCATGCAAGTTTGGAACAATGTCAGGGTGAGACAATGATCACAGAACTGCCACTTTAACTATAACAGGTAAGCCTTAAGTGTTTAACAATATACCATTCCAGACATCAGACTTGGCTCTTTTCACTTAGATCAGGATGCAAAATTGATAATTACAATGCAAAATGTATATGAAAAGTAAACTGAGTAAAAAAGAACAACCAGTAACACTTACAAAACGGTTATTTCTTAAATAAAAATTATAAATTAAAAAATTAAAAAATTATTTAATGTGAACTAAGAGTGAAAAATACTTCCAAGGTAATCTTAGTTAATGTTAATTCATATGAAATCTAAATTATTATTATTATTATTATTATTATTATTATTTTAGCATTATGAAATCAAGAGTTGTGTCTGTTAATATTCTATAATGGACCCGAGCTAACAGGAACTAACAATGTTGTATTTTTATTAACTATTGTTAATAAAGATTATTAATTACTTTAACAAATGTTAGTTAAAGCATTAACTAATATTATCCAATTGTACTTTATAGTAAAGTGGTGCTATATAACAACACGTACACAAAAAAGGGTAATAATGTAAAAAGTGCAATAGATAAATATGACAGTTCAGCACAGATAAAAAAAAAAAAATTGTTTTTTTGCAGACGACCACCGCTCAAAATATTCTCCCGAACATCTTAGTAAATTGAATCTAAATCAAGATCTAAATTGCACAGTTATGCAACAGGGTGGTAAAATCCCTGTCAAGGCTTTAATGGGTGGAGGTTCCCCCCCGATCTGGAGCTGTTCATCCTGAGTTTTACCTTTTTTCCTCTCCTTCCTCGATTTTTCCATCTATCTGTTTTTAGGCTGCTGGGGTCCATAAACAGCGGTGGCTGGAGCACCGGCGGAGGGATGAATAGAGCTAATGTCCAGCAGCGCTCAGTGCTCATTTCTATGAGCAAGATACACAAATGTTTTCATCCAGTATTTATTTTTTTTTTACAATTTTGGAGCAAAATTTTAATAGTGTTTGCCTGATGTGCAAAACTTACCATTTTATTACCATGATGTGGAGGGATTGCCAGGGCATTGCTAAGATGTTTTGAGTGGATTGTTAGCATATCACTATATGGTTGCTAGGGTCTCCTGGGTGGTTACTAAGGTGTTTTGGCTCAAGGCAAAATAAATAACTTTTGTTCCTTTTGAGTGAAATTTAGATGGCATGGGCTAAATCAATCACACACCCCATTTGAGGTTTTGAAGGTTCAATCCAGAAAATCTCAAATATTTGTAACAATTTTATGGTTTGGCGAATTAGTGGTTAATTCACATGAATTTATATGCTTTAATTGGTATGTTTTCATATGAACTTAGGTTTAGAGGTGGACTCTTTAAAAAAAATCCAATGTTTTTCCACAGTGATTGCACATTTATATATATATATATTTATTAGTGCTGTCAAACGATTAATCCCGTCCAAAATAAAAGTTTTTGTTTGCATAAATTATGTGAGTGTTCTGTGTATATTTATTATGTAGCCTATACATAAATACACACACATATAGTATATATTTTGAAAATTATTTACATGTATTTACATGTCTATAGGTTATCTATATTCATATAGTTCATATTATAAATATATTCAATATATTAAAATGACATATTTTTCTGAAATGTATACATGCATGAGTGTGTATTTATATACATGATAAATATACACAGAAACACACATATATTATGGAAACAAAAACTTTTATTTTGGATGTGATTAATCACGATTAATCATTTGACAGCACTAGTATATATTATATATATATATATATATATATATAATTTATATATATATATATATATATATTTTTTTTTTTTTTTTTTTAAGTAGAATTGGAGATGTTTGTTTAATAAATAGGTATTTGAACAAATTAAAGCTTATTTTTTATATATATGAAAAATCAATAGAAAAGGAACTAAAAACATCAAAATTACTTATGCCACCAGATGATATTTAATGGTTAGGGGTTGTTTGCCTTTGCAAGCTGAGCTGAAAATGCATTTCCCTGGTTAGGATTTTCAGCATTCACATGTTTTCAAGTGTATGTTATAATAGGACGACACCTTATAAAACAGCACTAGCGTCACACAGAGACTGTTGGATTTCGGCGGCCGTGCAGGCAAACAGCGGCGCAGTGTTGAGCGTAACGTGTGCATTTACCATCTTCTCCTAAGAGCATCCCCTCCTCACCATCATCATCAATGGGGCCTTCTTCTCAATGAAGTCTGCTCCAAAAATACCTGTTCTCTTCGCCCGTCCCGCTCTCGCCGGCCGCTGTCTAAACAAACAAGATGAGAGTCTTTTCTGAAGCTTCGCTGCTGCAGGCTTCACAGCTGATATTTATAAACACCTCAAAAGCTGCTTTTTTCTTAAAGGTGGAAGGCATCTGACCGAACGAATGTGAGTCTGTCTGTCCCCCGCTCTTTCTCTCTTTTGCATTCCTGCCAGATAGGACCAGACCACTGGGGTAACTTTCCTGGCTCCGCAGGGCCCCGGACAATCGCTTCTTTCATTGAGGGCAAAAATTCGGCCCCTGGCTCCTTCCTAGCAGTTAGGCCACAGGGAGAATGTCTCTCGCTCTCGCTCTCTCCAGCGCCCGCCTTCACAAAGCTACCTTTTACAGGTTTATATTTAGCCTCCATCTTCACCGCTGTCCGTTTCTTAGGTGCGGGTAGTTGTGTAGAGTAAAATTAAAAACATTTCAAGGTACGCATAAAACCATTTGGAAAAAGGTGGAGAGTGTGAGAGCGGAAAACAGGGGCCAGGAGTGATGGTTTTCCTCGGTAGTTCCCGTAAACGAGCTGTGTACTTTATTCAGATGAGGGAAAGGTGAAGGCCAGTGAAAGATGATAAACAGAGAAAGGTATAAGATGAAAAAAAGAGCAAGTGGAAATATGGAAAGTCTTTCGATCTTGAGCCGTCCTCTGTAGATTAACGCCGGAGCTGCAATGTTAGCAGAAGCACAGCTGTGTTCTTCTCTGTTGTATTTGTGACTCTGTCTTGCTTCCTGTTTTTTCTTTTCTTTTCAAGAACTTGTGAGGATTTTCACTGAGCTAACACTGTGTGCTCATTCATGACTGCTTAAACTTCACTCAACCTTTTAGCCTTCTTCTGTGGCGCTTTTCTTCTCTCCCTCGTTTTCTATAGCATTTGGTATTTTTCTCTTGTAATTAGAAGTTGTCTTGTGATTTTATTTAGCCAAAGTCAGCCAGTCATTCAATTCAGTGCTTTTTATTTTTATAAAAAAAAAAATTGACCTCTTTCAATTAATTGCTATATGACTCAACAATTTTCCCACCAAAAAAATAAAAATAAAAATACATGAATTCATAACATTTTCATATAATATTCCAGCATCATTATTTTACTATTATTTGAAGTGTTTGTGAGTTTGCGCATATATATATATATATATATATATATATGTATATATATATATATATATATATATATATATATATATATATATGTATATATATATATATATATATATATATATATATATATATATATATGTTATTATATGTAAATACTATATATATATATATATATATATATATATATATATATGTGTTATTATATGTAAATACTATATATATATATATATATATATATATATATATATATATATATATATATATATATATATATAAAACATTGTTATTACGTAAATTATTATATGTATGTTCCAGCATCGATTTTAATTATTATTATTTTATTTTTATATTGGTGTATATCAACTTTCATTTAAGAATCATATAATAATAAAATATGACCTATAAGAGGAAAAGAATTTATAAAAAAAAAACAGTGTCTTTAAATCATAAAAGCACAAACAAGTGTGTGATTGTGTGCGGTGTGGTTGACACCTCTGGCCGAGTGTGAGTGTGCGTGTGAGTGTCTGTGCTGGAGACAGAGAGCGAGTGTGTGTGAGTGTGTGACAGCGGCTGGATGCTGTGCGTTCACTGTAGTGCGGCACACACTGCTCTGGTCTGTTTGGCTCTCAGAGTGCTTTCATTCGTCCGGTGGCCGGGGGGAGACGGAATTAGTGATACAGCGGGTGATTTTTCACTGCTCCAAACCAAATAAATAACACCGGCTCATTCACTGTTCTCTCCCTCTCTCTGTCTCACTTTCTCTTTCTATCTGTCATGCAGACATTCCACACTGAAAAAACCCTTCCCACTCAAAACATAAATAGATGAACAAATAGGAAAGGATAAATAGTGTTTTACAGCTCAGTTTAACATCCATACTTCAGCTGTCCTGACGCTAACTTTCCAGCATCACTTTTAGAGGAAGTATTCTTGCCTGCCTGAAAAACACTAATGGCCAAGCTGCGTTCTTGCCATGCGTTTCACCAGATGATGAATGGGACAGAAATATATTTTGGCCGTGCCGGCGTCAAGAAGTATTTGAATGCGTAAGCCACAGTTAAAATGTCTGATTGTCAACATATGCATCATGTGAAGCTGATCCAAAAAGTCTAAATGCTTTTTGCCCTTATTTTAATCATTTTCATCAATGATTTTATTATTTAAAGCCCAAGGGAGTATATTGCGCAGAAAGTGTCTTTTTTTTTTACTTAATTGCAATCAAATTTATCTTTTTGTGAGCTGAATGCATACAGCAGCATCAATTAAAATGCATGCAATTTAATGTCATTTTTATTGAAACTTGTCATGTCATATATGTCATACATGTAATTGTAATGATAATGTAATGATGCTGTAATTTAGTAAAATATCAGCTTACAACATTATTCAAATTGTAATCAATGTGCTTTCATATGTTAGTTAGCACAGCAAAAGAAGTGTACTTCTCTAAAGCTTGACAAAAGATGATTAAACGATTTAAAATGTAAAATTTTAATTTGACACTATTACAAAGTGCACTTCTTAAAAGCGTGCTAGGAAACAGTTATATGCACACACATTTTATTCGGCGAGAGGTTGGAAAGGCAGCGTGGACGAGCAGGTCTGCACAGCGACATCCTCAGACGGTTTCCTTCAAAACATCCGCTCCATGAATTCGACATCTTATTTACCTCCTCGGCCCTGAGCTGCAGAAATAACCCCGTCTCCCTCCCCAATCCTGCTGGCTTCAACACACTGTCTTTTGTACAGTGCACATATGTATGAAAGTAAATAAATAGATAGAGCCTCATTTACATCTGTGTATGTTGGATGAAAGGCAGAGAAATTCTGTTTGCAAATAGCTACTGGATACAATTTTTGCTAAATTATAGTCCTAGAACAATTTTTATTGTTCAGTGTTTGCTCTTTTATAGCTTGGTAAACTTAAATGAATCAGTTTTGTTTCATTACGGTAACACTTCTGCACTAGTTCATATATGAGCTAACAAGAAAAAAATTCTTCTAAAGTCACTCTTAATAATTATTTATGTTTTTGTTTTGTATTAACATTATGGTAACATTTTAGAATCAGGTTCCATTAGTTAATGTTAGTTAACTAATTTAGTTTACATGAATTAAGCAAGAACAATCCGTCTACAGCATTTATTGATCTTAGCTAATGTTCATTTCAACATTTACTTATGGATTTATTTAAATTAAAAGTTGTGATTGATAACATTAGTTAATGCACTGTGAATTAGCATGAACTAATAATGAATAACTGTATTTTCATTAACTAACATTAAGAAAGTAATAAATGTATTATTCATCATTTGTTTATGTGAAGTAATACATGAAGCTTTACTTATTTCAACATTTACTAACACATTATTTAAATTAAAAGCTTTTATATTATTTATTTATTTTATTTATATTTTATTTGGACCTGAGCTGACAACAAACAAAATATTAGTGACATCAACAAACTGAGAAAATTAATTAATAGTTTTTGTTAATATTTTTAATCAGTTTTTATTTTTATTTTTAATTTCTTTTTAGTAATTTTGTTGTTTTCGCCATTTGTTTTATTTTAATTATTATGTGAAAAAAGTTATTATTATTATTATTATTATTAATATTATTATTATTTCATTTAATGTTCATTTTATTTCAAGTAACAAAATGTATTTTGTGTATGGTTTTAATTTTAGTTCTAGTTAACTAAAGATATTAAGTTTGCTAAGGGGCCCATAATCACTGAACATTTCCGTAAACACTTGAAAAAAAATAATGCCCAATAAAATTTAGATAAGGTTATTTAGTAAGTTCAAGTTTCCATAAATTGGCTTCTGAATAAACTTTGGCATATTGAGCAAACTTAACTAGATTTTACTAAGTTTGTGAGATTTTATCAAGTTAACAAATTGAAACATCAGTTCAGTCAAACAGTAAAAGTTCTTCAGAGAAATACAGTCAGAATGTACGGTATATAGCTATAAAAATAACTAATAGTCTTGTTGTTAGTTTTGGTTTTGGAAGTAATTTTTTTTTAATTATTTGAGGTTTGATTGCAGATTTTGATATTATGGCAAATCTTTCTATGGCAAGTCTTTCTTCGGAAGCAGAATATTTCAGTCTCTTGAAAAATGTCTAAAGAAGCTAAAGAGATTTCATCTGTGGATTTCCTTCTTTTGAAGATTTGTGAAGACAATCAGAACTGATTGAAAAAGTGACAGTTCAGATTTCATGACGAATGAATGCTATGTGTGTTTCTCATTGTTCTCTATTCTTTCTCTGATTATCCAGAATGTGTCTGGCTGTTTCTCTGTCTGCTTCTCTATTAGGGACATGTTTGTGCGCACCTGGCGGTCTGACTGTAGCGCTGTGCTTCAGGTGGCTGGCCGATACAGCACTTCTCTGTGTGGTTAATGGATAACTGCTTCAGCCGGGAGGCCATGATGAAACGTTGACATTTCCCTTCGATTATTCATCCGCCCCTTTGTTCGGAGTGTTTGCTAATGGCCTGGGCTCTGGGCGGAGTGCTCTGGAGATGGAGAGACAAGAGGAGGAGGGTGAGAGAGAGAGAGAGGGGGGTATCTGAGGCACACCCCACTGTTTGTTCGTCGTGTTTGCTCAATATGGCGTGTGGGTGGAGGGTCTTCGGGACCAGAGTGACCTGCACTGAGCTCGTTAGAGTACTAGCCGCGACCCCTGGAGTGCAGGACGCTAAACATGAATGTTATTATTGCCATTGCACATACATTTAGGTCAGTTTAAGGACACAAGATATCATGTGGGTGTTGAACTCACACGATAACATAATCTTATTGCATCCCCAAAATCACAAGGAAAGATCATTTTTATAAATAAAACACTTTTTCTTTTTCCTTTTTTTTTTTCGGTGCACTTTTTTGTATTTGGTTCCCATCGTTGTCAAACTGTATTTTTCATTATAGGTTCTCATACTGTAAAATTTTACAATAAATAAATCGTACAATTTAAAATTGATGTTCAAACTCTTACGTAGAGATACAAATAAAATAAATAAAAATAACTAAAAAGAAAACAGACTGTTTTTAGGACTCATTATTTTGAGCATTTTGTCTTCGTTAAATTAATAGATCTGGACCATTTACTTTTGAGTTTATTTATTTATTTATTTTTTTGGTAAATAGTGATTCACATTAGTTAATATTTTACTGCATTACAGTCAAAACATTTTTTTACTAATAGTGCATATATAAAGGCACTACAATCAATACTGCTATGTTGAATAAATCCTAAATATTAAACACAGTTTAAATTATATGTATATATTTATATATCTTGTATTACAGTAATAAAAAATATGAGAATTGTTCAGGAGAATTAGGGAGGAAAGGGTTGAATTTCCATAAAAATAATACCAGAAAATATTAGTTTTAAAACATGCATTGTTTCTCTTTATGCAGATGTAAACATTTAACTTCGTATGATCTTAGGGTTAAATTTGATGACAAAAGTCATCTTATATCCACCGAATTTTGCAACATGAAAGTAAGCTATTTATCTCTAAATATGCAAGACTAACTAAAAGAATAACAGTCAACAGTAAAACTATTTGTGCTACAAACCAGAGTGTTTTTAATACAACAATACATTTAAATAATACGCCAATAAATACCAGCTTACAACATCAGGCAGTTTAATGAGCAAGTATATTTATTAGAAATGGACGCACCATTCGTACGTTAAAAAATAAGGTGTCTAGAGAGTGAAATATTACTCTTTATGCGTATGCATTATCAGCGATCAGGCTTTCATGGAGAGGTTTTAGTGTCAGGTTTCTTTTCTTCATGTTGGTTTTAGAGATTTTAACTGGAGTAAACAGTGGAGTGTCTCTAATTGTCCTCCAGTCTTATCAGCAGAAGGGTGGAGTCAGGAGAGGAATGAAGAAGGATGTAGAGAGAGATCACTCAGGTAAACACAATGCCTGAGCACTCCAAAGACACAGAGGGGACTGAGAGAGAAGAGGAACGAGATTGGTGGGTCAGGCTGCAGGTATTGTGAGGTGTATTTGCTCACGCAGCAGCCGCGCAGATGCACTGACACCTGAGCAGTTGATTAGATGAAGCAGACAATGACTGCTGGCTTTTCAGAACCGAGAGCATGAATACCATGCGTTTGCCGTGAAGAGGAGGCTGGCTACAGAATGTGAAGTGAATGTGGCAGTGATCCAATCAGAAACAATCAGCCTTTTATTGCTTAATATGTGATGGTAGATCCTAAAATGATTTGCTGTGGATACTTGATGAGATCTCATTTATTTGTAATATAAATATCAATATCACAGGCATTTCTCCTAAAAATCTAAACCTGACATTTAGAAAAGCTTTAGATTTTTGAAAACAGACATTTTATAGCAAGGTTAACTTTAGTTAATGTTATATCTTTAGTTAATTCTAGTTAACTACCAGTGCGTAATACACTGGAGAAGAAAATAAAAGTGATGTAGAAACAATTTTCACCCAACAATTGCTAACAAATTTCACAAGTTAAAATGTAATGGCATTTTGCAGCAAAAAAAGGGTGCATTGGTGCCTTTAATTATTACAAGTCATTTCAACTTAAATTTAACTTTATACTTTAAAAGTCAAGTTGATGCTTGTATAACTTAGGAAATTGTTGGTTAAGCTATTTTAATTCATTTTACAAAATGGGAAAACATATGTTGCAATGACTTATTGATCATAACATATTACACTTGAAGTTTTGACGTAAAAAAAAAATCTGAAATAGTATCCAATAACCCAAAAATCTCATTACAGCATTGGAAAATCTTTCTAAAGTGTTGTTACATTACTTTAATCTTTATTAATGTTTGTTAAATAACTGTTCATTGTGAGTTTATCCATTATTTTAATTTTTTTTTACAGATGCAACTTTTGACTGTATTAGTAAATGTTGTAATTAACTTGAATTGAGATTAATTAATGTTTTACAATCATTTTTCATTGTTAGTTTATGTAATGTAGTTAACCAATGGAATCGTATTGTAAAGTGTTACTGAGATATTTTATGCAAATCATAGCACATTTGAGTCATCATTGAGACAAGATTACAAAAGTGATTTTATAGGAGAAAACTCTTCTCCAATTATGGCATTAAAGTGATCTTATTTGTGATTTCTCTTTTTATATGTGTCGTCTTTTCTAATTCCCATGGGATTTTGATGAATAAGTAAATGTGTAAAGCTAAATAACAATATATAGTGTGTGCTTTAGAGAAGTGAAGGACCCGCACCTGGTCGGGAGCGCAGCTTTAAAGCTTTTACCACTGTGCAAACAGTAGGCTGATTGCTTTTAATGGGATCAACTAGAGGCCTCTGTGAGAGTCAGCCCTGCCCTGACCAACACCGGGATGTCGGGTAAATGTGAGCTCACTTCTCATTACTGCTCTTGAAAGGGCCCGTGTAATCCAGCACACGTAAATGCAAACACACATCCACTCTCAGGAGCACAGACACCTTTGTGATGGGACGGTTGAGAGCAGAACAGCTGAAGAGCACGATGACAAAACCTGTAATGCACTTAGACGCACAACCAATAGATTTCAACTTTTTCTTGTTGTTATTTGAACGTCACTTCAGGCTATATCGTTTTTATGGTTTACTAACACTACAAACATAGTATTAGAAAAAAAATTACATATATATACAGTACAGACCAAAAGTTTGGAAAATTACTATTTTTAATGTTTTTGTAAGATGTTTCTTCTGCTCATCAAGCCTGCATTTATTTGATCAAAAATGCTGCTTAATATTTTTTTCAGAACATGTGATACTTTTTTAGGATACTTTAATGAATAAAAAGTAAAAAATAAAAAATAAATAAAAAGAAGAAGCTACGTTTTTAAAATATAAATATTTTGTAATAAGAATATACACTACTGGTCAGTAATTTGGGGTCAGTAATTTTTTTTTAAATATATAAAATCAATACTTTTATTCAGCAAGGATGTTTTAAATTGATAAAAAGTGATAGTAAAGAAAATATATTATTAGAATTTTTTTTATTATTATTATTATTGAACAAATGCAGTTATTTTTAACCTTTTATTGATCAAATATATTAGACAGCAGAACTGTTTCCAACACTCATAATAAATCAGAATATTAGAATGATTTCTAAATGATCATGTGATCGACTGATGTCACATGTGACACTGAAGGCTGGAGTAATGATGCTCAAAATTCAGCTTTGCATCACAGGAATAAATAATTTTTTAAGTATATTCAAATAGAAAACTATTATTTTAAATTGTAATAATATTTCATAATATTACTGTTTTTTCTGTATTTTTGATCAAATAAATGCAGGCTTGATGAGCAGAAGAAACTTCTTTCAAAAACATTAAAAATAGCAATGTTTCCAAACTTTTGGTCTGTACTGTATATATATATATATATATATATATATATTATAAATTATAAAAACGTTATAAAAACGAATGACAAGTACAAAAGCAAATAAAAAATTACTAACTATGAAAACAGAAAATATACAATTAAAACCTAATTCAAAGTATTAATAAAAACTAGTAGCTCTATACCATACTTTCAATCTTAATATACGGAAATTAATCCATTATGAAAATAGGAATTATTTCATGTTGAAAATTATGATCATCCAAGCACAGCGTGAAATAATAAACCATTTTAATATTTATTTTATATATAATTTTATTTCCATGACTTCCTCAGTTTTGACCTCATTTTCACCGCAACTATTTTTTTTTTCCAGAATTTTTATCAAAAAAAGTTAATGCACTAGAAATAAAGACAAATCAAGGTGCTGTAAATATTACTTGAAAACAAAACAAAAAGTACAATTTTATTGTACATATGTTTTATTGTGATAAATTACAGTATATGTGAAAAGTTCATTGTGGATATTCAGGTTCAATAACACTATGCAATTAACCTTAAGGACTTTTTCTATTCTATAAATGTAATTTGCATCAGCAGACATCTTCTCCAGACATCAGCATGACCAGAGGATCATAGTGCCAGACCCACTGTACAGTCCCATGTTCCCCTCCTCTTCTCTCAGTGCTACACGATTGAAGGCCATCAGCTGGAACGAGTCCTGAGGCATTGTATGACCAAGAGATGAGTCTGTGTTTGATGAGAGGCAGGTTCCTGTATGGCGAAACCAAAGAGAGAAGCGTTGTGCTAACTCAGAGAGTTTGGCTGAGGATCAGCACGCAGTTATGACTTAAAGGATCTTAAAACCACCAAATCATTGATCTCCCTTTCTCTCATATTTGACTAAGTGCATTGCATTCGGCTTTGTTAACCATTGGAGCACAATATTTTCCAATGAAAGTCATAAGGATGCATAAAAATAACTAGAACTTAATTTCTGGGTCCAGTATCTCTTTAAATTCTAGTTTCTGAAGGCCAAGACTTTGAAGAGTCAGTTTCCAGAGTAGATTTCTACACGGAAAAACAGGCTGTTCTTCTCTGAAAGTTCTTGATAATCTATTGATTGCTCGGTCCATTTAAATGTGACTCACCGCACACGTCACTGCAGAGCAGGAACAAATGCAAATGACACATTTTCAAGTTATTTCTGACGTGCAATCTGCAAAAGCATGCAAATGAGGGTTTGTAAACTATATTTTATTGTGCGACCCCTGGTTGGGGTAAGTGTTCTCTTAAGCATTTATTGTGAAAGTTAGAGAGGTTAAGAGGAGCTTGTGTCGTCCACTGTGGACAGATAACACTGTTTCAGTCCCCACTCACAGGCCTGGCCCAAAGCCAACTGATAACACAGTCACATACCATCTTTATTAATGATTGGTCAAGTCCTGGGCCGGAGCACCAACCCCCCGGCAGGTAACAAAAGCAATCCATTCTAACACTGCAATGGTAACATTCCTTCAGGAACTAAAGAAAGCATGCAGGTAAAAAAAAAAAAAAAGCTTTCTAAGGAGGCTTACGTCACCAGATATGGAATGAAAGGCACTCTAACATCTTGATAACCTTAGTTAATTAGTTAACATGTAGCATGACAACTATAAAACACAAATTATGTTGAAAACTGAGAAATTTTATGGGTCTATAAGGTATTTTTGTGGTAAATAATGGTGCAAACCATATTAAATCAGCACATTTTAGTCCAGCAAGACACAAAATGTTAGGGTTGAGCTTGTGAGCGAAATTAACTAAATGAAACACTTTACAATAAGGTTTGTGAACATCTGTTAATGCACAAGATAGTGTGAACTAATAATTGTCTTATTATTGGAAAAGAACAATATGGTCACCCAAATTCAATCCTTTTGAATTACTGAATTTTTGCATATCACCAACAATATCAAAACTTTGTTTTGGTTTTGGCCACCAATCTAAAACAAAACAACTGTTTTACAAAATGGCAATTTCGGATAAATTTGTACGATGTGGTTTGTGTGGAAACGTATACTGATAAACAAATTAGTATAGGATTTACATAAAGTTACCTTAAATTAAACATAGTAGAAAGAGTGAAAGAGTATTTTCTAGTAAACCGTACACCAATAATATTAATTTGTTATTTACAACATCAAAACATATGTTTTGCATGAAGCGCCACCCCTAAAACATAGCAGTCAGTGGAGCAAATACATACAAATGAGCTACCAGTTGTGTATTGTCATGAGATGTGCTGGCTTTGGCAGACCCCGACTCAGCAGCTGAACTCTGACCCCAAACGCTGAACCCCTGTACGGCCCAGGCCCTGACCGATGGCCTGCTGAGAGTCTGCAGTCTCCAAACTCAGCTGTGTCTGTTGTGCAGGAGGAAATGTTGGTTAATGAGTAGCCTGTGCTGAGTTGTGGCCCTCTGCTACAGGTGTGGGGGCCAAGGACAGAAGCTGATAAGACTAGACATGACCAGGACAGGGGGAAGAGAGAACAACCGCGAAACTGAGGGAGGACTGGAGATACTAAGAGACAAGCTTAGATTCATCAGCATATAACGGTATCTGCCTGACTCCTACGTGCCTTTTACTTTAAAGAGCTGTTGGATTGGAGATTGGAGAAGTATTTTAACACTGAAAAAATATATACATCACTTTTAAGCAACCAGGGAGATAAGAGAGCTAACTGGAAAAACGTTAGGCCAGATGCAAAGCGGAGTGCCTGCAACCCACTGAGCCACGACTAGAATCATCAGCATGACTTTAAGTACCTTCTATGAAATGTTTACCGCATAACAAAAATATTAAGAACATGAAACATTAATTAAAGGCACTTTTAGTCATGTTAACCTAGATATATATCTTAAAGTATACTTATATATTTAATAGGTTTTTAATTATTTCCATTATATATATCTATATATTTAATTTGATTCAGAAACTAATAAAAACTCCGGACACATCTTCAATTATGTTTTGGAAATTTGGAACATTTTTAGTTCTGTTTTATGATAAGAGTGAATTATTTCCCATAGAGCTTAAAACAAACAAAAATGTTACATTTATTAAATTGTTTTTATTTGGTTACCAACATTGAACAACAGTAAACATGCAACAAAAAAAATCTTATTATTTTTGTAACTGTTTCTAAAACTTTTTAAAAATTCAACCAAATTCAACCAAATCTACACAGATGGAAATTACAGTTATTTATTTATTTATTTATTTATTTATTTTTAAAGAGAGTTCAAAGCAACACATGATATCTCATGGACGTAGAAAATAAAAAAATAAAAACAAACAAACCTACTAATAAATACATTTCTACTATTTATTTAGTTTTTAATGCATGCTTTACACCATTTATTGTTTTATTACATTTGTTCTGAAACTGAAGTCAGAGAAACCCAAATTCAATCTCAGGTCCCCCAAAGCCCACTGTATGTCAGCATCTTGACATCTTGAGTTTTGAAAATGTGCTCCTATGTCCTGCTAAGGCTGATTTCGTAGCTTGCACTTAACCCTCGACTCACAAAGGTGTTGCTGTATCATGTCTCTAGCACGACCGGAGCTTTTGATCAGTGTATTAATGCATGTGATGGTTGTTGCAGGTCCCTCTGACCTTTGAAATCTGACTTTAAATGTCTGTATTGTGTGCATTTAACATTGATTCCACCTTAATTTCAATTGCACTCTGCAGGTTTTTGAAGTCTGTTGCTCAATCATGGCTTATCACACTGTGTCATGGAGTGTGAGTGGGCCACACACTGACGAATGGATCAATAAGGAGGTTGCCGGTCCACCTCTTCCCGCACACCGTCCTTGTTCGACCAGGCGGGGTAATGAGTTACTCATGCCACTCTGCACCTTCAAACCCTTACTAACCAATCCCCCACACCCCATGATCCCCTCCTCCACAGTGACCCACCTTGATCTCCTAGCCTTCACCCGAGAGAACAAACTGTTTAGATCCTCGTTCCCTCTCTTGCTTTCTTGCTCTCTGTTTCTTTCACACACTCATTCTGGGCCCACGGTGTCTGATCCTGCCAAAATTGAAGTTCGATTCAAATCAATTTAGGTTTAGTTTTATTGTGCATTACAATAAATATAAAGTTGTAACAATAAATATATTTATTGGGTCATCTGTATCACTTTACAATAATTAACTACATTATTTGACATGTATTAATACTGAAAATATTTATAAAGCATTTATCAACCTTAATATTAATTTCAACATTTACTAATGCATTTTTAAAATCAAAAGTTGTGTCTTTTAATATTTATCTAACTATTATTATCTAGTTAACAATGAACAGTTGTATTTGTATTTGTACTATCAATGATAGCAGAGATTGATAAATACTCTGACAAATGAATTGCTCATTGTTAGTTAATGTTACTTAATGTGTTAACTAATGTTAACCACTGGGGTTAACTTTTCCTGGGTTATCACAGATGACATAAGGTTTTAATTGAGTAAGTCTTATTTTAATTTAGCTTAATTCAAGTCATTATAATTAAATTACATAATATTTATTATAATAGGGTTATCTGCAAATTACGTTTTTAAAGTGATGAGACTCAGCTTGGTCAGTAAATTCAATTGAAAATTATTTGTGAGCAGATTAATAAGGCTACGATTAATTTGTGAAAACAATGACCAAAAACATTTAAATATTTTGTTTACCTGCAAGTCATGTGACCATTAAAGGTACAATTTGTAAGATATTTGCAGTAAAATATCCAAAAACCACTAGGTTAGTGTTATATATTTTGTCCAGCTGATTACTAACAATATCTCTAATGTTTTCAACTACTTGTAAATCACATAGACAGTAAAAGAATGGTAAATAATGAGAAAATTCCCATTCTAAACATAGACAGTAAAATAAATGGACACAGCGACCCCATTGGATTCAACGGAGATAAGTGAAGTCATTTAGAAGCACTCACTTCCTGGGGGTCGAGCGTACTGCACAGACTCAAACTGAGCTTGATGACGTAGATGTCACGTGAGCAACCTGTAAGTCCTCTGATCGCTGTGCCAAGAGAAATCTGAATCACCCACCGAATTTTGCAGAGGAGGCGAGTGTGAACAGGAGCAAATTTTGGTAAGTATTTTGATTATTTATCTCCCTTGACTTCATGCCTCCATGTCCCCCCGATAGCCTCATAGACAGGAGGAGAAGCTGGCAGGCAATCTTTTCCTGTCCGTACGGTAATTTCTCTAATGTGCGACAATCGTTAGCCTATTTTTTTTTTTACAAAAACGTCTTCTACGTGGCCATAACGTAAGATACAAGGTAAAGGAGCCTTTTATACATTTTCGTGTTCTTTAGAAATAATGAATGGACAAATGGAGTCTTTAAACGCCTAGGATGTAAAGTTATTCGCTGTCAAAGTGACGCCAAAATGAATGGGAGTCAATAGAATGCTAACAGCAGTTGGGGGCCGCTAGCCAATGGTGGCGCCAAGGGGTGCTTCAATAAAATATGAAACCCTGCCCCTCTGATTCTAAACAGTGACACGGGGCAGTGCAGTCGCATGTCAGTGATGTTAGTTACCCTTTGTTACTGCCTTTACTGACGTAGAAACCACATGACAACAGTGTCGTGGACAAATGCGGAAGTAGTCTAGCGAACCACTAGCTTGCTTCAAGCAGTTCCTTATTTACTTCTTGCACGTTTTATGGTGGATTGTGTTATTAATTGAAAATATACCGTTTACCGTCTGCCGCTGGTTCTGTTGCTCGTGTTTTACTCGACAGGGGAGTTGTTTTGATTCGTATCTTTACAGAAAACGTATGCTATTATAACGATCAACAAGATTAGTGTTATGGGGCATACACGCCAAACGCGGGGCATCACATCTCTAGACTCGCGGGAGGACGAGTCTGATCCATCGTCTGATCGCATCTTTGCATTGACTTTGTATGTAATCTACTCACACAAATTGTTAAACACACGTTTGCTATGTATGTCCAATTATTGTGTTTGAATGTACACGAATGTATATATTTGTCGAACAAGAGGTAATCATTTTCATATCATCTGACTAAACAGCAATCACTTAATTTGATAATTTTGGACAGAAGACAACAAATCCCATCATTCCACACTCCTTCGTAGTGTCATCAAACCACAAGATTGTTATTGTTTTGGTAGTGCGCCCTCTAGTGGCAGGTCCCACAACCTGTACCTTTAATCAGCACTTGAGGTGAACATCATTATTATATTAAATTATTAAAACTTAAATATTAATTTACTTTCTCGGGAGATGTTAGGTCAAAGGGGTTTGGCTGATAAAAAATTAATAAATAAATAAAGATTTGTGAATCCCTGGTGGAGTATGATGGGTTATCATAGGTGTCTTCAGGTTTTTTAATTAATTAATTTCATTATAATTCATTTCACTTAGAGAAACCTCAAGGGGTAACTCTTTACCAAAGTCTGTATGAATCATATCATTCAGTGTCAGAAACTATAAGATCTGATCCCAGTGATGTCGATGTTGTACCGTGAGAACCGGACTGTAGAGACAAGCCGGGATGAATCTGTGTTGGAGAGGGCGAGGTCTGAAGAGCCGGGTGTGTTCAGGTCGTGTCTGGAGTATGTGACTTTGACAATGCTCTGCTCAGAGCCTCAGGATTGTAAACCACATCCTGGTCAGAGATGAAGCAGGTGGCCAACGCACCAACCTGACGTGCAGGTTATTTCACAGAGAGTATATTAGAACAAAAACGTGGGCTGGTTACTTTCACCACACGATTCAAAAGATGAATGAAATATGAGATTCAATGCTGCCTCATAAAATGAGCAATTATATTCAAATATGAATTATTATATTGTTTTACTATGGTAAACCACGTCAGATGGGGGAGTGAAGTTTATTACACATATCCCAGTCATTCTTTTCTTTCACTGTTGTGTTTATCACTCGTTTCCTTTTGTACACTTGTTTATTAACCAGGAATCTCTATCTGCATGTGATCAAAAGCTTTGGCCCTTTGCCACAGTTTATGACTCCGGGTGTGTCCTGGTTACTTCCGCGTTTGGGTGGTCACAGATGAAGCTTTCTCTCTTTTCTGTGATCCTGGCAGAAAGAAAAAAAAAATCATCCGAAGATAAACAGGCAAAGGTGAAGAGTTTGCCGAAGCTCACACATATATACATGCTTATGCTTGTGTGTGTGTGTGTGTGTGTGTGTGTGTGTGTTTGTGTGTGTATGTGTGTGTGTGTGTGTGTGTGTGTGTGTGTGTGTGTGTGTGTGTGTGTGTGTGTGTGTGTGTGTGTGTGTGTGTGTGTGTGATTTTCACGTTCATTTTACCCGGCCACACATATTCAAGTCTCTATTGTGGATGAATGAGAACATACAAATGACATTTATCAGAAATACAGCGCCAGAGAGCAAATACTGGCCTGTTTTCATTCTCTGTCCACACGATCTGTTTGAAGGAGATTTCCAATGGCAGGGTTAGAGGGGGGCTTATTTGCCAATAAACTGGGTTTTTAAAGTCTCCTTTCATCTGGCAGGAAATTGCATAAGTTTTGTGGGATTATGAGAGGCAGGTTTACAACACAGGTTTCATTTTAGAACAGGTAAAAGCAAATGGGCAGGTGGGAAATGACTAACCTGGGTTTATGATGTGTACAGGTGAGCGAGAGCTGAGAATAGAGGAAAACACTGGCATTGAATTAAAAGAGCGGCGCGTGGGATAAACAGTCATGACATGGTCAAAGGGAATCTAAATATCACTTCAACTGTTCACTTCTTTATGAGAACAACCAATAAATATTCAGTTTGTGTTTACAATGCAGAAAAACAAAGGTAGCTTTTGTGACTTTATGTTTTATAATCTTCAGTTCTTGTAAATCTACCTCAGAGAAGTGTCTGCTTGCATGCTAATGAAGTAACCTGTTGTAATGTACACACACCATTCGCTCTGATACAATGAGATGATTAACTTACCGCAATAACAGAACAACCTTTTAAATCCCTGTGTATTTATAAAGAACCTTTGTGTAAAGTGAATATATATATATATATATATATATATATATATATATATATATATATATATATATATATATATATATATATTAGGGCCTAAATAATTATATTTTATTACATAATTTCAACACAAAATTATTAAAAACAGTCATTATTAATCATAAATACACATGGAATAGGCATGTATGGTATTGTATTATTGTCCCAAATGATTTACCAAAAAGTGGCCCAATTTAGCTGATATCACCCTATGCATGGCGTTTAATATAAAATAATATTTCAATATCTATGTCAATTAAAAAAAAAGATCTTGTTATATTCAGTTCCTGGAAAAATTGCACAAGAATATAAGAACATGGCCATATCCAATTAAAAGAAGGATGTGAGGTCATAACAATGAAGCAATATGTTCTTGAAGTGGACGGATGGCCATTATTATGATCCATTACATGACGCATTTTTCTCTTTTATAATAACGTTAAAAAGGAAACATTCTTGAAACATTCAAGTTACATTCAAAACATTAAGTAAGGCAACGTTACTTTTGAATGTTTTCTAAACAAGTAAGATCGGACAGTTCATGTAATTGGAAGAAAGTTTGTTCCGTGTTAGCTGGAAGCCCGGATGTTAAACTGATCCGTTAATGTCAGTGCAGTTTATTTTTTTAGGGACAGACACCTGACTGCATCCTGGAGCGGGGCAGGTTCCTGAATCCTGGCTCTCTCCTGTAACTGCGCGCGCCGCGGGGCACACACCGTCTGCGCGAGACACGAGCACACTCACACAGACACCTGTTTGTGCATTCAATGAATTACCGGTATGTTGCTTTTGTGCCGGTTATAATGTGACTTCTTCCAATGATATATAGCCTAGGCTAATTTAAACTTTCTGACTTAAGATATTGAGAAAAAAAGAGAATTTGACAATTAGAATTAATTCAGGTCTGAGACTGTCAGTTTAAGCATGATCAAATATTATTAATTTACCTCCGTGAATGAGGTTTCTGTGGTTCCATTTCATAAACACTACATGTGGGCAATAGTTTTGTCTTCCAACTATATGATGGAGTATTACTTCAAGAAATCAAGAGGTAAAATAAATAATTAAACATTTGTTCTCACCTCCTCGCATTATTTTAGCATCATAATCTAAATTAACAGTTTTCAGTCTCAGTATGCAGCGCTGGTATTCAAATAAAATGTAGTCCAATGTCTCCCTCTGCTGGAGAAAAACACACATGACATCATAAATAGACTTTCAGCTGTTGATTGTTAGATGGTCGAGCTTTCAGCAGATGTTTTTTTTTATAATAATAATAATAACAATAATAATAATAATTATTATTGTTATTGTTATTTTTTTTTTTATGGTCCAGAAGTCAAAAGTGTTTCTTTAAGCATAAATTCATTTGATTAATTTACTTAAAACCTTAATTTTGTAAATTAGTAATTTTACTATTTATCTGTTTTTTTGTTTTTGTTTTTTTTTAAGAAATATACATTCGTGTTAATTGACAAAATGTGTTGGAATTATAATAATTATTAGATAATTATAAGTCATTTACGTAAAATAGTTTTCGGTTTACTAGTCATTATGTGTTTAAAAAACGTAAATACAGTAAAATTATTTAAATCAGACAGGGTTGTTTTTATGTAGGGTAACTTGAGATGTTCTAAATAAAATCATGTGTTAGCCAACATACAGAATTAAATAAACAGCATGACCGGAGAGCAGCGGGAAATAACAATTAACCGATTTCATATTGTTAATTGTTATTGTAGAAAACCGTTTTCATTAACATGACCCTGATCAAACTGAAGTGAATTTGTACTGTTTACGTCACTGTCATGGCTTTCACCCATAGGCTACTTAAAATGTGGTCACGTGACTCTTCTAACAGCGCACGCTCTGTTTACGCTGATCTGATCTCACCTCGTTATTGTTAACAGCGCGCGCTTGTCTTCGTCAGTAAACAGAGCTCACTGACAGCTGATTTATCGCTTTGTGTCAGACGGGATGGTTTGCTTTGTGAGCTGTTAGATCACAGGTATGTCCTTGAGTTCCTATAACGCTACTAACATTTCCTTCAACTTTTAAACAGCTGCTTTAACTGAGGTTGTGTGTGCACATTTAGTATTCAACAACTACAAACGTGTTACTGTATGTAACGTTACATTACACTCACGAAAGCAGAAATAGACCACGGCTGTGTGTCAAACACTAGTGAGCTGCCTGACTTCGTGGGGTAACGTTATCATAGGTTCGTCCCACAGAGGATATCTTTGTAAACAGCTCACTTGGGTTAGAGATAGCGTTTATTAGGAAGGTTATTTACAGTATGACAGTATTTGTAATCTTTGAGACGCATTCACAACTCTTAGTTAAAAGGACATTTCACCCAGAAATGTTTTCTTGTCAGTTACTCATCTTCGTGCTGTTTCAAACCTGTTTGACTTGATTTCTTTGTAGGGCAAATTATCATTTTCAGGTTGCACAATACTATTTTTTATATGAAAAAGTGCACATGATTAGACTCATGTGAGGAGGACTCATTTTACAGAAGTTATGTCATGGGCTTAAGCAGAAGAGTTTCTGAAAGAATGAAACATATGGCCTTCTGTATTTTTGATTTCTTTTTCATTTAGCAGATGCTTCTATCAACAGCAACTTGCACACAATTAAAAGTGTCAGACAGTGCTTCTTCTCTCATTTTAACCCGGTAAAGCCTGAGATGTGAAATAATAATGTAAACAACTTATTGAACTATTTGTCAAAATATATTAGTGTAATATATAGTTTATTACTATGCAGCTGGGATTTTATGTCTCATTCAGTGTGATATAGTCAAGATATGGAGCTCAGTTTGGTGCAGTTTTTATTAATATGGCCAAGAAGTAAGATGCAATTCTGATTGCATTTAATATAAATCATTGAGATCTTTATAACAGAACTTCAAACTACTTACATAAAATATACATATCAGTTGTCACTCTTTAACACCCAATAATATGTCTTGAGGTGATTTTTAATTGTTTAGTTTTATGAGCAAATGATCTGTAGTTTTTATTGTGGAGGAAAAACATAATGCAATGCATTGATGATTGAGAGATGGACAAATAATCATTCCTCAAAAACCTAATGTATCTTTTTTTATATTTTAAAAGATGATTTAAAAAATAGTTTTTTCAGCAAAGTTTTGATCATGCTGGTAATTTAAAGGCCTTTGAAATGTACAGGCTTTATGAGGTTAACCATTATAATATGAAAATTGATTAGACGTAATTAAGTCATTCACACATTGAGTTGTACACTAGGAGTGTGTTAAATAAAATGAGGTTCAATCGCTAGATCACGTCACTATCAGGAAGCTCAGTCTCATGACTCTCATAAGCTGCACAGCATCTACATTTCTTCAGTTTCCCCGCGTCTTCAAAAACACTTCCACTTTTAAATCAGATGATATTCCACAGCTCCGGCTGCGTGTTGAACATTTGCCGAGCTCATCAAGACTCATGTGTCAGTCTCCTGACTGTTCAGTCTATAACCACTAACGCTGACGTCTGGCTCTTTCGGTATAATGAGCTGGCAAAAAGCCTGTTTCTATAAAAGTGCTGGACACGGGAGACAGAACAAAGAATGGCGCAAGCGCTCACCGTCCAGTCTACATGCTTACATGAACACTGATTCCCCAGAGACAGACTGACTCGCATTTCATTTTTTGCAGGTTTTTTATTTCCTCCTAATGCACTGGTGAGCCTCGACACAATGAAGTCAAATATACCGTACGAAAAGGTAGGTTATACACGATTACTGATTTCTTCATTTAAATGATTTAGAACTGATTGTGATTTCTTATATACTCCTTAAGTTCACTTATTGTTTAAGAGTTATCTGTTGGTTTTAAATTATGAATTTATGTGCAAACTTAAATTGCTGTGTTTGATTAAATACAATTCTGTTTGTTTTCAATGTCTTGATCAAGATGGATGATGTGGAGCTAAGCAGAGGAGAAACACATCTTGGCTCACAAAAGGTAGTGAATCAATCTATCCTGATCGTGGCTGTGAACTAGGGGTCCATGAAATATCGTTTCAGCGTCAATGTGCACATCGGTGATAGTCACTTCAAAGGATTTAGATGTTTAGTGATCATTAATCTGTATGGACCAGGTACCAGGGAACCAAACGCAGGTGATTCTTGGATTAATTGCAAAGGTTAATCATCATACAATTGAAGGTTCATCATTTGCTCGTGTTTTAGGTCTTTTTGGTTTAAACGTTAAAGTGATTTTAAACCATTCGAGCTTAAGAAGTAGATGCACATGAACACTGAATTCCATTCACTTTTTTCAGTTTGAGCCCGAAATGACACTTATGCTCAAAATTATGTCAAAATGCATGGCCCTAGTACTGAGCCTTGAGGTACTCCATACTGCACTTGTGATCGATATGATACCTCTCCATTCACTGCTACGAATTGATGGTGGTCATATAAATATGATTTTAACCATGCTAATGCACTTCCACTGATGCCAACAAAGTGTTCTAGTCTATGCAAAGGAATGTTGTGGTCAATTGTGTCGAACGCAGCACTAAGATCCAATAGCACTAATAGAGAGATACAACCACGATCAGATGATAAAAGCACATCATTTGTAACTCTAAGGAGAGCTTTCTCAGTACTATGATACAGTCTAAATCCTGACTGGAAATCCTCACAGATACTTGTGAGGATACTACATTTACATTTACACTACCTTTTCTAGTATCTTGGACAGGAAAGGGACATTCGAGATCAGTCTATAATTAACTAGTTCTTTGCGGTCAAGTTGTGGTTTTTTGATGAGAGGCTTAATAACAGCCAGTTTGAAGGTTTTGGGGACATATCCTAATGACAATGAGGAATTAATAATAGTCAGAGGAGGATCTATGACTTCTGGAAACACCTCTTTTAGGAGCTTAGATGGAATAGGGTCTAACATACATGTTGTTGGTTTAGATGATTTAACAAGTTTATACAATTCTTCCTCTCCTATAGTAGAGAATGAGTGGAACTGTTCCTCAGGGGGTCTATAGTGCACTGTCTGATGTGACACTGTAGCTGACGGCTGAATGGTTGCAATTTTATCTCTAATAGTATCGATTTTAGAAGTAAAGTAGTTCATAAAGTCATTACTGCTGTGATGTTGGGCAATGTTAACACTTGTTAATGCTTTATTTTTCATTAATTTAGCCACTGTATTGAATAAATACCTGAGGTTATGTTTTCTTCTAAAAGAGAAGAAAAGTAATCAGATCTAGCAGTTTTTAATGCTTTTTTTCTGTAGGATAGGTTACTTTCCCTCCAAGCAATATGAAATACCTCTAGTTTTGTTTTCCTTTTTTTCCTTTGTTTTCCTAGTTTTGCTGCTCTCTTTAGGGTGCGAGTATGCTCATTATACCATGGTATCAAACTGTTTTCCTTAACCTTCCTTAAGCGTAAAGGAGCAACTGTATTTAAAGTGCAAAAAAAAAGAGAGAGAGTCCATAGTTTCTGTTAAATCATTAAGTTGTTCTGAGGTTTTGGATATGCTAAGGAATTTGGATACATCAGGAAGATAACTTAAAAAGGAGTCTTTTGTGGTAGAAGTAATGGTTCTACAATACTTGTAACAAGAAGTAGAATTTACAGTTTAAGCTATATAAAGTTTGCACAAAATAAATAATGAACGATAAATTTCTAAAATTCTAAATAAATTAATATATTACCAGCCAATGTGTGACTCTTTTCAAACATCTGTTTAATATCAGCTGATGCATGTCCAATATCAATATTGGTAAATCAAAAATTAATTTTTAATATCAGCCAGTCAAAATTTATAACTACTGTTAGTTACATTGTACCTCAATTTGTTAAAATAATTTTACATGTTCAATTATTTTATGAGAATTGTGGAGAACTGTACCTTATTCGTTATCTCTCTATCATTGCCCAGAGGTTTTTAGCGTATCCATCTTTGTGTTTAGTATTACAGGTGCCTGATCATCCTCACCTGTTTAACCACAATACTGCTGATCCTCCTGTCACTCCAAGCCCTGCTTCTTCCCATGGCAACATCCTCATCCTCAAAATCATCTGGGCAGAAGGAGCATCTTCTAATCAGAGAAACCTGTAATGATCCCTGCAGGTAGACTCCCACCCATGGGACTTTATTTGGCTCACTTCTCATTCTGTCACACACTTCTTTGTGTGTTTCTGTGGTCCACTGGTAAATGAGGTTAACCACAGCACACAGTTTCACAGCTGTACTTTCAATGAAGTCTGCATTTATGGCTCTGTTGCCCATGTGTGTCGTTAACAGGATTGTTTTAGTGGAGAGTATTCCTGAGGGACTGGTGTTTAACTCCTCAACCACTCATCAGTCTGTATATGAAGCCTGGCTCAACCTTATATCTAGTGCTCAAAGCAGTCTGGACATTGCCTCCTTCTACTGGAGTCTCACCAATGATGACACGCACACACACGAGGCCACAGCCAATCAGGTTTGGACGTGACGTTTACTGAATTAATAATAAGTGAACTGTGATCTGATCATGTGATCTGTTCATTGTAGGGTGAGCAGATTCTGGAGGAGCTAGGGCAGCTCTCGGGAAGAGTCTCTGTCCGAATTGCAGTTGATAAACCATCAGAGAAAAAACCTATGAATGACATTAAGTTCCTGACTGATTCTGGTAAGTCAACTTGACTTTGACATATTTAACAGCCATGCAAAAGTAAAAGCGTATATCAGCACAGATGTAAACGTTATATTAAATGACGCCTTGCTTCCTGCAGGAGCTGATGTGCGGATGGTGAACATGCGAGAGCTGACGACAGGTGTGCTGCACACGAAGTTCTGGATCGTGGATAAGAAGCACATCTACATAGGAAGCGCCAATATGGACTGGAGGTCACTAACACAGGTCAGCCATATTTCTTTTGTCATTTTTACACAAGGATTGCTAACTTGAATTGCCACATGGTTTGATATCAGTATTTTGGATTTTTTGCTTCCTCACCTACATGCCTCATATAGTAGAAATACTTATGGTAACATTCAAAGGTATATTTTATGTAAAGAAAACTTACAAATCAGCAAAAAATGCTTTAAATTGATTAAAGGAGTCTGTAAAGATTCAAAGAGTTCAAATAAATGCTGTTCGTTCGAACTTTCTGTTCATCAGAAATCCTGAAAATATGTATCACGATTTTCATACAAATAATAAGCAGCTCAAGTGTTTGTGATTATAAATCAGAAATGTTTCTTGAGCCGCAAATCAGCATATTAGAATGATTTCTGAAGGATCATGTGACACTGAAGACTGGAGAAATTATGATGAAAATACAGCTTTGATCACAGAAATAAATTACATTTTAAAATATATTCCAGCAGAAAATGGTTATTTAAAATTGTAATAATATTTCACAATATTACTGTTTTTATTGTATTTTTTTTAATACAATAAATGCATCTTTAGTGAGCACAAAAAAAAACATTTAAATCTTACTGACCCCAAACCTCTGAATGGTAATGAATATAAACATTTTAATACAGGAAGAGATGTGCTGCTAATACTTTTCTAATTACGTTCATTCACCCAGAAATAGCACTGATACTCCATATATTTCACATCTCCATTGGACCGTGTATGTTTTATTTGTCTGATGCGTTGATTCTGCTCAGGTGAAGGAGTTGGGTGCGGTTGTGTATGACTGCAGCTGTCTTGCTGAGGATCTTGGGAAGATCTTCGAGGCTTATTGGTACCTGAGTCAGACCACGACCGTCCCTGCACACTGGCCCCAAGAATACTCCACCCTGTACAACAAGGACACGCCCATGCAGCTGTCACTCAATGGGACCGATGCCAGCGTCTATCTATCTGTAAGAGAGATCCAGCACACTGGAGAAACTGAGCTTTGTCTGTGGTTGAGCAGAGACACAGCTAATGCACTGAATGTGGCGATGTGTTCCAGTGGAATTTTTTTGTGGCTTTTGTTGTTCCTTGTTCTGGTAGTGGTTGCTGAGCTGATTGCAGTTTTGTGTGGCATTATTGAGGAATAATGCCACACATCGCTCTCTCTCTCTCTCTCTCTGTCTCTCTCACAGAGCTCTCCTCCTTCACTGTGTGCCGAGGGCCGGACTCCAGACCTGCAGTCTATCCTCAGCGTGATTGCTGATGCCCAGCAGTTCGTCTACATCGCTGTGATGAACTATCTCCCCACTATGGAGTACTCCAGACACAAAAGGTCTGTGGTATATTCCCTACCTCCTCCTTCATGCACATGTTTCATAACCAAGCAGCCTAAAGCCATCTGTCTTCATTATGAAATCTGCTTATATGGCTTTTCAACCATTTATTTTAGCTGGCATATCATGTGGAACCTCAAAAGTTCCTCCCCAGTCCAAAAAAGTTTTCTTCCTTTTTATTTTATTTTTATTTTATTGATATACTATTATATATGGAAGCCCATTTCAGCCACTGAATAAAAAATGTAAAAAGGCTATTGCGAGTTTTTATCTCACAGTTCTGACTTTTTTTCACAGAGTTGTGAGATGAGATAACTCGCAATTCTGGAGTTTATTTCTCGCAATTCTTTATTCATAACACACAATTGCGAGTAAAAGTTAAAAACTCCTAGTTCTGACTTTATTTCTCAGAATTGCATGTTTACAACTCGCAGTTGTGGGTTATAAACTCATAATTCTGAAAAAAAGTCTCAACTGCAAATTTTAACTCAATTAAAACATTTTAACTGACAATTGATCATCATACAATTGAAGGTTCATCATTTGCTCGTGTTTTAGGTCTTGTTGGTTTAAACATTAAAGTGATTTTAAACCATTCGAGCTTAAGAAGTAGATGCACATGAACACTGAATTCCATTCACTTTATCTGTTTGTGCCTGAAATGACTCTTATGCGCAAAATTATGTCAAAATACATGGCTCTAGTACTGAGCCTTGGGGTACTCCATACTGCACTTGTGATAGATAAAATTTAATGATACATTTTTTTAATTGTCAGAATTGTGAGATAAAAAGTTTTTTTTTTTCATTCAGTTGTGGAAATGGGCTTCCATAATTATAGTTAATATTCGTTAATACTGTTAATATTTAGAATTTGATTTCATTTTAATATTTTCTGTTTTCATTTAGTTTTCATGTAGTTCATTTATTTTTTGAAGTTATCTCTCAGAGTACAAGTGAAGCAATAAAAGACCATAGAGTTCATTTAGAAGTTAACAGGAGCAAAATTGTCTCAGTCTGCATGGAGTTGCACATTTTTAACCTTCAAAAGATATCTCTGTAATGCCCATCATGTTTAACCCTTCATCTCCCTGATCTCTGCAGCTACTGGGTGGATATCGACACCCAGCTGCGGCGCGCGGCTTATGAGCGTGATGTTCGTGTGCGTCTGCTGATCAGTTGTTGGGAAAATACCAACCCCATCATGTTCCCTTTCCTCCGCTCGCTGGCTTCCTTACAGTACAAGAGCAAGCTGGACATTCAAGTGGTGAGTGCCAACACATTTGTGTTATATCTGTGAATCCCTTGTGTTGCACAGTTTGGGGTTGGCAGAGATTTTTCATGTTTGAAAGAACACATAGCAAAGCTGCATTTATTTGCTCAAAAAGCCATTTTCTATTTGAATATATATTAAAATTATTTTTTTTCAAAGCATCATTCCTCCAGTTTTCAGTGTCACATGATCCTTCAGAAATCATTCTGATATGATGATCTGCTGATGGAGAAACATTATCAGTGTTGAAAACTGAGGACTTTTTGAATAGACAGCAGTAGAATTAGAATATAATTTTATAAGAATTAGATTAGGCAATGTGGAAATCCTGTCATTTTGATCAATTAAATTTGCCCTTTCCAAATAATGCATTCATTTATATGAAAAAATGTCTGATATAAATGAATACAAATAATTTTTTCCCCTCACAGAGAATTTTTACTGTGCCTTCCGACGCTCGACAGAAACACATTCCCTTTGCCAGAGTCAACCATAACAAGTACATGGTCACAGATAAGGTTGCTTATATAGGTACGGCTCACTGCTTAAACATCCAAACCCTTTAGAGTTTGTCTTCTAAAAACTTGGTCTTGTTATCTTATTCCCTGCCTCCATTTTTCCAGGCACGTCTAATTGGTCAGGGGACTACTTTGTGAACACAGCTGGATCTGCGTTAGTGGTGAACCAGACTTCAGCTCAGTCCACAAGCCCCACAGTCCAGGAGCAGCTGCAGGCAGTGTTTGAGAGAGACTGGGACTCTTCATACAGCACTGACATCAACCACAAGACCAACCGCAAAGACCTCTGCTAGACCAGGCTTCACACTGCAGGGGGCGCTGGAGAGTGCAAACCACTGGCATTTTCTGGAGGATAGTTTTTAGGGCATTTACAGTCCTGCTCTATTTCTGGGTTGCACTTCATTTAACAAAAAAATAATTATATTATAATGATGTCACTCTCACCTCTGACCAGTTGCATATATTTTGCACAAAATGGCAATGCAATGATATACCTCTTAACAGAAACACTTCAACATAGTTTCTCAGGAAGAAATCGTATTAGCATTGATTCAGTGTATTGTATTGTTGCTTTCTCTTTCTAAAGTGATTTCAGTTGCTGCATTTATAAATCAGATCTGACTCGAAGAAACAGGGTTGATGATTTAATAACCAGTCTGTTGTCATGAACGTCTGAACGCATCTGTTGTCAGGTCACCACTACTTGACTGTTTTCATTCACTCACTCCACACATGAGTTTTTACTTCAGGACGTGGTTTATGATGTCTAAAAATCTGGAGTCATTACCAGACATCATCAGAAAGGGGAACAGTGATGTGTGAGTCAGTTTAAAGCTTTTATAACCTTTTTGTTTTTGAAAATATGCACATTTTATTGGGTGTGAATCTTAAAATATTTAAGGGAGGTTTTTCTTTTTTCTTTTTTTTTTTTCAAATTTAGTGGAGTTTACATTTAGCCTCTCTTTCATTGAGAGTTGTGTGTTTTATGAAAGTGTAAAATGTTGCAATTAAACACTTGATATAATGAAACTGTTTCTTGTCATTTCTATGTCGTTTTACATTGTTTTATCATTTGATTCGTATTGCAACATTCTTGTAGTAGCATAAAATTTGTATGCGATTCTGAAAATAATTCTGGATGCTCCTGGATTTCCTTCAAACTGCGTTTATGAAGGCTATTTCAGGTCATTTCAGATGGTTTAGGACAAGAAATGAAATCATAAGCACACACCCGTTCAACACCCAGTCGCTCAATTGAATATCTGGCCATTAGAAACTTGTTGATTTTCACTCAAAAATTGGTTTTCACTAAACTAAGTACAGCATGTATACTTCATTTTGCATATTTGTTACAAATGTTAAAAAAACATATAGTTGACACCAAAAGGGCAAGTATGTACACCACAAATCTGACACCTGCAGACCTGTTAGAAATAGCTTTAACAGCTTTAGATCCATGAATGATTTTTAGTACTTGATCATTTGTACAATGCAGTTAAAAAGCATACAGAAAAAAAACACTTTTCTCTTTTTTTCTTTTATGTTTTTCATAACATTTTATTGCACCGTAATTCTTTTCAGAGTAGGCTACCTTTGAGAAAAAGTGAGCTTCGTTGTATTGAATATGCACTTTTAGTACACTTAAAATCATGTGTTTTAAAATACTTGCAGACAAAATTTATGAAATAAAAGGCAACCAAAGTTTACTTCGAGTATGCTTTATATACTTAGTGCACTTTTTAAAGTTTAAACCATTATGTTTTAATAATCTTAGTATATAATATACTATAATGATTGTAGTGTGCTATGCAATATTTCTTTGTATATTTAAAATGAAGGAAATTGCAGTTTTATAATTACAAATGTGTAATTACAAATACATTTTGAAAATATGATCAGTGGAACCTTAACCAGTATTTTCAGAATCTCAAGAAAGTATGCTACAAATTATAAAGGAAATATAAGTAATTATTAAACTACATGCAAAGATGTACTGAAGTCCTTCTTATGAGGATTCAAAAGACTCTTTTGATGTCAACTTAATATCAGTTTAATCGATAATACAATTTTAATAACATGCAATTAAGCGTCCGTTACATTCAGTTCACACTTAAATATATTATTTTATATTAACTATCATGTCCTTAATAAATATGCTTTATATATATATATATATATATATATATATATATATATATATATATATATATATATATATATATATATATTTTTTTTTTAAAGTGTAATTCTTTTTCACTATCACCATATTTACCTAGATGTAATCATCTGAACTCAGCGTCTGTTGGCCATCCTTATAAACTGAGAGAGGGTGATGCTACAACCCACATCGTATCATTTCAGACGAGTTTTAAATGGTTGAAACTGTCAGTATTAAGGCTACAGAATAAATAATTCTATGACAGTAACTGGAGCGAGCCGTGTATTTAGCTGTGGAGCCGCTGTACGTGGTCAGTCAGGGTGTGTCTGTGAGCTGAGGGTCACTGCAAGCATGTCCTGTGTTTATACACAAGAGGAGCAGCATGTTACCCTCCTCTGTAAATTGGTCGTAATGTAACAATTACAGCTATGACTTCATTGAGACTTTTGGACCTCCACGAGCTCTTAGAGATCACAGGATTGAGTATTTTTCCCATAATTTCAGTCAAAACAGAAGATGTGTGTGGGGTTCATCAGCTTCTGTGCTGCGTCTACTGTCCACCTCATTAAAGCAACAAGTCACTATTAGTATTATGAGATTATTTCTGGAATAAATTCCCACTCCAAGATCCAGACCATTGTGAATCCGTATATTTGGACATACACAACCAGTTAATTCTGGAAGAATGAGATTTCCTTTAAATTTCTTTGAAAGATGTTTATTATGCTCAGCAAGGCTGCATTCATTTGGTCAAAATACCACAAAAACTGTATATTTTGTAAAAATTATTTATATTTTTTCTATGTAAATATATTGTAAAATGTAATTTATTATCATAATTATTGTAGAAATGTTTGGGGTAAGTTAAATACACATATTTTATCCAGTAATAAGGATACATTAAATTGATCAAAGTGACAGTAAAGACATATATAAGACTTCTATTTAAAACAACAATTCTTTTAAACTTTCATCAATAATCCATTGAAAATTGTATCATGGTTTCCAATGAAATATTAAGCAGCAAAATGTTGACAAAAACATTGATAATAAAAAATGAAAACTGTAAAAACATTAAGCAAAACTCTTTTCACCATTGTTATTAATAAAAACCATTATTAATAATTGATAATCATTCATAACTGAGCACTACATCAATATATTATGGACATATTATGTATTTGAGAGTCAATGTGATATATAATGCCCTGCAGTATTTTAAACTGATTTAATAGGTACATGTGCTTTATGCTAATATTAAATTACATTACACAACTAGCGGACACATTATTTGTTTAGTGATTTACAGGACATTTAACAATTCCTTTCATTCCTGTAATAAAATACCCAGAGTTAAGTGCTCAAGGGCTTGTCGTTGCTTTCTGTGTGTGTGACTGTGAAATCTCTTGTACTTTAATTACCATCCGGACATCAGTCATCAATCTCGACAGCCTGTGTGTGTGTGTGTGTGTGTGTTCTGGAGACAGTGGGTGTGTGTGCGACCCATGGGAAGATGGGTGGAGGTGTGATGTGGTCATAAGATACTAATCTAAATTGGTGGTCTAAATGACGTGTATACTTTTGATAAATGATATACACTACCGGCCTAAAGTTTGGAACATTTATGATTCGTTTTAAAATATTTTTGAAGGAAGTCTCTCGTCAATTCTGCATTCATTTGACTAAAAATATACAGAAATATTATTACAATATCTAATAACTTTTTTTTTATTAGAAAACTTTCAAAATTTAATTTCCTGCGATGCAATATTAAAATAAATAAATCAGGATATCAGAATGATTTCTGAAGCATTGGGTGACACTAAAGACTGGAGTAATGATGCTCAAAACTCAGCTTTGATTGGAGAAATAAATTACATTTTATAATACATTAAAATAGAAAACAGTTATTTTCATTTGTAATAATATTTCACAATATTACCGTATCTTTGATCAAATAAATGCATCCTTGAGAAGCACTTTTGACCTGTAGCGTATTACTTCATTGTTTATTTATCTATTATTCACAACTAATCAGTTACATTTCTGTCTGATTTCATGAAGAACAGTTAAACAGCATACTTTCTTGTGGAAATGGATTGTATTTGTATGGTCTGCACAGCAAATTAAGTACAGATAAAGTATATTTAGGCTTTGAGTTCAACAGTAGACTGATAAAGTTGGTATTAATTAAGATTATGTATTAATGTTTTAATGAGGCCATTACTCAGGTTTAGTTATTGTACGAGGTAGTCATGCTTTTTTATTCACTGAGCATGAATTATAAATATGTTTACTAACACCATATCTCAAATGAAATAGCATGCCTGGAGCCTGTGGTTCTAATGCGTTAAAATTAAGATTATTCAAGCTTCTTCATCTAGAAAATGGATTAAGTGTGAGGCTGTTGGTTTATAATCTGCCACATGCATTTTTGGACTGTCACAAAACTGCTTAAGTTCGCCTTGGATGAAGAAACCCATTACCTCATTAAAAAAATTATTTGTCATTATTGTCATTATTAGGCAGTAAGTTACAAGAAGCCATGCTTTACATAGTGAAAAAAAGAATGTGCACTTATAGTGTATTCAAACCTTAAAAGAATGTATTTTTTTATTGTACATGCAGAGCATTTGAACTTTTAATTAAATTAAATTATCTTGAGTGCCTTATGTGAAGGCTTTTTATTACTTACTGTTTCTTAACACACATAAGGACACTTAATTTTTTTTTTTTGTCAATGTCAAACAGATTTACTATAAAGTGCTTTAAAGAAGTAAGCTTATTTTGATGTAATGACTAACATACTAAAGCACATGGAAGGAACTAGATTATAATTCTAACTGTATATCACTTGATATAAATGTAATAAATTGCAATATAAAGATGTACTTAAGTCTTAAGTGGGTCAAAGAAAATTAAACTGCCTTTAATAAATGGTTAGGAAGGTTACTTAAAAAAAACATTCTCTTTTTTTTACTATTTTGTATTTTGTAACGTATTTTGCAAGATTACTCAAGTTTAGTAACTTAATCTAAATACTTTGGAATACTTAAAAGGTAAGGGGCATATTCATTTTGATATCATGTTTTAATGTTAACTCTACATAAAAAATGGGTGCATTTAAAACAATTATCATTTCTAAAGCTATAATTATAATGTTTTAAATATAACATTTTGTACATTGACATTTGAAATAATCGGGGGGGGGGGGCATGTTTATAAACGTATTTAATTACAGGTGCATCTCAGTAAATTAGAATGTCATGGAAAAGTTCATTTATTTCAGTAATTCAACTCAAACTGTGAAACTTTTATTAAAGGTCCCCTTTTTCGTGATCCCATGTTTTAAACTTTAGTTAGTGTGTAATGTTGTTGTTAGAGTATAAATAATATCTGTAAAATTCTAAAGCTCAAAGTTCAATGTCAAGCGAGATATTTTATTTAACAGAATTTGCCTACATCAAACGACCCGTTTGGACTACAGCCCTCTAGTTCCTGCAGTAATGACGTCATTAAAACAGTTTTTTGACTAACCTCCGCCCACATGAATACACAAAAAAGGGGCGTGTTCTTGTTGCGCTCCAACGGAGAAGAAGGAAGAGTTGCGTTTGTAGAGTGTGTTTGTCGTCATGTCGTCAAAACGCTGTTATTTTCATCTCGGAGTCTTATCACCTTTGTTTGGCCTTCACAGGGTCGCTGTACTTAGAGATCAATGGTTACAATTTATGTTTAACTCGGTTCCCGAAAATTATAATCCATATGTAAAACTATGTGCAGCACGAAAAACACGGAAAATCATGACCTTTAAATAAATTCAATGCACACAGACTAAAGTAATTTAAGTCTTTGGTTATTTTAATTGTGATGATTTTGTCTCACATTTAACAAAAACCCACCATTTCCAATACTTCATAAGACAAATAAAAAAAAAAATTAGGGAATTGTTGGCCTTCTGGAAAGTATGTTCATTTAGTGTACATGTACTCAATACTTGGTAGGGGCTCCTTTTGCTGTAATTACTCAATTTATTGTGATTGTAATTACCTCAATTCAGTGTGGCATGAAGGTGATTAGTTTGTGGCACTGCTGAGGTGGTGTGGAAGCCCAGGTTTCTTTGACAGTGGCCTTCAGCTCATATGCATTGTTTGGTCTCTTGTTTCTCACCTTCCTCTTGACAGTAGCCCATAGATTCTCTCTGGGGTTCAGGTCTGGTGAGTTTGCTGGCCACTCCAGCACACCAACACCATGCCCATTTAACCAACTTTTGGTGCTTTTGGCAGTGTGGGCAGGTGTCAAATCCTGCTGGAAAATTAAATCGGCATCTTCAAAAAGCTGGTCAGCAGAAGGAACCATGAAGTGCTCCAAAATTTCTTGCTAAACGGGTGCCTCAGTCCATTTCTTGTGAAGTTCACTCAAATTCTTGAATCGATTTTGCTTGACAATCCTCATAAGGCTGTGGTTCCCTCGGTTGGTTGTGCATCTTTTTCTTCCACACTTTTTCCTTCCACTCAACTTTCTGTTAACATGCTTGGATACAGCACTCTGTGAACAGCCAGCTTCTTTGGCAATGAATGTTTTTTGTCTTATCCTCCTTGTGAAGGGTCTCAATGATTGTCTTCTGGACAACTGTCAGATCAGCAGTCTTCCCCATGATAGTGTAGTGAACCAAACTGAGAGACCATTTTGAAGGCTCAGGAACCTTTTGCAGGTGTTTTGAGTTGATTAGATGATTGGCATGTCACCATATTCTAATTTATTGAGATCGTGAATTGGTGGGTTTTGTTAAATGTGAGCTAAAATCATCACAATTAAAAGAACCAAAGACTTATACTACTTCGGTCTGTGTGCACTCAATTTATTTAAAACACAAGTTTAACAATTTGAGTTGAATTACTAATATAAATTAATTTTTCTATGACATTCTAATTTATTGAGATGCACCTTTATGTTTAAATATGAAACTAAATTTCCAGTAGGTCGAGGCAAATCACTGAGTTAATGAATGTGACATTGAATAATCTGATTCGTCCAAAAGGACTGATTCATTAAGGAATCAAGCAAGTGATTTTATTCATGTAAATGAATCATTCCTTCTGCCGATTGGTTCTAAACACAGAACCTACATCTTTTTTACAAGTTATATAAACATAAATAAACAACACATAATCCAAGATATCCCTCTGAACACACAGAGGGAATTCACAGCCCATCTTTCGTGAATGTAGGCCCTTGCTTCTTCGATCTGAGAATCAGTGGCAGTGAAGGAATAGCAGGTGTGCTGGCAGCGAGCGGCCCGTGCTTATCCAGGCCTGTTTGTGACTGTGAGTGAGGGAATGTGTTTTTCTTTTAATTATATTGTGGGAGCTGTTGAGCTCTGTCTGACAGAAGCCCTGATAGCTGTTTCTCACTAAGCCCGATAACAAGGCCCTACTGGGCCGGGACTAAATGCACAGCACTGATGAACAAAGGACAGGAGCTTTAGTCAGGGGTCCGCAAACTGCTGACTCTCAGCACCAGCTAATGCAGTCCATCCATCTCTTTTTTTCTCCACTGCATTCTCGTTGACTTTTGAAACCAGCATGCTCCCCAACAAAGAACCCAAATTCACACTCTCTGTGTCTACTTCCGACCGACTCCCTCCTGTATCGGTTTGCCTCTCTTCCCGACTCAGTGACCGTCTCTGCTTCATGCTCGCTGGAAGTGATCTGCTCACAGCACACGGCCCGAGTCTGACCCGTATCAGTGGAGCGTGGGATGCGTGTTCGGTGTGGGTGACCGTGTATCTTGTATTCTGCCATGTGTGAGTGTCTGCGAGGAATCTTCCGTGTCAACTGGAGGCCCTCTTCAGACGCAGGTGGGATTGCTGACATAACACCCCTCATGAAAAAGAAGTGTGCTTAACTGTATTGAATGTGAAACTGCAGACTGCAAGTGCAAATAAAAGACTGCTCAAGAGCACTTAAAGAAAGACACTTAAGTACACTTACTATTAAGTACATTTTAAATCATTATATTTGAATAATCTTTTGTTGTGTTTATAAGTGTACACTTATTTCAGTGTGTTGACTAATATAAAATGTAAAATACTTGATTATAATTTAATCATAGTGTGTTATTCGATATATTAAAAGTTAATATATTTTAAATGTACTAGTATAAGTCACTATCATTGCAAATGTTTTATATATGCCTATATATATTAAATGCATGACATACAAATTTCAAGAGAAATTACATTAAATTATATTTTAGTTTAATACTATGAACACTTGTCAGTACATTTGGTAGTATGCTTAACCATATTTCAAAAACTAATTATGAAATTACATATAAAGTTGTACTTAAGTCATACTTAAAAAAAAGAGTCAAAAAGCACTCTTGTGTGTATATTAACTAATTGCAGTTAATATACATTTAAAATATACACTTATATTAGAAGTATAATTGTAAATAACATTGAATAAAGTGTCAAAAACATTGCATTCATTTCACAATTAAGCGTTTTCTTACATTGTCCTTTACATTACATTTACATTGCACATTGTCCAAACTTATTTTATAGACTGGAAGTGGAAAACTGTGGTTACATAAGTTTCATGTCTCTTATAAGCTCACTTTAATGGATCCATTGTTATATACTGTTAGATCTGGATCAGAAGTTGCTTTGTTGGCATTTTCAGAATTCTTAAATCAAACCACTTCCTCTTTCTGTCTCATTAGAACACATTTTCATTGAACATGCAAGTAAATGTCTGGAAACATTAAATTCAGTTCACAGTTAGGTACATTATCCGCATAATAAGTGCTCTTTTTAAAAGTGTGCTAAAGTGCATTTCTTTTACAAGGGTGGTCAAGCTTGTCAAATTTCAGCTCTGGTTCAAACAACACACCTAAGTTCCTAATTTTGTCATGCCAATAATCGGACCATGAACACCAGTATGTGGACATATCTAAACATCCTTTGGCAGGTCCAAAAAACATAATCTCAGTTTTATTCTGGTTTAACTTAGACATATTTCGAGTCATCCAGCTCTTAACCTCCTCCAGACAAGCAAATAGTATTTTAGAACCATTGTTCTCTCCCAGTCTTATAGGTAAATAGATCTGTATATCATCCAAATACAAATGGTAAGACATGCCATATTAAAAAAAAATGAGCCCAGTGGCAACATATACAAGGAAAATACGATAGGGTCAATAACAGAACCCTGGGGGACCCCGCAAGTAACAGGCACTGCCATTGAAACAAAGTAACCATACTTTACAGAGAATGATCTATTTGACAGATAAGACTTGAACTACTCTAAAACAGAATTCCAGTTAAATGGGATAACCATTTTATAAGAATCAAAAATTTGTCAAAAGCTGCACTTAAGTACAATAAAATCAGAGCTGCTGTGAAATGTTGTTTATGTTGTTGAAAATGACATAATCTAATAATCTAATAAATAACACAAACGTCAAAATTTGAAGTTAATACGAAGTTAATACTGATTTTTGTGTTGCTTTCCTGCTGAAAATTGTCACTTCTTGGTGGAAAAATTAATTAAGTATCTGGCTTTTAAAGTTAAGTTGATAGTAAAAAGAAAAAAGATACTGAGGACAGCTAATAACTAATAATAATCTATTATTTTCAACTGCCTTTTTTCAAGTTAGAAATGGCAACAACTGCCCAAAGCAGAGCTTTGGAATGTGTTTGGAATGTGAAACTGTGATGAAGTACCAATTAATAATCCAAATTAATCTGCTCTGTAGTTTGTTAGCTATAAATAATTTTAAAAGAAACGTGTAGTTGTAAAAGGAAGTGCTTTGAGATGGTTGATTTTTTTTTCTTTCAAATATTTATAACAGCTTGTACGAGAAAGAAAGGATGTATGTCAGGTCTATGTTAGCTTGTTTTTTAACACAGGATTTCATGAATCAATGTTGGAAACCTAAGAAGGGAAACCCTCTCTTTTGCTTTGTCATGTGATCACTTTGCCTGTCTGTTAGTCCATAAGTGTCACATTACATCTACACCCTGCTGCCTGCTGCCTGCTCTAGATTCTTGGCTGTCTATTCAGCTGATAAGTGCATTCACTAAGAAACTGGATGAATGCCTATCCTGCCCATAATGCTGCTTATCCTACTTGTATGTATTGAACCGATACAACAATGTGAACACCCTCGCTGCCGGGTGCCCGGCTAGAGGCTTTAAGTGCTATTTTGACCTTGTCAATCCACCTGCGTGTCACGTTGTGGGGATAGTGAATTTTGGCAGCATCTTGTGACCTGTTAGAGCTGTTTGGGAATCACCCTGACTCGGTTTCAACATGGGCAAGTTGCCCAAAAAAACAAGCATACACACCGCACTGTTGGACAGAAAGCTACTTGTGCAAGCGCTATCCTTGAGTGTTAAGCCCAAAACAGACCTCAAAAAAGTGAAACTGTAATTTTCCCAAAGAACAAAAACATAGGCCTGCTATTCCGTCTTGTTCAAAAATATATTGTCACAACTTTTTTTTTACTTTTCCAGATGTTTGGAAATTGCTTGTTTGATTAGAGATACTGTATGTCGGTAAATCTGCATTCAGACCTCCAGGGAAGTCTGTAATTACATGTTGGAAAGTCATACCTACATCATCAGGCATGTTCAAATCACTTGAAGGTGATTGACGATGATGTAAATTTTCAACAATGAAGGTGCTGAGTGACAGGGTTTCTGCAAGTTTTATGAAGGTAAATATAAAACCAATGAAGGAAGATGTAAAGAATAAATTAAAGCAAATACAGAAAATATTTGAGAATACAACTCCCAGTCAGGGTTAATTTAGTATCATTGATATAGCCTTCTATTGTAGTTTTTATTCGTATTAAGGTTATATTATATAAGTACGTTTTTCTGTTTTTAGCAGGCTACATCAAGTTGCTTCTTAGTACACCAAGTTGCAACTAGCAAAAAAAAAGTATTTATTTATTTATTACATTTTATTTTGGTTAAAATTTATTTTACATGACATTTTATTTAAAGTGAAACCTGTAACCTTTATTTCTTAATTTGTGGAAGGATGAGTTAATTATGAATTTGTGGTGATGTTAATGTCCATTCAGTTCTTAAATATGATCTTTCTGATATGACTTTAATGAGTTTACCATCAGTTCGGAGTCATATTCTTCTGTGTTATGAAGTTGTTCGTGTCCATATAAGAATGGCAGCTGAGATGCTACTCTAGGACCCCTCACCTCCCATTCCTGCTCTCCCACCCTCTGTATTTGGGGCATACTGGCTTTATCCAATTGGATTGCTGACCACCTCCCCTAACAGAGACCATAATAATACTGCAAATGTCCCGGTCCATGCTTGTCAGTCAGAGTGTAAGGGGGAGAAAGAGAGTTTGTTACTGAGGGAATAATTGATTCTGCACAAGGGAGCACTCGATGAAGGTGAGTAATAGATGACTTGTGTTGGGTTACCTTGAGTGACTTTGCTCACAATAACAACATGACAAGACTCTTAGATTGATATGGAAACTTTAGTACAGATAAATATGTGCAAGATTGACTTAGCTCTTGGGAATTGGAAGATTTTCACAGACCTAATGAGGATTACTAGTTACTTTTATTTAGGTTTTGATGCTTTCATTGTTTTTGTGATAAAATACCAAATGCTGTATATTTCATTTGTGCTAAGAAGTTCATTATACAAGAAACTTGCAATGCTTACCAGATAAAGCTTACATGAGCGTCTTAATGTTCTTCCTAGTACTGTCACTCATATTTACTGTAGGCACTGAAATGTTGAGTCACACTATGTTTGTGTGTGTGTGTGTGTGTGTGTGTGTGTGTGTGTGTGTGTGTGTGTGCCTCCTGTATTAGTCTCACACAGTTGCACAGCTGCAGCTCTGGTTATAAGATCCATCTCACGGTACTGTGTGGAGCTCATGGCCCAACATGCCATAGTTAAGATAGCAGCATAATGAAATATGTGACCCTGGACCACAAAACCTCAAGTCGCTAGGGGTATATATATATATATATAACATTCACTGTATGGGTCAAAATTATTGATTTTTCTTTTATGCCAAAAATCATTAGGATATTAAGTAAAGATCATGTTCCATAAATATATTTAGCAAATTTCCTACTCTAAATAAATCAAAACGTCATTTTTGATTACTAAAATGCATTGCTAAGAATTAATTTGGATAAATTCAAAGGCGATTTTCCTAATATTTAGATTTTTTTTTGCACCCTCAGATTCCAGGTTTTCAAATAGTTGCATCTCGGCCAAATATTGTCCAATCCTAAAAAAAAACATACATCAATGGAAAGCTTATTATTCAGCTTTCAGATGATGTATATATCTCAATTTAGAAAAATTGGCACTCAAGACTGTGGTCCAAGGTCATATATAATGAGAGTTAAAGGGATAGTTCACCCCAAAATGAAACTTATACACCCTCAAGCTGTTCCAAACCTGTATGAATCTCTTTCCTCTGCCGAACACAAAAGAATATATTTTGAAAAATGTTGGTAACAGCCAATAGGGACCAGCACTGATCAGATCGATCAACAACCAAGATTGTATATGTAGCCAGGTAACTCTTATTTCTGATTTATGCTGAATGACTTGCAGACTCTGTCAGCGATATTTGATATGTTCTGATAAACACTGCCGGTGTACTTCATTCATGTGCTTCATTGGAAGTGATAGCCCTCAGCCAGCTCCTCCCAACACGAGTATGGGAATAATGTCTGCGTGTGTGATTCTAGTGCCATTCCTGCCACGATTCAGGAGTCAGATTAAGTTGGCTTAAGTGTCCAAATACCTTTTGGGGAGACTGTTTCTTAATACAAACAATTATATGAAATGCAATGATGGTGTGCAAATATTGCACAATTCAGGTAAAAAATTGCAGTGGATGAATGATAGCATGCTACTCAAACAGTAAAAGAGTTTCTAGAAGGTCTTTGAAAATAATTACAAATGCAAAGGCCAGTTATCAATTATTTTCTAAAGTCAAATATTTCGTTTTAAAATGAAATATAAATATTAGTTAACAACAATAATAATAATGCTTACAAATAGTAAAATTAAGAATATTTAGTGAGAACATATTTTTTACATTTTTATTATTATGATAATTATTAATATTAGGTTAGAATTTAAAGGTCAAAGGTGACCATGCATTACTGTAACTGTGCTGATGCATGTGAAATCATTCTGGTTTACTGTAATACCTAACTTGTTTTCTCTCTCAGATTTGGTGTTGTTTGTTATTTTATCTCAGTAAAAATCCCAGTTTCCTGTTTAAAGGGAGGCATTTCCCGGCTTTACACTCCCTCAGGAGAGGCCGATCCATCATGTGTTCCTCCCCTGAGGCAGGACGTACGTGCCGAGTAAAATACTCTCAATTCTGACAAATCAAGAATGAGAGACATGTTTTTCTGAGGATTGCAGAATTAGGATATTTTTGTGACCCTTCAGAGTTTTACACAGAATAGTTTATTTTGGACCATTGAATCTCATGACTCGTACATATCCCTGCGTCTTTGTTTGGATCAGGGATCTGGTGATGTATTGAATCAACAGCAATAGAATTGTGTCTCTATTTTCTGCTGTCCTTGTAAGCGGCTGGCTTGTGTGTTCAATAGGGCATAATTGAACAGTGGAGATTTAGGCGGTAGGTTTGAATTGAAAGCTAACTTGATTTGTATTAATTACAATTATGTTTATAGAGCACTTTAAAAAGTCTGCAAAGTTATATATACTATAAGTCCAAAGAAAGATTGGGTTTATTCAGACGTAGTTCTACATTTGTCCAAAACTATTACAAATTACATAAATGGAAGTTTGGGGATTATGTACTGACCAAAAAATACATATATATATAAATAAATGAAAAATAAAATAAACATTATTATGCAAAACATGTTATGGTTATATAAATAACAATTCATATTAAATGTATTTATTTAAAGCAAAACATTTTTTCATGATCATAAATAATAGATTTGGTTAGGAACTGGAAACCACATCTTAATTTCACTCTCTATCACTGTTCTCTATATGTTATGCATCAGTACGCATGAATCACAGCCATTAATCTCCTGAACTTTTGTTTTAAATTGCATGAATTAGCTTTTCTTACTTTCTTACTCTCATCTTCTTTCTAAAGTACATCTGGTATGAGTTATATAATTTAAGAGCATTCATAAACTGCCGTTGAGTTTGGCTGATGTGTACCCAGCGTGTCTATTGCTTGGCAGCATTAGCAGGAACTCTAGTGTGAACAGCTCTGTCATTACACCAGCACATGTAGGTCAGGCCAGCGCGTATTTATTTAAAGATCTGATATGTTCAGCACCATTCCAGTCTTCTGTCCCCTCCTCTGGACACACATAGCATCACTAGGGAACAGCTGCCTCTCTCACTCACAAACACACACACACACACACACAAATATACACACAGATATCCATCCATCTATTTTCTTAATCGACTGTCCTAACGAGGGGATGCTGGATTCTCTCCCAACGTTTTGGGTTGAAGACAGGGAATGGATAGCACTGGATACATGTCCAGTCCATCCCAGAACAGGGTTATAAATATATTAAAAAAAATAACATAGAAAGATATGCATATAAAAATATGATTTTTGCATCATTTTTCAAGTTCTTTTATTTATTTACTTTTTATCTAAATTCTATTTTTCAACCAGTGTCAAGTGTTTTTATTTTATAAAAGTGACTGTAAGGCCACGTGTCCACCAAAGTATTAAAGCCAATTGAAAATGACAGGAGTTCTTTTTAATACGGCCAGCTGTGGACACCTGAGCCTGCTTTGGAGGTGCGGCGTTTAATTAGAGACATAGTTAATTAAATATTCCTCCAAGCAGTATTTTTTATATTAACATTACTGCAGTCCAGACATATCATCTGGTACAGAGGTGGATACTCAGAGATCAGCCATCTTTATAGGCTCGCACCACCTTGTCACGCTGCTACCGTTTTTTTAAAACATGGTGCTCTCTTTGACAACAATTGAAAAAATATGCTAACCTCAGACAGCTTATATTCAATACATAATAAATACAAAATCCTGTTAAAAGATGCGTAGTCTAATGCAAGTTTTACGCATTTTATTGTCTTGCAGTCTATTTGATGATGTGTGGTGCTCAGTATGACAAAAAGGTCAGGAAACACTGTTGTACACAGCTGGCACAGCACGATAAAAGAGCACCTGCTAGTGTTGTGTGTGCCTTTGTAATAGGTTATTCAGTGTGGGTGTCTGAGCCCATTAGAAATCACCTGCTCGCTGGTCTACAGATTTCTTAATGTTGGTTACGCACTCTTACGACAGAATCAGATACCAGACACCACTGCCGAATGAGGAATGAGAAGCATGCAGAGAGAGAACACAGTTTGCAGGCTTACTAACCTGATGGCAACTTGATCTATGGTGGGACAGGATTTTTTGTTAGTCTCATAGATAACAGCACAGTTGATATAGTGAGGTAGGTTTATACAATAGGCAAAGCTGGAGGCCCAGTAATTTCATTTAATGAGTTTTAAAAGTTTCAAGAGGATAGCAGAAGCAGAAACATTATTTTCATTTAAAAAAAATTCAGCTTATCATAACCATGCAGCAACACATTTGATGTAGTAAGTGTTGCATAAAATGCCTCTTAATAACTTTGAAATTGATTGTATTGAATTAACACTTGTGTATTTTCAGAAAACTGTACTTACAAATAATATAAGATTAATAAACAAATTACTTAGAGATGTACATTTAAGTGTACTTAAAGAGATACACATGACTTAACACACTTAAGTACACGTTAAAAAGTGCAATTTTAACAATGTCAAATTAAAAGGACACTTATTTTAATGTGTTGATAAACATACCAAAGCATAGGTAAAGTACTGGATTATACTTTTATCTGTAGTGTGTTATTCGATATTCCATTTAAAGTTAATAAAGGTGTACTTAAGTCCTGCTTAAGTGGGTCAAAAGTTCAATTAATTGCATCTAATATATTATAACATTTAAACAACACAATTAATTTAATTGTAAATAACATACAATTACTTTGAGTGTTTGAAAACACTCTTAAGTATATTCTTTTAAAATATTTAATTTTAATAATAAGTATTTAAACAATATGCTAAGTGTACTTATTTTTACATAGTGTACCTGGTCTAAATAGGACTAAATGTGCTAATCTAGACTGATGACTCCTGACATTGTAAACCTTCTCTAATTTCAGAGTCTGACAGAGAGAACAGTCATGGGAATCCACAAGCCAGAGATTCACCTGTATGTTGACACTGTCAAACCATTAAAACTTTAAAGCCAATAGAAGATGGCTGTTTTAAATTTAATTAAATTTTTTATCTCATGTCTGCCTTGTTTACATCTTTACAAATAGGTAAACAACAAAAGACGCTCTCCCCCCTCAGACACGCCTCCTTTTGGCGCTCATCTGAGTACACACCACAGCATCTCTACTGATGAACAGGACAGCCCAGAGCGAATTGTGAGGACTATTGGAAGTGTGAGCCCAGCCATGTGGAAATGTGAATCTCAAACTTCTTTCAATCTTGCTTCTAAATTTGTTTCCAAGGTTCAAAAGGAGAAACTCCATGCAGAACTAAAACAGGTTTTGAGTCTGAAAAGAAGCCAGTTTAGAGACACCCAATCCACCCACACAGACATGGAGGAACCCCTCAAGACAGACAGTAAGAATGAGGTAAGAATAAAACATCCCATAATATGAACTACTCTAAAAATAAAATAGATTTAAAAGCACCTTTGTGGAATACAGTATGAACATCATTTGAACTTCCTTGTATACAACTCAAAGCTTAATTAGTGTTATGTAGGTATGTATATACAGTACAGACCAAAAGTTTGTAGATTCACACTGAAGGCATCAAAACTATGAATTAAGACATGTGGAATTATATATGGAATTATATACATAACAAAAAAGTGTATTGTAGGTTCTTCAAAGTAGCCACCTTTTGCTTTGATTACTGCTTTGCACACTCTTGGCCTTCTCTTGATGAGCTTCAAAAGGTAGTCACCTGAAATGCTCTTCAACAGTCTTGAAGGAGTTCCCCGAGAGATGCTTAGCACTTGTTGGCACTTGTTCAGGTCCGGTGACTGTGGAGGCCAGGTCATCTGGAGCAGCACCCCATCACTCTCCTTCTTGCTCAAATAGCCCTTGATGCCTTCAGTGTGACTCTACAATTTTCATAGTCATGAAAATAAAGAAAACTCTTTGAATGAGACGGTGTGTCCAAACTTTTGGTCTGTACTGTATATATATATATATATATACTCAACTACTGACAATCAAACATATCTTACTGCTATCCTACTGCTACTACTGTATTACCAACTGATCTAATTGTCATTTACTTGTTTACCTTTCCATTGCCATGCAATGTGCTTAAACTTAAAATAAAGTTGATTTTGTACATTTTATGAGCAGATGGAGAAGAAAACCCATTTGTCAGAGCTTGTGGAAGTGGTTGTTGAAACACAGGCTGAGGTTGGAGCTAGTGGGTACAGTGTTGTGGGTGGAGGGGAGCAAGGCATCTTCATCAAAGAGGTTTTGAAAGACTCCCCAGCAGCAAAGCACCTCAGTCTACAGAAAGGTACCAAGGGACTGTATTTTACTTTAAACAGTGCAGTGTCAAATACTTTAAAGACTTGAGCTACTGTTCTTGAGGAAACAAGCAGGAGAAGCAACTTTAACCTTTAACCTAACTTTAACCTGCATATAATCATTAAAGGACAAAATTTCCCTGTTGAGTACTGGTGTACTGTATTGATTTTGTTTCTAGGTGTACTAAGAATACAAAGACAATTCATAGTTATAAATCATTTCTGATGATATGTTATTGCAGGAGATCAACTTCTAAGTGCCAGGGTGTATTTTGATAACGTGAAATATGAGGACGCATTAAAAATTCTTCAGTGTGCAGAACCCTACAAAGTGTCCTTCTTTTTGAAGAGGACTGTGCCAGGAAGTGAAGTCAGCATACATCCAAGTGCACAAAATCTTGAGCCCAGAGGACCTAAGGTCAAGATGCAAAAAATGGTACATTCTGAAATATTGCTATAAAATATAATTACTTTTTTAACATCCACAGTATTTTCTTGTTTTTTAAGAAAGGTACTTACAAAAGTAGAAACTAGAAGGAATGATAACCTTTCTCTTGCAGAGCGTCAAAAGCGTGAAACCGTTCAAAACCAAGAAAATGAGAGGAGGAAGATTTGGATTGAAAAGACTGAAAGAGAACAAAAAAACAAGAGCACGGGAAGAGATGGATGTTGAGGGCTTACCTGGTAGATCAGACCTCAGTTCTGTTGATGTTGAGTTTGTATTCCCAAAGTTCAAGACGAGGAAAGGTGGGAATGCCACTGCAGATGGATCAGGAAATCTGGAAAGAGTTATCACTAAGAAGAAGAGGAAGATCAGATTTCCAAAGATGAAGGCCATGGATGCAACTGTGGGTGAAGGGAATATCAACGTAGATGTTTCAACACATGAGGCCTCTAGAGCAAAGCTGAAGGACAAGACGAAAGGTCCAAAATTTGGAATGAATTTCCCTAAAATTAAAAAGTCAAAGATAGATGTACAATCTTCAAATGACAATTTTGAGGTGAAAGCACTAGAAGGCAAATTTAAGCCTCCATTAGCAGAGCGTGATTTCAACATGCCTCAGAGCAAAGCTGAAACTAATGTTCCTAATCTTGAGGTTAGTTTTAAAGGTAAAGGAGAGGGTACTGAGATAAAAATGCTGAAGATAAATCCGGATGTCTCGGATACAATTGGGACTGTTCCAAAGTTTAAGCTGCCAAAGGCAAGACTTTCTTGTCATTCAGATGAAATTGATGGAGAGACAAGGAAAGAAACTGATACATCTGAAAATAAACTTAAAATGCTCAAGATTGACATCAAAGCACCAACTATGGATTTAGACTTAGATCTCCCAAAGTCTAAGGGCACGGCTGAATTCAAAGATGGTGAAGTTCCTGATTGCAATGTAAAAGGAACAAAAATCAACATAGCCAAGCCTGACACATCATTACCAGTGCTAAACCTTCATGCAAAACAAAAATTTGGAGATGCCATTGATGGATCCATGGTCAAAGAGCAAAAGATTTCTCTCCCCAAACCTGACATTGCAGTGCCCAAGATAGAAACGTCAGATCTTCCTACATTAGACGTGTCATTACCAAAGATGACTGAAAAAAACATTGATACTGAGGGACATGCAAGTACTGGGGTAAGATATGAAATGACAAAATTAGACATCTCGCTTCCAAAAGTAACATCCCCTGAGGGTGAAGTCATAGTTGAAGAACCTGGAGCAAAAGGTGGAACATTTCACAAACCAAATATCAGCATTTCGTTACCAAAAGGTAAAGGTGAAGCAAAGGTGGATGGTCATTCTGAGAAAGGACCAAATGTGAAAATGCCACAAATAGACATTTCCCTCCCCGAAATGAAATTACCACAAGGTAAAATTGATATAGAAGGGCCTGAGGTTGACATTTCCTTGCCAAAAGAAATGCTAGAGTTAGGTGCA